>NC_083281.1:59596553-59925584 GCF_963506605.1 Zootoca vivipara
AGGCTAAATCAAAAAGCTAGGTATCACTTCAGCCTCGTCCCCTGACCCACTTTCTATGGCGCTCTTTGGGGCATGGCCCTCAGGAGGAACTTTTCACTGGGGCAAAGTAAAACACTGAAAGGAGGAAACAACAGGCCCCAAAATGAGAAGAATCATGGATACACATTTTGTCTCATATCTCAGGTTCCACGAATGCTAGGAACTGACTGTGGAATCAGGGAGTTTCCCACCCACCTTCCCCTGTGGATGCCCATACTTGCTGAGAGGGCAGAAGCACAGCCTCCTGGTTCTCCTTTGTCCCCCTGATCGAGGGCAGAAACCAGCATGGGCCTCCTTTCATCTCTGCAGTCCTGGGGCAAATCATGTAGCAACTGTACACATAACTGATTAGATTATGCTTCTGGACTGCAAGCTCCTCTAGAGACCTGTACTGCTGGTACTTTGGAGAGTACCAGGCGCACAAACCTAGACAGCATCTTAAAAAGCAGAGACATCACCTTGCCGACAAAGGTCCGTATAGTTAAAGCTATGGTTTAGTGATGTATGGAAGTGAGAGCTGGACCATAAAGAAGGCTGATCGCCGAAGAATTGATGCTTTTGAATTATGGTGCTGGAGGAGACTCTTGAGAGTCCCATGGACTGCAAGAAGATCAAACCTATCCATTCTTCAGGAAATCAGCCCTGAGTGCTCCCTGGAAGGACAGATCGTGAAGCTGAGGCTCCAATACTTTGGCCACCTCATGAGAAGAGAAGACTCCCTGGAAAAGACCCTGATGTTGGGAAAGATTGAGGGCACTAGGAGAAGGGGACGACAGAGGACAAGATGGTTGGACAGTGTTCTTGAAGCTACGAACATGAGTTTGACCAAACTGCGGGAGGCAGTGCAAGACAGGAGTGCCTGGCGTGCTATGGTCCATGGGGTCACGAAGAGTCGGACACGACTAAACAACAACCAGGCGCATGGAGGGCGTAATAATAAATAAAGGGATGTTTTTAGAAGTCGACCCCCCCCCTACTTCGAGCACCGCCTTAATCTGAGCCCTGGAGCTTCTTAAATCAGGGGCATTCAACAACCAAAGGGAAGAAGTTTAGGGTCGGAAAAAAGTGTACTTCGGAGCATGGGCAGAGTGCATTTCCCTCTCCCCAGTCGCCGGGAGCTTGTAGTAGCTCACTGGCAATAGGAGCGCTTCCCCAAGGGAGGGGGAAGGACTGCCCTCTGCACATGCTCAGGAGAACAAGACCGCGGCATCACGTATAGCCCAAAGTGGCCGCTACCCCGTCCCGCTTACCGAAAAAGCACCCCCGCCGTGGGAAAATCGGGGAACTCCCGGATCCGCTCCTGGACCAACCGCCGCTTCTGTTGCAGCCGCAGCTGCCGCAACTCAGCACCCATGGCTAGAGCAGCCAATCTGCCCAGTACGAAGCAACGCGCATGCGTGGAAGAGGCGCCCGCTTGGGAGAAACCATTCGGCGGGGGGGAGGGGCGACACTAGTTGTAAAGGAACCATCACTCCTGCGCGGGGGGGGGGGGGAGTTAGCAAAGAAAGTTACAACCTCCAGGTGCCTATCTATGGGGGATTATATTAACCACAAATTATTAGTGGCTCCTTACTTACCATGAGTTTTAAGGTCCAGCTTTGTGCACAGAACTAAGGCCGTTAAAAAAATTTAGTTTTAAAAACAGGGAGTTGTTTTCCTCCTCTTTGCCAGCTCAAGGGCGGGGCAGGACTCTATTGCATACTTACCCGGTGCATCAGCAGAGACTGGTGGTTTTGCAGCCCTGGCCTTCCGCTCTCTGGCTTGCAGCCGCCATCAACGCGAGCTAAACTTTGCAAAGGAGGTCAGGTCCTTGCCCCATCTCCCTTACAATCGAGAATCCTGACACAAGGCACACGCAGAGAGAGGAGACCACTGGGGTCAGAAAATATGGTTATTGCAGCTATGAGACTTGAGTCCTCTCTTTATTTTCTGTGTTATTTAATTTTCCTCCAAGGAGCTCAAGGTGGCATACATCGTCTCCTCCTCCTCCTCCTCTTTTATACTTCACAACAATCCTGTGAGGTAGGTTAGATTGAGTGTGACTGGCCTAAGGTCACCCAGTGTGCTTCCTGGCTGAGTGGGGATTCAGACCCTAGTCTCCCAGGTCCTAGACCAACATTCTGACCACTACAGCACACTGGCTGTCCAGTCCAAGTCTGGTTTAAAGATAAACCAGCCTACCAGTAATTAGCAGATCAAGCAAGCACGTAACTCCTCCCCCTCTGATATTTAAATCATTGTGACTTCCCTCCTTAAAATATGCAAATATAATTGGTTTATGCAAAGATTATACAAAGGTGTCCTCATTTTGTGTCACGCTTTTCCTGTCCTTTGGCAATCTGTAGGTGGCCATCCTCTCTCTACTTTTTGTTTTGTTTTTATAACTTTTTATTGGGTTTTATAAACAAGGATCACAGGACTGATAAGTGATACAAATAAATAGACCAAGTCTTCTCATGTCATTTGTACATCAGAAAAACAGCATTAAAAATTTGCAGTAATAGCTACAACATATCTTCAACCTTTTCCAACCAAAGACCCAGTTCTAATCCAAACATGCATATGGGAACATGTTTCTCATTTATTTAACCATATATCTGTATGTTGGCTGTGCTGCTATTGTGACCCACTTTTGATCATGCCATGATCCAAACTGTTGGCCCCAACCCTGTAGCTGAAGTCCCAGTATGTAGTTTAGGGCTTTAAACGGAAACAACAAAACCTTGAACTTGGCTTGGTAAGCAGTAGGCAATCAGTGCAGATTGTTTAACCCTGGTGGATGTCTTCAAAGCCAGATGTCCCATGAAGCCCCCTGGTGGAGTCGAAGGGAGAGTTGCTAGAACTCATCTTGGCAATGCTGGATTTCCAGTTGTAAAAGTTTGCTTTGTTCTTGTAGGAATGTGGCTGAAACCCTGAACATTCTTTTCAATTAATATGCTTTGTGCAAGGCTTTTTAAATCTTTTTGCAGACACGAAAGAGGCAGCCAGGTTTGGTCCATTAGAATAGAATCCACAGATCAGCTAAATAGCTCTATTAACACCAACATTCATGGTACAGTCTGCAGGCTTTCAAGTTACACAGAACTCTTTGTTAGGCTAGATAAGACAGAAATAATGCATCTTGGGTGAAGGAACACCACATGAGGTGGCTGTAGGGGCACCGCCATTTTCTCGTTTCCAGTCTCCATTGCTGAGAATATTTATTTTTTCTTTAAAGAGATATAGTTGAGCTGAAGCCTATACAAAGGTGACATCCATCCAGAAGGACTTGCATTTCTCAGAAAGGCCTTTGTTGGGCAAGACACAGAACGGGGTGGGTGGGTGGGTGATGAAGCGGAAGGTCACTGTGTAGGCTATTTTCACAGCTGTCCCTGCTAATACTAGGATTTTCTCAAAGACAAATTATCTCCACCACCAGAAAAAATCTTTTCCCCCAACAGCTGGCCCAAGCTGGCCAGTCCTTAGCAACAGAAGAAACAAACACTGACTCAAGCATGCAACTTTCCATCGGAACACAGAGCTTTTTTAACAGCTACATCCCCAAAGACAGGGAGTGATTGTAATTGTAGGGGGGTTCTGTTTTGCAGTTGAGTTTGTTCTGTAATTTCACCACCAATTTGGCTTTTCTGTGGCAACCCCAACACTTTCCTTTTCACAGGAGAAGGCTATAGATAGCATCTTTATTACAACTTTGCCATCTTTATTGGATCTGTCTTCACAACAACCCTGTGAGATAGGCTACTGTCATAAAGTTTGACAGAGAAGGTGACTTACTCAAGGCTACTTAATGAATCCATGGCAGAGGCCAGTCTTTCAATGTCTCCCCTGGGATCCACTTAGCTTAAACCAAAAGGCTTGGCTTATCAGACAGAATTATAGCATGACAGGCCCCCAAGGGAATTCTGCTCCTTTCCTTTCCCCAACTTCTCACATTTTAAAATACTGCACCCCGGGATTTGCATTTCAAATTTTATTATCTTCCACAATCTCATTCAACAAGGAGCTCAGGGAAGAAAGAAACAGCACTTGTAGATCACATATTATATTGGCCTTAATTTCTTACAACAACACAATAAAGTTATAAAGCTGACAAAAGTATTTTTTGAAAGTTAACAACAAACATACAGAACTCTTCTAATCATACTAAAAACAACATCACAGCAGGAGACATTTCTTCATATTGACCTTTGGCACTTCTTGAAAATGTATATTTTGGCACCATTTGAGACCAAGTCTTAAAAGAAATGTTGGCACTGGAGAACACTTCTTTGCATAGCAAAATAACAGAAGAAAGGTTTACCTTGCCAGCCATCTGTTTCCAGCAGTGGCTGACCAGGTGCCTCCAAGAGGTCCACAAGCTGGGCGTGATGACAACTACCCTGTTCTGCCATCCCACAGAAACTGGCATGCAGAGGTAGACTGCCTCTAAGCACAGAAGTTCCACTTAGCTATCAGAGGCATTAACTATTGATAATATAGCTCAGGTGTGGGGAGCCTCTGGCCAGGCCATTTTGGCTGAGCCACACTCACCTGCCCTACACCTGCTAGCATATATTGCATCAGGTGCGAGACACAGGTAAAGTAATAACTGGGCCCCAAAGGGCACCTACGGAGCCCTTTTTGAAGTGCAATTCAGAACTCTCTGCAAACACCAATGATCAGCTGACTGTTAGTGCTCAAAGAGAGCCCTGCACTGCCAAAGCCCCAACAATCAGCTGGGATTGGCTGCACTGGGAAGTTATCGAGTGCCAAGGGGGCTGCAGGAAGCAACTTGGATTTAAAGCACTTCCTCCGGTGTTTTGAGTCCAAAAAGCTAAGAAAGAAAGAAAGAAAGAGAAAGAGAGAGAGAGAGAGAGAGAGAGAGAGAGAGAGAGAGAGACGAAGCAGTTTGTATTGAAAGCGCTGGAGAAAGCACTTTGAGTAGAGACCATTTTCTTTGCAGAGGGAAAAAGGCTTCAATTTTAGGTGCACTGTCCCCTCCGCAAATACTTCAAAGGGGCTTCCTGTAACTAATGATCAGCTGAATGGTGGATATGGGTAGTTCATTGCACTTCCAGGGCCAATCAGCTGATTAGTGCTGGTATAACATCCTCAAAGGAGGAGGATGCAACAACCTCCTTTAAACCTTGACACCATTCTGATGCCTGGTGATTGACAGGTGGGTAGTCCTGCCCACCTGCCCAAGCTGGCCCGCAGAGGGTATGGGAGACATTATAGCCAATAGACTGTAATGTTGCTGGCACTGCATGCAGTGAGCAGCAGTCTTAGCTCCAAGCACGTTTAAGCAACACTGTACATTTGCTGGAGCCGCTGAATACTGGCATCGACGCTTACCCATTTTTAGATGGCACAAAGATGCTCTGCCTCATCAGGTCCAGAAGGGTTCCTGAGCTGCAGGACAAACTTCCAATTCTAGGCAGTGGGAGGGGAGCAGAATGCTGTGAGAGATGATCACAACCGATAACTGACGGTTCAGTCTCAAAAGAACTTATGAGTAGCAAAGGACTAAGGCAGGCTTTCCAGCCATAATATTTGAAATAGTCTTAAGCTCACAGTACCTTGGCCCTGCTTGTACTGAGAGGCTGAATTCATATAAATTTACTGCTGTAACCCTGAGAAAGAGAGGAGAGAAACACCACTTTTAGTAGATAAAAGCAGCTCTTCTGGGCTTCTTCCCACAATGCCCCTTTTCTGAAGAAATGATCCACAGCAGCTCTGTCTCCAGCAGGTCAGGCATGAGATGCTCAGTGGGGCCAGAAGCATTTTCTAGGATTGGGGCTGGGAGGCTTCAAACACTTCCCTATCTTTTCACAGCCTGGAGGAGCCCAATTCTGTTGCAAGACAGGAAGAGAAACTGGGTCAGCCACAAATCACTAGGAAAAATTAGTATCTGAATTTGCTTGCTTTCCTGTTATATTCCAACCCACCCCCCTTTTCATATGATGTCTCTCACCTTGGTAGCCTGGAGGCAGGGGCTGTTGGTTTAAAAACAAAACTTTGTGCATTACTTAGGATACCTTTGGCCAGGAGTAGCTAACCTGAAAGCCTCTAGATCAGGCATCCCCAAATTTCGGCTCTCCAGATGTTTTGGACTACAATTCCCATCATCCCTGACCACTGGTCCTCTTAGCTAGGGATCATGGGAGTTGTAGGCCAAAAAATCTGGAGTGCCACAGTTTGGGTATGCCTGCTCTAGATGTTCTCCTTCCAACCCCCATCCCCCCTGAACACTCCCCTTTCTGGTTGGGGCTGATGGGAGGTGGAATCTAACAAGGTCCGGAGGCAGAGGCGTCCTTCCCATAGGGGCTAGTGGCTCGTTGTGCCAGGGCGCTGGCCTCTCAGGGGCACCCCAGCGGGGTGCAACAAGCCACTAAGCCCTATGGCTCCTCCTCCTCCGCCACCTACTCTCCCTCGGCCACGGGAATCCCCTGCCCGCCGAGCCTGCTGTCGCCTGAGGGAGCGGCGGGAGCGGCTCCTGAGGGGCCTCCTCCACATCACCGGTGCTCGCTGCCCCACCACCACCACTCCCAGCCCAGGCGGCAACGAGGGGCTTGCTTGGAGGGGGAGTCCCTGATCACGTCGCCTTTTTCTCCCCCAAGTTCCACGCAAAAGTTTTCCGACGTCCCCGCCAGTCTTGCTTTTTTTTGTGAGCTCTTTCTCCCGTCGCCCCCCCAACTCTGCAAAGATTGTCCGACGCTGCCACATGCGCGGTGGGGCTTCCGGGCTTCCTCTTTGCCTGTTTTGTGCGCGGCGAGGGTACCATATTGCACCGAGTTGAGTGTCACTTAAGAAATTGTGAGAAAGCCCCAACCAAGGTGCTCCGTAGAGTTCTTGCGCGAATAATACATTTATTCCGAGATTAGGGTCACTGCAATTAAAACAATACTTTTGTTTTATTTTTATTTAATACACCTTCTCCTTATTTTTATCAGTGCCGCCACCAGATCCACCCCAAGTCTGCTGCTGCCCTTGTCACTTTTCCTGGGCGGAGGTGGGGTGCGTGTGTGTTTGGAGAAGCTGAATAATGGAGATCTTGCTGTCTGAATTTGAACTCCCAGATTCTCCCAAGAGCCTGCAGAGCGGTGTCCGGTGGGGTGGGCGAGGGTGGGGCAAAAGGCCCCCACTCGAGGCAGCACCTCCGAGAGGGTCGGGAGGGACCACTAGCCCAGCTGGGCAAAGGGCTTTGCCTCTTTCTGCATTTGTCAGTAGCAGAGGCGTCCTTCCCATAGGGGCTAGTCAGGCAGCCCCAACAGCGCCCTCCACCCCAGGCTAAATTTTGGGAAAACAAGGGGGGCGCCGGAGGGACCTCTGCGCCACAGCGCTGGATGTGCTTAAGACGGCCTGTCCGGAGGGATGCAAGTTCCTCACCCCAGGCTCAGGCACTTTATCATCAACAACAACAACTTATTTCTGTTAGAAAAGTGACATTCAAGAATCACTACACCCTGTGCACAGGATGGTAAAACTAGTGCAAAGACCCACATGCTAAAACCCCATTCCAACAGTCTGGGCTGCCTTGTCCTCTTCACAACAGGATCATGTGTTAGCTCCCCGCCCTCCGCCCTATCCCCGCATTATTCTGGGGCTGTCTCAAATCCCTCTTCTGGCATCGTGATAAGTGAGCAAACCTTTGTATTGCTGACAGGAAGAGAGAAACGGCCCTAGACTTTGAAAGGCTCTATAATTATTTTGCACAGACATATTTGCGGAGATTACCCAAAGCGCTCAGGAGAAGACAGCAGTCTCAGAAGGCCAAGGGTGAGACAGATAAGAACATTTGTGTTTTAATGAGCAGTTTGATGGATTAGCCTGCCAACTGATGGATTAGAAGGCATTTACATGGCGACGCCGAAACAGGAGAGCTCTGCCTCGACACCTCAGTGGTTCACCGGAATTATCCTGCCCTTGCTTGAGTTTTGTAGAAGACAGCCAATGTCAGGAAGGAGGAAGAGGACACCCTCCGCAAAAAGAAATCCTTTCCAGAGCCCAGAAGCGATTGGTTACAACCAGGCAATGAAGTCTCAAGGGGGCCTTTAGTCACCAAATAGCCTGTCTTTAGATGTCATGCAGGATGAGCAGGACAGAATCCCCCAATGGCAGTTCCTGATGGCAGTGGGTCACACAACTGGGGCACCAGGGGAGAGAGTGCCAAAGTGCCTCCCCCTCAAGCTTTTCACCTCAGCCCTTAATCCAGTGAACTTCCTTGCTCCCACCCTTATCTCTGGCTCCCTTTGGCTCTGTCATCTTGGCCCTTGTGCTGGAAAAGCCTCTTATCCCTCAAAGTCATGTTTCTGCCTGGCCTTTACTCTGGCCTCTGACACTTGAGAGAGATAATATTTTGGGCCTCACCCTATTCATGTGGCTGTCATTTGTTTTAAAATGTTGTTAATACTGTATTTTCAGATCACCGTAACTTGCCCTGGGACCTTATGGTGAAGGGCAGGTAATAAATAAGGAAATCAACTCTATTTGGAACAGAGCTGAAAGCAGCTTTGGAGAAGGCAAGTGAAAACCAGCAGTACAGCGTCAACCCCTCAGTCCTCATCAGCTAGTGTGGGCAAGTCAAGATAGCCTAGACTTCTGCATGAGCCACACTCAGTCCTCATAAAATGCTCTCTGCTGCACATCCCTCATAAGCCACCCTAGCTTCTTCCAATTTGTCCCTTCCCTCATTTGAACCTTTGCTGCTCATTAGTCAATCTGTGACCCTCCCTTTTGGTCTTTTTCATCCAGCAAAGGCTGCAAGGCCTCTGAGGCTGAGATTGCCTCACTTCCATATTCTGTACTGCACCTAGCACACGCTTGGCCCAACATCAATCACCTTCAAAGGGCAGCCAAGCGCATCACCATCTCCCTCCTTCGGCGTCGCTCTGCAAAGCCCACCCATCCATGGGAGAATCCAGCTGTCAGTTTATTAAAGGTCATTCCTGCCCGCTCTGTGCTGTTTGCGTTATTTTTATCTGCTTTGTTTCATGTGAGAGCCCTACAGGGGGAAATAGTTTTCGAGAGGCTGCTGGTGAGTGGGGCTTTGCATTCTGCGCTGCCAACACCAGGTGGCAATGATGGCCTGGCAATCACGGCAAAGGGCATTTTTGCAGGCATTCAGCTCTTGGAAGGAGGGCTCCAACCAACTTAAAGAACAATTAACAGGGTTTTCAAAATCTGTTCTATCACTTCCAAAATGTAAAGGGAAGGACAGTGGCAGCAGTGCAAGGCAGACAGATGGACGCCTCAGTTGCCAGAGAAGCGGAAGTTTCTCACAGAGAGTTGGACTCTCCTAGATTTTATGACTGCAAGGTCCAAATTTCCACCTCTTTCAAGGTGCTGTGGTCCCTTGTACACTCACTGGCAACAGATCTCCTGAGTTTCAGACAGTGATATTTCCCAGCCATACCTGGAAATACCAGGAGCCGAACCTAAGACCTACTGCATCCAAAGCACATACTGGGCACTGCAAAAGCTGCAAAGAGGAAAGATGCCTCAATGATGATGGACAGAGACTTTTCAGGCTCATTTCCATATGCATGGAACTGGTCTTTCAGTGCTGCTGCCTCTTTGAATTCACAAAGGAAGTTATAGTGACAACAGAAATGCATGGACATTTTTTTTTACGTAAACTCCTAGTGAATTGAAGCACTTCCTGAAAAAAGGGAAAGACGATGTTCTGAGTTGCCCAACCTAAGGGGAGATCATATTTAAGCTCCACAGAATACATGAAGGACCAAGGGGTTTTATGTTTATTTACATTTTAATCCCTTACCATGACCGCCTTGTCACAGACGTTCAGCTGAGGCTGCCCAGGTAGCAATGTCTCCTTGTGCTGCTCGACGATGGGGGAGATTCTTTCTATAACACTTTGGTATTCAGCACTTGAAAAACTGGAAAGGCAGAAAAAGGAGATCAGGGATGACAGAGATGTAAACACAAGGAATGCTGGCATACCTGGTGTGGTGGATGGGAGACTGCGGTGTTATACCACATTAGACTTCTTTGACTATTTAAGCCCAGCATCGTCAACTCTGAATGGCAGCAGGTATTCACCACCTGCTACCAGATCTTTTTAACTACCAGGGACTTCTGCAGGCAAAGCAGGCGCTATATCACGGAGCTGTGGCTTGTGCTGAGCTACTCAATCCATCTGTGGAGTGGCAGTTGCAGAGAGCCATCAATGACAACTTCTGCTCACTCTGGAGATGGTGCAGCACAGTCTAGATTAAAATTTCACGTGTTGCGCGGCTGTGGGTGCATGGAGTTCACATATTAAGGCAGGAGTGGGCAGATGGTAGACAGACAGCTTGTACACAGAGATCATCCCAGCAAGCAGCTAATGGGGTGTGCAGCAGAAAACTGGCTCTGCTCCTTGAACTACCTTTCTGAGCCTGGTTCTGGTTGGTGGATCCTGGGATTCTAATTTAAAAAACAACAACATAGTTCTCCCAAGCCTGACATTTGTTCATGGTTGAATTAGGGATTACCCACCACACTCACTACCATGCTTTCAGATGGTTCCTGGACCTCGATGCTTAAAACACTGCTAGGAATAGCATAGAATATGAAGACTGGCCTTCAGCAGGCCCAAGATGCCATGGATACACAGGGAGCATCACAGCATCTGCCTTACCCTCTGCCTGCTCCCAAGGTAATAGACATAGACTCCATGCCATAGGAACACAAAAGTGGACTGACTCAAGTTATGCTTCACAGAATTGTACCCATTTAAATAGATGTGAATTCCTCCACTGCCACCCTACTGCCACAGAGTGAGCAAAGCACTGGCATGTTCAAGGGAATATATTATCTTGAGAATATATTTTACTTACTTACTTATTAGGGTCTTTAATCCCATTTTGTTCCCAAATTCAGAATAGGAAGTTAAGTAGTGACACGGAAAACACCTTCAACAACTCAGAGCCAAGGGATCCAAATATTTCTTTCTGTTTTGGACACTGCAACCAGCAAAAGCCGATGTAGTTTAAATGTTCAAAGCTATGACTAATCCAGATCCAGCATGGATCTGGGTTGCAAGGTGTTTTATTGTGGCTTCAGCAGCTTTGAGGGGTGGAGAGAGCAATTCTGAGCATGTGGCAATCTGCGTGCCCCACACAGGAACACACACTGAGGACCTTTAACTTGGTTGCCTTTGGTCTGTACAAAAAGTCACTTGAGTTAGAACTTCTCAAGATCGTGGAACTGGAACGTGCAATGTTAGAAATATCGTAAAAAGTTGGAAAAACTAATAATTGGATAGGGCAAAGATTAAAAGTAATGGATGCAGTGGGAAAGGTTGTGAAGTTAACATGGATATATGCAGGACATGTGGCAAGAGGCAATTTGGGCTGATGAAGGTTAATCAATGCTACAATTTCAAAAGGCCAAGGGCATGACCACCTATGTAATGGGTAGACAATCTAAAATTAATAGCAGGGCTTATGTGGATGCAAGAAACAAGCAACAGAAGATGATGGAGGGAACTTGAAGAGGCATATATCCAAAGATGGGTGAGAGATGGAGAAGACGAAGACAAGGTTGGGCACCTTGCGTTGTTTTCACATAAGAGGGCTTTCACTGACTCTCCTGTGAATGTTAAGGAGGAGCAGGAAACCGGGGCCCTTCCCACTCTCCCCCACCCCAACAACCCATCCCTTACTCTTATCAGGATTATAAACTTCAGCAGGTATTTGTTTAAGTGGCTTAACGTTCCCTTTCACTGTGGTATTACTTCAAGTACTTCTTAAATGGAGGATTAATACCAAGTGATCTCATTTTGTCCATCATATTAAGAGTCACTTAGGAAACAAAGAACTGCAAATTGCTTTTGGAGATAAAATGGAAACAATGCCACTCAGGCCTGACCCTGGACCCCCTTTACTCCTGGTCCGAGCTGCCCACTGGCCCCGGGGGCTCCAGAGCACTTCCTTCTCCAAAATCAATCACATTCGAAACCGAGGAACACGGCAACGGTTTCCAGTAAGCGCTATAAATACCATATCTTCTTGGCAGCCTTCCACACACACACACACACACACACACACACACACACACACACACACACACAAAGCCAAATGGTGGAGCTGGATCTAAGCATGGCTCAGAACAAAGTGGAAGGAAGGTTGCAAGGAGGAATTGCATTCTTGAGAACAATGACAGACTTCATCTCAGAGAAGAGAGAATTTGTGACCTCTTCTGACACAGAACGTAAGAACCAACTGCTGGAGGAGACCCAATGGCAGTCTGTCTAGCCCAGGATCTTGCTTCCTAGTAGCCAACCAGATACAAATAAGCCTTTAAGGCAACAGCTATCAGTGGCTACTAGCCATTTTCTTGATTGGGAGACTATATTTCTGTTGATGCAGCCTAGAATAGCATTTGCTTCTCTTGCTGCTGTATCACACTGTTGGCTCATGTTTAACTTCTGGTCTACTAAGACCCCTAGATCCTTTTCACATGTACTACCAGCAATCCAGATGTTCTCTGTTTTATATTTGTGGAGCTGGTTCTTCTTGCCTAAGTGCAGAACCTTGCAATTGTCCCAATTGAAATTCATTCCATTAGTTTTGGCCCAGTTCTCCAATCTGTTAAGGTAATCTGTTGTGCTCAGGTCCCTGCTTGTAGGCTTCCTATAGGAATCTGCTTAACCACTGTGAGAACAGGTTGCTGAAGTCTCTGGAAAATAGGGACCTGCTTTGATCTGAACCCACTATCCCACTTTTTAAGAGGGGTAGCCCTATTGATCTGTTGCATCAAACAGACTGTTGTGGCACGGAAAACAAATGCAAAGGCGTTTCAAGAAATTCGTAATGGGAACATAAAATTTATATGCACACAAAGAAAGAACAGAGCAAGTCATTCCCAACAACAGGCAATGGGGAGAAAGAGGTTGAGCAAGAACTATAGTATTGTATTGTTATCGTATAGTATTAACACACACAAAAAGAGGCAACGGCCTGGTTCATGTGCTTATTGGAACTGTGCAAATTTACAGGCTCCTGGAGAACAGCTCGCAGCTGCTTTGCTCTTCCCCAATTTTTCACTCCTGTGCTATGCTATGCAAGGCCAAGTCGAGCCACAATGGAGCAAGGAAATGGCACACTAACCTCACCTGTCTGTCTTCTTGCAGCTGCCCACCAGACATTGCTGTCAAGTTTAATAAAAGCAGGGAACATGGGCATCAGCCAGCACTGGGTGATCGAGGCTGTTTATTTCACTGGGGTGCACACAGGAAATCTTCCCACACAAAAGCAGAGAGCCAGCAGCACAGATTGTAGAGATCTTGACTTCTCCTGCGCTCATCTTCATCAGCTATTTGGACTGGTTAACAGGCTGGTGGGGGCAAAGCTCCTGCAGATATAGATTGCATATGGGATGTACAATACCTCCTGCTCTGAAAAGAAAAGGTGCTTGGTCATGCCCACCTCTGTGTTATCCAAGGGAGGAAAAAGAATCATGAGGGAATGAATGACCAGAATCCACAGCAATTTTTATGCTGCTGGTGGTGCTATGTCTGTACAGGTGTTTGGAACGCCTATTGTCTAAGCAAACTGACAGGCTGCTTTGCCCCTGGGCCGCCCTAAATTTGTATTCCGTCTCTTCAAGCCTGCCAAAGGGAGGATGGGAATTGCAGTGGAAGAATGAGAGGGAAGAGCGCGCCAGGGTGAGCAGGTGGTGTTGTGAGGAGTTTGCTCGGAGAGATTCCCCCTGTGTACGCAGAATTATTCCACGCTCAGGATGAAGGAGCAGAGTGGACAGAGTCCAGGGTCATTACACTAATTGACACTTTACCTCCAGGAAGTCCCCAGAGAGCCAATCAGGGATGGATTGGAGGCGCAAGGTCCCAGGCACAGGTGTGGCGTGTGTTTAGTTCATTTAGCGTAATTGTGCTTCTGCAATCTGTTCTCGTTGCCCTCCCACACCAAGCAAAATCTGTACGCAACTCACTCCATTGTTAACCCCGCCGTGGCCTGCCATGAAAACTCAGTTTGGGGCTGGAAGGAAGGAGCTGGTGTTAATATATTGGCTCCCTCTCTGGGCTATGATGATCTTAATCTTTGAGCCTTTACACTCCCCTTTCCAGCTTCACAGAACTGTCTGAGGTTGCTGAATCTGAATGATGAGAAGCCAAGCTGTAAATATAGATTTTTTTTGTATTTCTCTCTTTCTTTGAGTAAGTATCTGTGTACATACACACATACACACACACACACACACACACACATACACACACACACACACACACGCTCTTCATCCAAATGCCTGCAAAGCCAGGTGGTGCAGCTCTTTCTATCTGCAATGAGTTGTGTGCCTCGCCCCCTGACTCAAAACAAAACAAAGAAGGATCTGGTAACATAGGAGTCTTTGCTGAATAAAGCATTTCCCACCCCAAAAAAACTTAAGATGCATAGCAATGAAAGTTGGCATAATATAGACATCACCTCACCTATTTTCTCCCCATTTTATATTTTATTCCAAGCCAGGCTCTCATTTGAAAAACAACACTACATTTCTACACTGCTCTTCCTCTGTGCAGGAAGACCTCCTAGACACTGGGAGAACAGCTTGGAACCCTGAGACTACAAAGAGAGAGAGAGAGAGAGCATGAACTATGCTGGACTATGAGGGGCCTATGGCCTGATCCAGCTTTGGGGATCTTCTTATGTTCAGTAGTATGTGCAACACAGTGAGCTCAGGTTTACAGCATTCCGACAGACAAGCAGGTCCTCCCCATATTCTGTGGACAGAATCATCGACAAGCCCATTTTTGTTCCTCTGCTAGCAGGGCCCTTGCTGGTACCCATCTTTCGAGTGAAATTATGCCTGGGCAAGAAAACACTTGCTCTCCCTCTGAGAAGCACTAATACAGGGACTCCCAACAGGCAAGCTGCCAAGGGGGATAATTAAGGCAAATCAAAAATACGCACCCGCCACACTAGTAACATCTCTGCAAATGAGGATAATTTAATTACCCACAAAGAAGGGGAGACCTCCTTTCCACAAGGCTTCCAGTGTGACCGGAGATATGAGAGGATATAAACATTAGCGAGCTTCCCAAATGAACTCTCATTTGGTTTATTATTATATTTATTTAAAGAGAGAGAGAGAAAGAGAGAATGTGCGACTTTCTATTATGCCCTGCATATTAAAACATCATTTCACCATAATCGTGTCATAATCTCCCCATAAAATTCAATCAAGACAATAGCTTGCCGGGTGTTTGGAAAGCAAGGGAGCCAGATGAGAAATGGCTGCAGATGAAAACAATGGAATGCAGCTCAACCCAGAAAGGGCGGTTTTCCAAAGAGACAATTAGACAACAAGGCAGGGGATGCCCTGCAGAGAGAGAGAGCTCCCAAATCTGGATCCAAGTAGCTTGGATTTTGAAAAGAAAACCCAGCCCAAAGCACAAAAGTAAACTGGAGCACTTACAGGACTGGGGTGCCTGGGATTTGCTGCTGGGTGCAGAACTCAGCATACCGACAGCCTTAGCTTTTTCTTTTTGAAAGTAAGCTTCCAGCTCTTGTGGTTAGTAAGATAAACTTGACAACGTTGAGGGCCTGGGGGCCCAACAGGACATAAAAGAGTGGGTATGATGGGGCTTCTGCACCCAGCATGGCAGGTTGCTCCTTTTGTAGGGGGAGGGGAATTGCAGAAATAATTCTATATATGCAAATTGTTGGAGTGGCTTGATGTATTCAGAAAGCCAGTGTGTGGTGTGGTGAGCAGCATGTTGTGCGAAGACCCAATAGTGTTCAGGCAGGCCTTTGAAATTTGAATTTCTTTACAAGGCACTTCTTCTTGAGATGTTACTGATGTTATGATAATATGATGCCTCTATGCTATCTCTATTTTCCGGCCAGCCCTGAGGCTCACTGCGTGCAGTTGACCTGGCCATAATTTCACTGCCCAATCTATAAGAAAGATGGGCATATGAATGTAATAAATAATAAATAAAATATTCAGCTCTCAGATTCAAGGTGTTGCTCAATGCAGCATTCAAAGTTGTTGCTCAGTGTAGGCAGCACTGGGCAGTGGTGGGATAGATGAAGGCAGGAACTTGTGTGTGAAAAGATGCAACAAGACATTTTAGAGCGTTGGTCATAGCAGAGGTCTCACTTCAGGCAGCAAAACATCATGGTCTGGCATTGGATTTGGGCTCGCTTGGCAGGCAATTTCTGCTTCTAGTGTGGACTATGCATGGTCTTGACAAAGAAAGAAATAGTACTGCGTAAACGATTATCAATACAAATTAATACATAGCTGCCTACTGAAATGGTAAGTTTCTCTTCACTTAAATCATACCTATGAATATAACTATAGCCTTTCAGTCAAGAGGAATCTGCAGATCCAAATTAGGTTAAGAACTTAAGAATGGCCCTGCTGGATCAGACCAAAGGCCCATCTGGTCATCTGGTCCAGTACCCTGCTCGCACAGTGCCCCTCTGGGAAGCTGACAAGCAACACCCAACTCTCTAGGAAAGGGGCACTCTGACTGGTGCAACCAAAACGCTTCAGAGAATCAGAGAAGGAAAGGAGAAAAACAAAACCACCTTCAAGGTGAGCGGGAGAAAGGCATATTATCAGGCTACCCGGTTTCCTTCCCAGTGGATCATTACAAGTACTGAAACTTGAAAAACTGATGCCTGGCCTTCCTTCTTTCCTCCTCCCTCCCAATCAGTTTTTCCTTGCAAGTAATGCATTTCAGATTGGTTGTCTTACTACTAATCTTTGTAAACAGCTCTGGGAGCCTTTTTGACTAATAAGCAAAAAGAGGTTATGAATAATTTTGTGTTTGTGCCAGAATTGGTGATTCCAATAAGAACCACAGTGAGATCAAAGATGGAATTATTTCACCCCCACCCCCAACAACAGCATCTCTATATGCAGAGTTTATGTAAATTATGTGCACATTAAAACCTATGTCAGTAATACTTCTCCAGCTCATGATTCACTCCCACACTGCCTGCCCCTGCAGTTAGTGCAATGTGAACCAGCAATACTCAAGCCACAAAAAGCAACTGCAAAAAGAATTCATTAGGGCTGAAAAGCAGGAAGATCTTATTCACTCCAAGGATAGGACCAGCGTCTCTTTTTTCTTTCCTCCGCAGCAGAGAACACTTAGTGGGCAGCGCAGTCACGTGGTTCTGCCAGGACAGTAATGGAGTGAGCACAAGTGCTCCGCTATTTAGAAGGGATGGGTAATTGCAGCCCTGTCAGTTCCAAGAGCACCTTGCTGTAAAAGCCACTTTGGTGCAGGTGGAGCCAACAACACCCATTTCCTCTCTCCTTAACGCTCCATTTTGTAAACAGGATTTGTTTCAGGGAAAGCAGATGGTACAAGCCAGATCCTCGTGAGAAAACCCACCCAACCTTTCCAACTGATCCGCCAAGGCTCTTTTGCTCCATTGCCAATGCAACCTCGTGTGCCTCTCTGCAGCTACTCCTGGTGGCTGCTAGAATCCCAGGCTCACCTGCCAATTCATACATAGGGAGGAGGCAGGCATGGAAATATGCTTACCAAACAGCTGTCACAGACTCTCAGTTCACACCATACCTTTCAGTGGCCTCAGGTAAGGGCAAAAGGTAGGATGTCTTAAACCCTTTAATGGAGCATGGATTTAATCTTAGGGATAAGTGAAACCTATCTTGAATAGCTTCTGGCTACACAGCCCAGCCCAGAATATTTCTCAGCCTAGTCTACATATCATCTGCTCTGACTGACAGTGACTCTCCAGGGTGGCAGGCAGAGTCTTTCCCATCACCTATGGCCTGATCCTGGAGATGCAAGGACTGAACTGGGGGCCTAGCACTTGCATACTGCATCGTCATCTGCTGCTGAGCTACAACCCTTCCCCTTTGCCACCAAGAGGGCTCCCAGCTCTGACATTAAGATGATTGCTACCAAGGAGACAGTCTTCGTGATTATACTCTTCATCAAAAACACCCTCAGGGGCTCAAAGCGGGAGGGTGGGGGGGAGCATTCAGAGCACCATTATAACTCCAAGCATGTTGCTTTCGGGGGCTTTCTCTGCAAAGAGCCTCCCTCCCACACACATTCCCTAAAACTGCAGATCCCCTCCTTGTCTCCTCAGGGTCTTGAAACCAGCTAGCAGCATGGACGTCTGGGGCTACTTGCCTGGAAGGAGGTCAAGACCTCTTGCACGGCTCTAATTAAGCTTGAGGGGGCTTGCAAAGAAGAACCAACTGGCGGGGAGGCGTTATTCCACAGGTCAGATATGCCCCCGCTTTCTACTTAATGGCATTCAGAATCTACCACCTGAGACAGCTGCCTCACTTTTCACCCCACAGGAGAGCTGTCTTTGTCTGCAGCCATTAAAAATCCAGTTCTATTGGTTTTAGTTCATTTTACCTGCTTGTCAGAGAACTGTACAGCTGCAGTGCTGTCAGGATAATGCATTTTGATCCAACTTGCTTCTTTCACACTTTCATTCTGAGCTTCCCAGAAGCCTTGTTATTAAAAGCATATATGCTGTCAGTCAACTTCAGGACCAGCCCAAGACATTTTGCTGCCTGAGGCAAAAGATAAGATGCCATCCTCATCCCCCGCTTTCCAAGTCCAGAAGCAGACCCGGCTGGCAGCCAAATTTTAGTTCAGCACTGGCAATGGGACATCATGGTCTACTACAGAGCAGGCTGTGTGTGGTACACAAAGCCCCAGCCCCTTGCTGCAGCTCCCTACATCCCAGCACCAGCTGCCTGAGATGCCCACCTTCCTCTACCTCATGGCAGGCCCTGGTCAGCCTGGCTTTGTATGCTGCTGCTGAACAATTCTGTGACGCTCAAAAGCTTGCATTTTTTCCCAGAGAGAAAGGACAAGCCAGTTAAAAGGGATGCTGTACTTGACCACTTTACCTCGCTCTCTTGTGAGGCTGCTGTTCACCTCAAGAACACCACTTGTGTTTCCGATCACATGCCTGCCTTACCTTATTGGATACTTTTCCCCAGGGTCCTTTCCCAAGTGAAACAGAAGTGGAAGCTTGGAGTGCTCCTCTTGGTCATGGGTCGTTACTCCAGAAACATTTTGGCCGGGGCAGAAATCAATGCCCTGCAAGAGAAAGAGGAACGCCATTCACTAAAGATCAACAACAAAAGTACATGAGCTGTAGGTGGCTAGGGATCTTGAGTTCTCATCAGTTTACATTAAGAAAGAAACTTTCAAGTCCTAGTGATTTAACAGAAAAACCTGGAAACAAATGAATACAGGGCCCCAGATTCATAGGGTTGTCAAATGTTGCTATGCTAATTCCAATGGATTTCAAAGCGGCTCAGTGAAATCATGTTTCCCCATTGCTGATTCATAACCAGAATCTTCTCTCCACACCCATGTGCGTTCTCAGGCTGGCTGCCAGGCTCTACTGAGGACAGGGAAAGCTTCTTAATTGTCATTACATTTGTATTACCCCTTTCCTTTACCTGGAAAAGCTTGAGAATAGCATACATAGGCATCCCAGGTGGCCTCCCATCCAGGTCTCCCACCAGACTCAGACCTTTTGCAAGGTTGCTGCCTCACAAGCCTTTGGACCAACAGGCCAGTAATTGGTTTCCTAGGAGTTCAATGTCACACAAGAAAAATGGACCCAAAGAGGCTTGCAAAATGGATTTTGTTTTTCATGTTCAACTGACTGCCACATGTGTGGTTAGGAAGAATCTGCTCACCACCATCCCCAGTCAGTGACACACAACCCTCAAGACATGCTTCCCCTACAACCATGTGCCTTGACCCACTTATTAAAGGAACCCAATAATATCTATTCTGCAGGGCAGCTTGCTTGCTCCTGCTTCCCAACCACTGTGGCTTCCAGGTACACCATCTCCTTACTTTATTTAGTGTACACATGGCAAACGTCTCCACCATGCAAAGGGGGAAACCATCCCTCACTCTCTCAGTGTAAAGTGCAGAATCATAATCAAAAGATAGACAACACATATTGCTGGCTCCACTCCTGATTCCACAATAGTCAGGTCAGGTTGAAATAGTCAAAACTGCTGCACTCCAGCAGCTGATGACAGTTCTAGAGCAAATCCTATACTAATGCACTGTCCCAAACTATCACCCAGGGCATATCATACTGCCAACCACAGCATACCCTTTCTTTGCATTAATGCTATAATGTCTCTGGTCTATTCCATAAGCCAAACTTTTATCTGCAAACACCCACACACCCACACCATCACTAACAGGAAACTTGCTGGAGTCAAGAGCATGATGCAGTGAGCTCTCTTTCTGCACCACACCCCCATGCGTCACATCCTTCTAAAACATTAAGAGAGGAGTTCATTACAGTTGTGTCTGCTGGATGCTCTAATGGCAGCTTGGATGTTGCTCAGAAAGCTGCCTCCTCAGGTTCCAGTTGTCTGGCAACTTCCATGTAAAGATGGAACCAAATCCATCTTTGTTGTGTGCAAATGTGCATTTGTAGACTGCTTACACCAATCTGCATCTCACAGTGGTCTATCATAGAGGGGCATGATCCTGTGCAGCAGGAAGTATCCACCCATCACCCAACATCTCTGGAGGAAGAGTTAACTGCTAGAAATCTCCCTGGACGTGTGTGTGTGTGTGTGTGTGTGTGTGTGTGTGTGTGTGTGTGTGTGTTTTAAACCACCCGCCCACAGAATGGTTTCATTCACCTTGCCCAACTTCTAACCCAACACTACAATGGCAGCATTTTCAATTACCAGCATTCTCACACGGACTGAGTTGAACTACCCAGTCTGCAACATCTATTTTCAGCCTGAGTGCATCTACCCACTAAAGGAGCTGTCAATGGGTCAGTAGGATACTTTTAAATAAACATGGCACAAGATCAGCAAATGAGATGCCAGCTCAACACACATGGGCCCTAGAAGTGCCTCTTTGAATACCAGTCACCAAGTATGTTCTTACTCCTCCTCTTGTAGGTAACAGACCACATTTCTGCCTAAGGGAGGGGGAGCTGCAGATGCAAAACCTCCCCTCATTCTGGAGAGCCTAGAAGCAGGAAGAGAGAACACATGGTCACCTAGAAACAGCCTCCCATACATCTACACCGCCCCACCACCAGTTGCCTAAAACTGATGTTTTAGGTAACCAGGGGAGGAAGGAGAAGCAGAAGGAGAATCTTGGGGTGGCGAAGAGAAAAGACGAAGAAGCTGCCCTGGAACTGCCTTGCTTTTGCACCAACCATGTGGCAAAAGCTAAAAAAAGATCATAGGTGGGCAACTGGCAGGCCAAGAGACCAAGAATGGGTCTGCATGCAGCAAGAGGAGAAATTGGGACCAAGGTGGCAGAATGGATTGTACCAATTTAGAGGGCAGGCAGAGAATCACATTTTTGAATGCTCCCCTAGGCACAAGACAAAATAAACCCCAAACACTAAGCAAATAGAATACTAGTGCAGCAGGAAGAGAAAAGAGGCAAAAACCTTTTCCCAACGCTCTCTTATTTTCCAGGACTTTCTGCATGCAGAGCAGGTGCTCTGCCGCTGAGCTGTGACCCTGCCCATTTGCAGACAGGAGCTTCCACCCACAGCCTGATATGCAGCTCTCTGCTCTCAGTCTCCTGCATGAGTGGACCAGGCCCTGGTCTTCTTGGCTGGGGACTGCAAGATGACAGCATCTCCTTGAAGAACGCCCCTCTATTCTATGCCTCCTATAAGGTTGCTAATGGTCACAGCATCTCAGTTGCATCTGGTCAATTCTAGGGCTTTCCTCTGTCCCCTTCCATGAGGCTCCTAGCCTGTCCAGGTTCCTTGAAGTCACCCTTCTTGTGAAAAGGACTTACATAATACAGAGGCCAGCATGGCAAAACCCATTTAAAGGGGGGATTGGAGGGGCAGCGGAACAGCTGTACTGTTTGCACATAGAACGAACACTAAGCTGAAAGGCTCTCCACAGACGTTGGAGGGGATTTGATTGGCAAACAATTTTCTAAAAATATCCTGTGTGTCTTTAATGGACAGGCTGGTCAGTGGAGCAGTTAATATTCTGCTTTTCAATAAAGTAAGAAAGGTTAGAAGCCCATGAAATCCCATTTACCTGCACAGAGCTATAGATTCCTGAATCAGTGGCTAGAAAAATAAAGAGAGAGTGAGTTGCTTGATAAGCTGCAGCAGGCAGGCTATAATGGATTTTAAATGGATACGGAGGTGATTGACCTTTTCACCTCCTGGTGCTGGAGACCTCCGAGACCAAGCGGGGTTTGCATTTGTGCAAAGTGGAGCATTTCAATACTATTTTAAGAAGAAGACGGTGACAACAGCTAATCAAAGCCAAGACGTAACATACAAGTTGTAATTTGGATGCAAATCAAAAAGGCTATTTAATTAAGAGCCTGCTAATTAGTACTGCGCTCCTCTAGTGCAAATGTTTTCGTTTGAGGTAAGAATTTATTCTCTGGGTATTTGCTTCCACGCTGCTCTGTTTACAGTGCACCCTTGGCTTCTCATGTTAAGACAGCCTTAGCATTAACGCATTCAGCTGATTGGGGGCTGAAATATACTTCCACGTGGTCACGTGCAGGCCCACTACCTCCAGATGTGATCTGTGAGTGCAGCCACCCAAGGAACAGAATGGTGGTTTGCAACTGCTGCACCAACACTCAGCTTGTGTTTGCCTTTCATTCCCAACAGCAGGGCAGACCCCCACCTCGGACCAGCAGGCAGTTCTCTTGTGCCAGCTGTGTCCCCTGTGACTGCTGCTACTTCTTTTTCATAGAATCATAGAGTTGGAAGGGACCCCAAGGATCATCTAGTCCAACACCCTCCATTGCAGGAATCAAAAGGAACAACCACAGAGGGAGCAGGGGCTTCCTCAGCGTGCTTCCTCTGCAGTCTGCTCCAACCCTTCTGGCCACCCTGTCACTTCTAAAGCCTGTGTGGCCCAAGGGTTGCTGTTCTCCACTTTTGCATGGCATGTTCTGCATTGGTGGCAACCATGGAGAATCTAACCTGCTTTAGTCACTGTAAAAACCAAAGAAGGTGGGAGCGGATGTTACTCCAGATTAAGAAGGATGGTCAGTTTCTTGTGTATACACACACTAAAGCACAGAAGCCACCTTGTTTTGAAAACTAAAGCCAGATGAAACAGTGGGGATTTGGCCAACCAGTCTTCTCTGAGAAGGATCTGACGTGGCTTCTGGGAGGGATCCAGAAAGGGAACTTGCCTTCAGAAACATGGGCAGAAGTCCCCATTCTGATTTCCCTCCCTAGAGTAAGGCCAAAAAAACCACAGCCGATTTTTCCTTCTAGAGATTGTAAAAAACCTACCTAAATTTAATCACCCATTGATTTTTCTACGCCGACTTTGCCATGGCACGCATCCCCAAGTCTACGACAGAACAGTTTGAATCTCTTAAGGATTTAAAGAAGCACCAAGTCGTCTCTGTTGTCCTCCCATCTCCACCCTAGCTTTTGTAGAAGATCAGATGTGTGTCCCTTCTGCCACCTGCCCTACTTCTCAAAAATTTTCTTCCTTCCTTCCTTCCTTCCTTCCTTCCTTCCTTCCTTCCTTCCTCCCCCTCCCTCTCTCTCTCTCTCTCTCTCACACACACACACACACACACAGAGAGAGAGAGAGAGAGAGAGAGAGAGAGAGAGAGAGAGACAGACGACCTTGGCCACAGTGCTCTATGACTGCCCTGCCAGTGCATCAATTTCCCAAGCAAATGGGCCACAGATGCTCAGTCGATATAAACATGAGGCAAAACAGCAGGCGGTTGCCAGTTGGCTCCCAGCCAAGCAGTGGAACCACCACCGGGTGTATACGTGTGTTAACAAACGGCCTTTGGCAATCCATCACCTGGGCACTATCCCAGATCATTCTGGCCTGATGAGCAACTGCGATATCTGCCTGGCTGACACAAGGAGCGTCTCTGTCCTCTTGCTGAAGCTTCCTCATTCCAATGGACACAGCACAGGAGGAACAGGGGGAAAGAGCTACATACTAGGAAATGAAGTTATGAATGAGGAAGCTGATTGAGCCAGGAATCCTCAGCACAGCCGCACTCTTGGCCCTTCAAGCTCCAGCCATCCCATGGGAAGACAGGCTGCTTCCACCGACCCGGAGGATTCCAGGCAAAAGTCTTTAGAATTAGGATGCAGAGTGAATCACCACCTAGACCCCTCCTTTGAAAATGCTATTACTACGACTTCTTCTCAGCAGCTGTTGCTTCAGCCCTGCTGAACAAAAATCGCTTTTCACATGTTAACTGTCTGGAAGGGACCAGGGGTGTGTGTGTGTGTGTGTGTGTGTGTGCAAATCAGAAAGTCTCCATCGGCTCTCAAGCAGAAGCGATCGATGGCTAACCCACATGCTCAGAGGACCACAATCAAATGTCATTATTTGTGGGGTTCTACTTGACTTCACACCACACACCCTTCCCCCCCACCCCGCAGAAAAGGTGCTATCGATTGCTTCACGTCAGATGAGAAGGGCAATCAGAGAAGATTGCGGCATGAAAAAAACCCTTTGGCATTTTATATTAAAACAATAGGGGTCTTCGTATAAACATGGACACAAAACCTTTTAAAAATACACAGTGGCCTTTATGATAAAAAAATCATTGAAAGCTAACAAGATACGAAGCTGACAGCACCAGGAAGAAGCTGAAGCTATCGGCTAATATGCAATCCACCCAGGGGCTATGAAAAATACATCTTCTTTCAGGGACTGCAACCAGAGCTGTAGCAGGGACAGAAAAGAAATGGAAGGCAAGCAGAGAGGAGACTTCTGCCTTCATGCCTTGCTATGAGGAAAGCACAAGGGGCAAAAGAATGAGAGTGGAGAACCAGCACGTGAGATGAGGACCAGGGAGATCTGGATTTTAACCCTCATTCAGCTATGAAGCTCACTGGGTGACCAGGGACTAGTCACTCACTCTCAGCCTAAGCTATCTCACAGGGCTGTTGGGAAAGTAAGATGGGTGGCAGCCAAGTACACCACCTTGAGCTGCTTGAAGGAAATGTGGGATAACCAACAAGCCTTGAGATCCCAAATTAACAGACAGCATTTTAATAGTCCAAGGTGGTGGTGGTGTGGAGACGCTGCCTTCTTCTTCTTGAGGACGAGACAAGACTATAGAGAAGGTGGAGAAGAAGGTAGGGCCTCTTCCACCCACTACTGCTGCATCCTAAAGGATGTAGGACCTCCCCTCTGGCCCACAGAATCTGCGCAAGTCTGCTTCAGACTCAACCAATTCCTGCACAGAGTGCGTGTCTGTGCATAACAGTGGTGCATGTCTCCATGTGGCCAAACGTATTTGTCACAGGGAAGTGCTGTCAACAAATCAGCTGAGCCTCTTTCTAAGAGGAACAGGTGAGCTCAGGGGCAGGGTAAGCGAAGGGTAAGCGAAGAAGTCACAGGCCTTTCATCCTTCCAAACACTTGCTAAGAGCTTGCTGTTCCTGTGGTATCTCAAATGGATTTGTCAGTGCAGCCCAAGGTTCTTTGGTTTGTCTGCATAGGCTTAAAAGAGTTATCTACTGTTCTGGCCCAGAAAATAAATGTGTCTCCAAAAATACCACAAAATTCTGTGTTATTTACTAGCATCTCCCTCCCTATACTAAACTTTCCTTTTACTCAGCACAAACCCATTTATCAGCTTCCGAGTGTTATGACAATTTGAAACTACATAGACAAGAACTACGTGTAAATCACAAACGGCTCTTTTACAGCCTCTGGCTGGCAGCTAAGTAAATATTCCTAATGCAACCCTCCCGCACAACTTACAGCTGCAAAGCGACACTGCCAGGTTTTCTTTAGCCATGCGGATTTCCTGTGGAGTGGGTTTATATTTCTTCTTTTGGCACTTTAAGGAAAACAGGTGCTCACTAAATAACATTTATATTCATAATTAAGCCAGAGAAAAATGCCAAGGTGTTCTAGCTAGAAAACAGATCATGACAAGGAAGGGGAAAACTCAAATTGGAGAACACCAGCCTAGGGCAAGACTAGGTAGTGTATATGAGAGAGACAAGTCATATTTCCCCTCCTCTATTATATACCCAGTACTGTAATATAGTCTTCATTTGGTGTGATGATGCAGGGGAGGGTGACCAGCTAGGATGGACTAAGCACCATCAAAGTTTAAGGAGCAAAAGCTGTCTGGGTTTGGGACACTGAGGTTATCGGATCTTAGAACCGCAAACACCAGAAGTGAAGGAATTAAAACAAGACTTGATCTCTAGAGCAAATAAGAGTAGCCAGCATGATGTGCAAGAATGGAGCACCTTAGCTGATGAGCAAAATTGAGCAATGGACCAGGATCCCCATCCAGAATGAAAGCTTTTATTGAATGGAGCACTTATGAATATGTAACGTAGAGGAAAATGCTCATACATGGAAAGGGACCTGGGTCTTGTAAACTTTGTCCACCATTGCTATTACCACAGATTGTGGAACCTTCATGAAACTTATTCATTCATCACAGAGGAAAGAGAGCCAAGAACAGACAGCAACTGCCCCTGCCTTAAAAGTCCTAAAAATAAACAAACTGGCTTGTGACGACTGTTTAGATCAGGGCTCCCAAACTAAGGCCCGGGAGCCGGATGTGGCCCAATTGCCTTCTAAATCCGGCCCGCGGACAGTCCGGGAATCAGCATGTTTTTACATGAGTAGAATGTGTCCTTTTATTTAAAATGCATCTCTGGATTATTTGTGGGACCTGCCTGGTGTTTTTACATGAGTAGAATGTGTCCTTTTATTTAAAATGCATCTCTGGGTTATTTGTGGGGCATAGAAATTTGTTCATATTTTTTTTCAAAATATAGTCCAGCCCCCCACAAGGTCTGAGGGACAGTGTACCGGCCCCCTGATGAAAAAGTTTGCTGACCCCTGGATACATCTGATCAGGTGCAGTCCCGTTTAGATAGGCTGAACTCCACTACAACCCCAAGAGGTGCACTCTTTTTATCGTCACAGTTTTGAATTCACAGCTTTGCAAGTGAAAGCTTTGGGGATGCAGTTCTGACTCTAAAGAAGCTAATGACAATACTGCATTCCCTTGGGCCAAGCATAGCCAGGCATCTGAATCAAATGTCTGATTATGAGTCACTGAGGAGACCCAACAATTGCCCATGACAAGCTCCAGTGGATCCAATGCAATGTGGGATCAGCTCATGGCTGGAATTCTGGCGTCACTTACAATTTTATGCATTAGGACTTACATTTTTGCAATGAAACCAACATCTGTAATTCCTAACACCCAATTTTGCAAAGAAATCAGCTTTTGTAACTCCTAACACCCAATATCAACAATATTGATACGGAAACTGAAGGCAGTGAAAAAGAGATTGTACAACAATTTCACCTTGGGAGCATTTCAAGTATCTGCAATTATTATTATTATTATTATTATTATTATTATTATTATTATTATTAAGCTGGCTTGGGTTGTAATTAATATCTGAGCATGAGAAGAAGAATTTGAACAAATTTCAACCCCAGCACCCTCTCTGCGCATTGTTAATGGCTGTTCTGTCCACTAATTCCATGCTCCAATTTTACCCACATCAACCACAGACGACACCAGCGGCAGGAAAGCAAATGAATTTTTAATCATCTCTCTGATGTACAGTATAATTGCTGACTTTTATCAACTAGCAGTTAAACAAAGACTTAGAAAGGAATAAACATTCCTTAATTGCACGTCTGCCACTGCTCACAGGAGGATAACCTTGGGAATGAGTAACTGGTCCCCATTATCTCAGCTACGCACACACTGAAAGGCAGACATGTAGCAAAAGGCTCAGGTCAAAAATAAATGCTTCTCAACATCAGTTTGTGTGCTAGATACTTAAATCACAGCATAAAAACAATTAAATTTATCCGAGTTCTCATCTTTGCATAAAATATGGGGGCGGGGTGGGTTGCTGCCCTCTCCTGCTTCCAAATGCAGCTTGGTCCTCCCACCATCACAAAAGGCCTATTCTCTCAAGAAAGCTAGGTAAGAAGATCCTGAGAGGACATGGAGAGAAACAGAACTCTAAGAATTAAAAATACTAGCAAGATTGGCACCAATGCTAAGCTTCATCAATGCACCATCTCCATTGCCAGAGCAGCTTAGCAAGTGCAGCTGGAGGAAGGCTGTGACCAGATGGAAACTGGATGAGAGAGTGGATATGGGAACTTTTCCTGCAGCTGCCCCCACTCTCTCTCATAGGAGTTTCATTTGTCCCCCCCTTCCAGCAGGTGAAAACAATTTGGTTCAGGTGGGCTTTTCATTCATTTTGGTATTTGAAGCTGATTAACTATTATGTTGCTCCTGGTTTTTTGCATTTAATTTTATTTACATGTTTACTTCTTGATTCTTTTGTTGTATTTTTAATGCTGCCAGCCACCTTGAGCACTGCTTTGGAGTTTGGGGAAAAGGAAAGGCGCAGCTAAAAAGAGGAGAGCAGCCAATGGAGAGAAAGAGACAGCGGAGAACAAAGCCACTTCATGAGAAGCAGCAGAGATCAGATTGTCCTAGAATTTGATGCATTTTTGAAGGGTGTTCTGTAATTTATGGTGTGTATTTGTGGCCCATCAGAGCAAGACAGGGCTTGGTCCTTGGCCTCATCCCACTTCTTTTTGGTACGCTGGATACTGGAACCCCTGGAATCGGGTGCTGGGCAGAACTTATTTCTGTAGTGGTTGAATGACTATGTGCTGGTGATCAGAAGGTTGTCAGTAGCAAACATTCACTGGGGTCTGGGAAGCCTGGCAACATCTAACAGTGGAGGCAGGAGGGGAGGGTCTCCTTATGCCAGCACAAGAAGCTCAGCACCCTGACCAGCTGCCTCTGTGCAGTAGAGCACAGAATTGGAAGCAAGCTACATTTTATTCATCCGTAGAAGGATGAACCACTCCTCCGCACTGCACGATCAAAGCTGCTGCCTGCAATATTTCTTCTGCTCAAAATTATTCTCTCTCGCTCTTAACTAAAGTCTAAACTCTGGGGCATTTGACAACTGGCAATGCCAAAAGTCTGGCAGGCTGATTATACCCTTCAAAGTGAGGCAGATTTATGCTGCTGTGGCTATTGGTGGTTCTGACAAGGGTGGCGGCGGCAATTTCTGAGATTATGGTTATTATCATTTTACATAGTTACACTTTACATGCTGTTTCTTAACAGGGCACACCAAGCCTCTCCAAATCCCCCTCCAAGCCTCTGGTTCTTCCTTTCCCCTCTCCTTGATGCTGCCCAGCACTTTCCTCTGATGCTCACAGAGGCTGCTGGTCCCCAGCTCCACCTGCTGTGCTTCCGAAGGATGCTGTGCAGGCATATGCTCCACCAGAAGGAACATGACAGCAGCCAGGACTAGACAGAGACAGTCACAAAGAGCAGCAGGCACATGCACAGGTGATGGCCTCCTGAGCACCACTTTGGAAGGTGGGCTAGCCTGATCTGTACCCCTTTAACATTTCCCCAAAACCATGGCTTGCATTAAACAAAAATGAAGATGGAGCAAAAGTAGACATTTTGATGATCTGAGTTTCTCTTCTGGGAGTGATGGGTTTATTTCCATGGGAGGAGGAAGGCAAGCATGCAGGAGGGAGGGAGGGAGGATTTTCAATTACCTGGCTGAATTGCTCCCAGGAATTGCTCCAGGTCCAGTAATGGGCCTTGTAAGGCCCAACCCGTATTGCCATCATCTCGTTGCCACGGTAATAAAATATTGGCCTGATGGAGAGAGGAAAGGACAACAAGAGAGATGTACAGCCGCATGAGAAATGTAACGTGTCCAAACAAGCGGCTTCCCCCGCTTTTGGCAGCCACACAGATAAAGGAGACAAACACTTTAATGGAGCCTGGCTGGCAACTCAGCTATCACTCAGGAGCAGGTTGCCTTCTAATAGCCTCCACCGCAAGGTTTTCAATTAGCATTTTTTAAAGCATCCATCAAGGCAAGAGTCTGAGTTTGCGTAAGCAAGAATGAAATGTTATGCAAGTCATCTTGCTGGCAATTGTTAATCCTTGAACTACCAGACTATGTAATTTCACACCCAGAGCCTGGTGGCTTAAAATACTCCAAAAGTGGGGGCACCTGTGTGATGGGAGCTGCAAAGGGTACAGGAAGCCAAAGTCTTCAGCGTACGGCCCTGGAAAGCCAGACTGTACAAGTGTGCTGTGAACACTGGCAAACCACTCGGAGAAAGGGGAATTTTGAGCAGAATGGACAAATAATTATCTTGCTATCTGCCATCTGAGGGACATCCTGCGCCCTACACCACCTTGAAACTACATTAGGGCAGGTGACAAAAATGTAGTGGAAAGGGATTTTTAAACACTGTCTGTGCTATGCTTGCATGCAAAGGATGTAAGAGAAAATTCCCCCACCCAGATGTTTTCAGCACACACAATGTGGATCGGCTGTTATTTTAAAGGAGGTTCATACTGGACCAGTACACAGCCCATTAGCAATGAAGAAAATTCAGTGGGGAGGTCTGCATTAATTCACATTTTCAGGATGATTTCTAGAAAATAGCAGAAGGCTCTGGTATAGTTTTTGCCCTTCACCTCATGTCCCTGCCACTGACTCTCTCTATCCAGTACTTCTTATTACTTGCATATGAACAATTGTTCCTAATTAGGTAAAGGTAAAGGGACCCCTGACCATTAGGTCCAGCCGTGACCAACTCCGGGGTTGTGGCGCTCATCTCACATTATTGGCCGATGGAGCCGGCGTACAGCTTCCAGGTCATGTGGCCAGCATGACAAAGCCACTTCTGGCGAACCAGAGCAGTGCATGGAAACGCCGTTTACCTTCCCGCTTGGAGCGGTACCTATTTATCTACTTGCACTTTGACGTGCTTTCGAACTGCTAGGTTGGCAGGAGCTGGGACCGAGCAATGGGAGCTCACCCCGTCGCAGGGATTTGAACCGCTGACCTTCTGATCGGCAAGCCCTAGGCTCTGTGGTTTAACCCACAGCGCCACCTGCGTCCCTGTTCCTAATTAGAGAGGACAAATATAATCGACATTGTATTATGGGTGTATATGTGAAGCTGCCTTATATCAGTCAAAATCATTGTATTATATTGTAAATTGCCCTGTGATCTTCGGATGAAGGATGGTATAGAAAATTAAGTTAATTAATTAATTATAATAAATCAGAGCACTGGTCCATCAAATCCAGTACTGCATACCACGCTGACCAGCAGTGGCTCTCCAGGGTTTTAGACAGTTCTCTCAGTCCTACTTGGAGATGCTGAAGATTGAACCTAGGTCTTTCTGCATGCAATATGTGCTCTGCCAGGGAGCTAGTCAGTACAATAGCGTTACTTTAAAACACCCAATCCAGCAGCCCAAACCCCCGACCCATTCCAAAAATAAGAGGCTCTAAAAATATCCAACTTTTTCTGCTCCACACTAGTAATTGGTGGAGTCAAGGGACGGAAAGCCGCGAGTGTGATGTTCATAACTCACCTGTCAATTAACTTGCCTTGCAGGATGACAGGCGAAAGGTCGATTCCGTCGATCTGTCTGTCACTGGGAGGCTGCAGTCCTGCCAATGCGAGGCTGGTGGTGAAGAGATCCATCACGCTTGCCAGCTGATGACTCACCTGCCATTGACAAGACAGAGCATTTGCAAAACAATCAAAGCTAGCAGACCCTGAGTTGAGGGAGCTTCTGCTTCCAATGATGAGGTCTTAAGAATAGTCTCATCACCTTCCAAGATATGCAGTTCAGGGTTCAATTCTGGATTCTACTCCAGGCAGTTGGGTAAAAACCTTGTGTTTAGGAAGCTTTTTTTCAGTTATCACCTACACTGGAAGCAGCTCACCAGGGTTTCAAACAGGGTCTTTCCAGCCCCTACCTAGAAGTACTGAGGAAGCAGCCTGGAATCTTTTGCATGCAAAGTATGTGCTTAAAACTGAGCAATGGCCCTTCCCTGGAGAGAAACTAAGAATCCTCATGATTCTGAAGGGAGGGATTATTAAAACAGGATCAGCGGAAGCTGCCTTTTATCAGATTCAACAGTGACTGACAACAGCTTTCTGGGATTTCAGATGGGTCTGTTTCTCCATCCTACACGGAGATGCCAGGAATTGAACCCAGAGCCTTCTGCATGCAATACATGTATTCTAACCTACAGCCACGTATCAGCATTCTTTCATTTTTACAGCTAAAATTTTGTTTTACAGCTAGTAAAGTTTTATTCTGTGAACCACCCTGAGACCACTAGGTATAGGGCTACTTGGCCCAAGTGTATTTGGGGAAGGGAGTCTAATTATCCCACCTCTTGTCCTTTGTACTTGTTCTTTGAACTCTTAGATCCAAAGAAGCCTGGTGCCAGGCCTACCAGCAGAGGTTTGCTAAGACACCTAAAGGAAGCTGCGGAAGCAGTAAAGCCGCACACACACACCAGTTTCAGAGCAGCATGTGATTTAGAATTTTTGGACATGTTCTCGTGATTGAGATGATATATAAGTTTTAAAATAATACAGGTAAGTGATGAAGTGTAGTATGGGTGGTGGGGCTTTTCAGGGCGATGAGAAAATGATACTTCTACACAATAGGGTAGTAGTTGGAATCTGCATATTGTTTTTATGGGTTTATGTTTATAGTTATATATTTCAAAGAATAAGTTTAAAAAGACCCTTTCAGAGCAACAATCAAGGTCGAAGGCTTTTGGAAGCAGCTGCTGAGCCCAACAGGAGCAGCATTTCTCCAAGCTGGGCTCCTGTGGACCACGTGATGCTGTAAATTCTCCAAGCTGCGTTTGGGCTGGAAGGGCAGCGGCAGGGGGAAGAGGTGACTGGTTTAAGGTCACTTTTTTTACAGAACATTGTGGGTAAACTCAAAGAGCCTTTGATTTCTGTCCTGAATCAATAGTCTGGCCAGTAGGGAGCTGCTAGTGACTTCCTTGTACCTGCCCCTCGTTATTAAACAGAGCCCGGAGTGCAGGCAGCTCACTTTAAATGGCCAATTACATCCGTGGTCTTGCACGCTGTTCTCTCTGTGTAAAGGGGGAGAAAACTTCTTAAAAGAAATTAAACGTCAGTGTTACAGCCACTTGGTTTTATCTGTAGCACCACATTAAAGAGAAGAACCGGGGAGGGGGCGGGGGGCAGGGAGGAGGTTACTATTTTTATATAAACTTTGAAGTATTTTCAGAGGAGAAATAAGGTTGGGGGGGGATTTAGTATTTTCTTGCATTGACAGCATGCTTTCATTTTGCTTGCAATTCCTATAACAAATGGGGGTGGGGAGGAAGGATATTCTAGAGAGTAACAGCCCAGTGAAAAATAAATAATGAAAAACAGAGGAGCAAGATCAGATATTTCCAGTATCAGCAAGGAACAGCCGGTATTCCGCAAGTAAAGAAGAGGGGTTTTTTTTAATATAAAAAAATGTTATAGTGTGTATATATATATATATATATATATTTATAAACTCTCGGCATACACAGAATGTCTTTAAGAAAATGAAATCCTTTTTGCTCTGGGCCACATTGCGAGAAGAAATAGCCAGCGCCAGCGTTATCAGTGCTTTCAAGCTCTAACTCTGAATCAAAGGCGACAATTAATAAAGTTGCCCCCGCCAGGAATGGAAAGGGGGAAAGCTAAATATTTGAAACTGGGTGAACAAATGTCAGGGTGTTTTTAAATAAAATCCTTTTACATTTATCACAGCAAGCAGACCTGATATCCCTGTCTAATTCAATTTCAATTTGTGCCCTGTGGGAGATAGTGAAGAAAAGGTTGCACTGCTGTCTTTGGGTTGATATGTTCTTTTCTCCTTCAGGGAGCAGAACCAGGGAGGTGGGAAGAGGGGGGTGCGCGGGGGGGGGGGAGGGAGGGCTGTGGCGGTGGTAGGAGGGGAAGAGAAAGGAAAGGAAAGGAAAGGAGGGGGCACAGAGCAAACATAGGATTCAAAGAACAGCAGAATACAGATTCCTGCCAGCAGGATGCTTCTAGAAGGCAGAGGCAGCATGGGAAAATGTTTAAAGTTTGTTTTTGCTGGTTATGAATCCACCTGGAAAATCCGGCCAAGACTTTTGGGTAAAGGGGAGAGCAAGAAATCCAGAAAGAGTGCTTGTTTATGTTCCACAACCTAAAACAGTACGGGCAAAAAACCCTATGAAAACTGACACTATGCAAACTAAGTAAGGAGGACGCTTCTGGTTCAGAAAACTCTCCTCCATAACCCCCCCCCCCAAAAAAAAATCACCGACTATTCTCTCATTCCAATTCTGCTGTATCATGTTCCTTTATTCTTATATTTAACACATTTTCTTCAGTTTGACTAAATGGATATACTTAGTACATTCCCCATGTCCACTCTGTTTGCACACTCAAGAATCTTGACATGCATATTGACCTTCTGAGAACTTCTGCTTTCATTTGAAGCAGTTTCTAGCCCTCATGTTTGAGAGTATATCAAGGAATGTCTGTAGAAAGCTTTAAAATGCCATTTTGAGACAAGATTACGATAGTTCTCACATGGCAGGGCAGCTAATGCCTTCTCATACCCAAGCTATTTACCCCCTCTTCTGTTTTTTCCAGTGTGTTAGTAGTTGCCAGAATATTCCAAATCCTGCAAATATAAATATATCCAGATTTGCAGTCTGCATCACACAGTACATAATTTAAAAGGCATAAAATTGAGCTTCCTTTGGTACGATGAACACACAGCTCCATCTTTAACAGACATGTGTGCTGCTGCTGTTTAAAAATGGTTTATAAAGCTGCACAGCTGGAGAGGAGGCAGGCTTGTTTGTCTGTGAATATCAGAGTTCATCATACAACAAAAAATATCTGCTCACAAACCATTCATTTGGGCAAAAAAGAGTTCATGTCAAAGGTTGCAATCCGAGACAGAGACAGGTTTACTTAAACCCACTGATCTCTGGGGACTAAGTGTACCTAAAATGATGTTGGAATGTAGCATTTCTTATGAAGCCTTTGACACAGCCCCTTCCCTTATTCTATTGCCTTCTTTGTGTCATTATCAATACTGTATGTCACCCTTTGGCAACGTGATGCCCTCCAGTTATTTCAGATTACAACTCCCATCAGCTCCAGCCAAACATGATGGAAGCCATGGTCCAAATCATATGGAGGACACAAGGCTGGCAAAGGCTGTTGACAGTCCTTAGGAACAGGTGCCTGTTCTTTCCTCATTCTTTGTAAACTGCCATGAAGGTGGGTAGGTAGCTCAGTATCAAATTCAAGACAGCCAAAAGCAACAAAAACAGATCAGCTTCTATAATACAACAATGGCGCAATACAGGGTTAACTAAGGATTTTTTCTGTTGCAATACATTCCTCTGGGAAGGAGCTTTTGCCCTCTCTTCAAAAAGAGGAAACTCCAGCCACGTAAACAACTTCCACTCATGCCTGTATTGATTCCTAGATTTCCAGAGGAGTAGCTGCCTTAGTCTCCTGCAGTAAAAACAACAAAGGGTCTTGTAGCACCTGAAACATCTAACAATTCTTTTCTGGCATTAAGCTTTTATGGGCTGCAGTCCACTTCATGATGCATAAGGTGTTATCTACGGATGTCCTAGAGATATTTCTGACATTGATTATAAAGATAGGCTGTGAGCTACTTCAGCTTCAATTAGGCAACACAGTAAGGTAAGGAGTAAATTAAGCAATGCAGATATGCAACGGAAATCTGTAAATATGTCCCACTGAAATCCTTTTTTTTTTAGGGGGAGCAGATAGAAGAGGTCAGGCAACAAACCTTGAAAAGAGAAAGAATGAAGAAAGAACTAGAAAAGCGGGAAAAGAACCATGCAGATCAGCAGAACTTTAGGACATGAAGCCAGAGCAGATAGGTAGAAACAAAAAGCAGCTCTTTACTTCTCACCTGCAACAGGGAGACTGTGGGGGCTTCAGAGCATAAGAGGTATTGAAAGTAAGGAGTAAATAGCCATTAACATATATTGTGCTGTATTTCTCTATAAAATAAGAGCTGCCACCACATTCTCATGCTGGCACATGGGACAGAGGCTTTATCTCTAAAGGTGTGCAATCCCAACAAAGGAAGCCAACTGCCCAGGAGAGCCCTTATAGGATGGTGGGTAGGAGGCACCAAGGGGCTCAGACGGGCCTGGTGGCTGAGGATCAGGAGTATGAGAATTGCTTGTGTGCAACATTCAGAGACCACTGACCTTTGCTTGCAAAGAGTTCACCCACACAAACACCTCTGAATAGAGATCGAAAGTGCTATGTTCAATGAACATTTTAAAGAGGACAACATATTATTGTGTGCAATGAACATTAACAGTGACACACCTGAAATCATCTCTCCACTTAATTCACTGGGTTTAAGATATCTGGAAGCATCCTTCCCAGTCAGTCAATGACATGGTGCACATATTAACATTGAGCCAAACCATGACTTAGTGCAACAAGCAAACAAGATCACAGGAAAGAGCATGTTATGGTTGAACCTGAGCTCATCGTTTCTCTCACTCCAAACCACAAGGTGTGGCCAATGTTTGCTATTGGTTTACCGCTTGTGGTTTGTCAGGGGGACAAGCCAGGATTCACCTAACCCTGAGCTAAACCATAATGTAGCCCCAGGCAGCACAGCAGCAACAGGACCAGGGGAGGAATGCAGCAGCCAAGATCTTCACTCTGGAAACATGCACAATTGCTCATACCCACTAAAGCCATGGTGTGTGGTTTAGCGTTTTGTGCAAGCTGGGCCAATGTATCATTCATTCAGTGCTTTCTTCTCAATTTAATTAAAAAGCCTTGAAAGGAGATGTAGATTAGAAACTAAAAGTTTTCTTCATCCAAGAGTACAAAGGATTCATAAAAGTCCAGTTTCTGAATAGCTCTCTCTCTTTGGAATGAAGATATCCACAAAAGAAAGAAAACACCCATTATTGGCTTAGAAACCTGTTTCCTGCAGGCTTTGATTGTTTGATCATTAATGAGTACCAAGATGGTTTCTTGCACACACCATTGTTGCCACCTGGGGAGAGCTACTCGCTGGTTATTGTAGAGCTCAGAATCACTTCCACATTTAAGCAGAGAGACAGCCACATCCTAGTACACAGACCTCCCTCAGTGCAACAGTCACCTAAAAATCCCAACCCACTTTTGCCTAGTTCCAGGGTCTTGGATGCTTTAGGACAACATGCGAGGGCTGCTTCTCTAACATGAGACCTGCTAATTTAGTATTTCAGTTATAAACCCATCACTGTGCAGATACAGAAGGAGTCTGTTCCAAGGGGCTCACAATTAAAGCTACCGGTAAGTCAAGCTAGGGAGGAGGAGTGAGCACACATACTCCACTTTAAACATGTACCCTGAATAATGTGCATGCACTTGTTACAGGTAACAGTGTTGGCCCTATGGAAGCAAGCCAGCAATCTGGAAGACAATTAGGGATGCTTAGCTGCATAGCTCTCGCGGCAATGGCCTGGGTGGGTATCAGCAACTGTACTTTACGAAGGCAGTTCATAGTGCCACAGGTAAGCCAATGCCGCACAGCTTTAATCCTCCCAGCCTCCCCTCCCCCTCCCCCTCCCCCTCCAATATGGGGGATAATAAAAGAGACTTCCTGTGTAGGGTTACTATAAGGATTATGTATCTGAAGTAATGCATGTGACACGACATGCTTTCAACTCCTGACTAATGTTAAATATTACTATTATTATTTGCTTTATAGAAGGCTAAATATAAAATTAGGTAACTTTGCTCCAACAGCAGATTATCATGATTGGTGTTCCAACATTTTGCTTTGCCTTCCTACACTCTGTTAGGAAGAACTGAAGTTGTTTGTTGTAACCTTCTAGAGACACAAGGGGAAAAACATACTGAAACAGGCTGAACTGCCACTAAAAATGTCTAGGCAGGATTGGAGAAAGATCATTCTAACTATAAGGGTGGTGGAAGATCAACTTGAGTTACCCCGATGAACATCCCAAACTGCCTTACATTGACTCGGACCATTGGTTCATCTGGCTCAGTGTTGTCTACACTGCCTGGCAGCATCCCTCCATGGATTCAAAAGGGTGCAAGAAGCACACCATGCAGGAGGCCAGACAGTGCAGGAGAATGCCCATCTACAGGCCAGAGGATTGCAGTTCTCACAAAGGGGGTGCAACCTGGGAGAGCCAGACTGGAGGCAAGGGCTCAAAGGGCCTCCGTCTACCTCTAGCCTTGTGGGAGCAAGTTGCTCACTCCATAGTGCTGCAACACCAGATCTTACTGCCGTGCCTGGAAGGCTCTTCTGCAAGATGAGAACAGGGCTCTCTGACTAAAAGCCCACTAGAATTCATTAAAAAGAAAGAGACACCTTCAGGATAGACTGTAACAAAGTAATTAAATAACTCCAGACTCTCACCTGCCCAGCAGGTACATGTCCTGGCCACCAGGCAATTGCTGGCTCTCTCATGCCACCTTCAAAGGTAGTTTGCTTGCCACATAGGAAAGGGCCGTTGCTACCAGCTAGAGAAAGAGAAAACAGTAATTCTAAAAGAGCTCTAGAGAGGTATGACTCAAAGGTGAAATAAGCAAAACTAAAGGGTAAAACAAACCTAATCCCCAAGGACACCATCAATGAATTTTGTTCAAGTCCTTTAAACAATGTCAATCAACACCATAGTCTACATAGCATATTAACCCTTCCATCCTGGACACTTGCAGTAGCATACTGACCTGTGACACTGGTGTGACATCACTGAAATATCATAATGACAACATATACTTGATGTTCATTTATTTCTTGACCTTGCATTTGTGTAGCTTTTAGAAAACAAGCTTTAAGTCTCAGTTGAAGATGGTTTTTAGCCTACAAACTACCATACAAACCTTAACGCAGTCATCCTCTTAAGTGTTCCAGAAGATTAGGCTCTTAATTATTATTGTAATTATTATTAACATTTTTATGAGTAGGGAAAGGAGGCTGAGAAACAGTGATTTGCTGAAGGCTATAAAGAGGCAGAATGAGACCCCAGTTTCCATACAGTGGGTTGGTTAACCAATGTCAAGAGTAATTTCCAAAGTATCTATTGTTCACTTCAGTCTCTTTGCATCACCATTAATTGTAATTTGAATAAAGGAGAAGCAAGGTGATTAGTAGCAGACAAACTTTCCCGTCTCTCTATACTAAAGATCACAACTGCAAACAGACATAATGTTCTAAACCAGCAGCCAGTTAGCAGTCAGTTGCTGCTCAGCTGAAAGTCAGTTGCAGGAGGTCATAAAAAGAGCCAATAACTTGACTGGGATTAGAACTCGTGGCAATTCCTTCTGATCTGTATGCTCCTGAAATCAACCTCAGAGTTGCCTCTGAGACTGCAAGGAGGGGATGTGTGAACAAATTACAGGGGGGCAAGTGATGAATTCACAGTGACTGTGCCCAAGGGAACTAAAAACCAAAAACTTGTGAAATGGAGCAAACCTGTAAATGCAAGGGAATTGTCATCTTAACAGCTTTTCAGAGTTCAGTAGACATGCTTGTAAGATCCTTTGCATTTATTGAGACATGCTAAGGAGAATTTACATATCTGGGGCTTAATAAATTGGTTCAGATGTCAGCAGGCCACATTTTACCTGTTAGATCTTAGGAATGGACCAGTTAGATCTTAGGAACGAACTAGGTGAAATGCGGAAGTCTCAAATTCTCTATTCCTAACTTGACAAGCTCTGTACCAGGAAAACCCACCTTGATCAGGACCAGAAACAAGGGCAGCACCATTGTCAGATGTGAAAAATACGAAGGTGTTGTTGCTTATGCCCAGCTTTTGAAGGCGACTCAGTATTTTCCCAATGCTGTCATCAATTTCTCGCACTGCATCGCCATACCTGAGAGGCAGGGAGAGCAAATTACAAGCCAGTCAAGAGGGATGTGTGTGTTTGTGTTTAGGACTTGTAGATTCTATAATATGCAACGGTAATATTTATTTATCTGTAAATAGTTTCCAACACACTGCTCTTTAAGCTGCTTACAACAAAATAATAAACACATTATAAAACAACCCCCCCCCCTTTTAAATCAACCAGTTCTGAAAAAGTGTTTCATTTACAAAATAAATTTTATAACAGACTACTAAGGGCTGAGGATACTGGTACTGATAAGGAAAATGTCACTCTTTATTGGTTTTAGGCAGCTATCACTCATCTATTTGCTAATTGTTTACAACAGCTTATGAGATTCCTGCTTACTGGATTCCCATTTGGGCATCTGGCTGGACACTGTGAGAACAAGATAATGGACTAGATGGGCTTTTGGTCTATCTCAGCAGGGAGGCCCCTTCTTCTTAAAGGTCTTAATACCAAACTTTTAGTATTTCTTTTAGGTATTGTAGATATTAAGTATCCAATGGTTTAATGTGTTGACTTTATGTCGTCAATATAAAAGTTAGCACATTATATTGGATTATATTGTTTGTAAGCCACCTTGGAGCGTTTCTTAATGAAGGGCTAGGATAAAAATGTCTTAAATAATTGGAAAAGGAAATGAGTTATTCTGCGTATTTGTCTGGGCAACAAATGTTTCTTTCCAGTTCTTCAAATATGGAGTCTTCTTGGGACCTTAAATGTGTAAAAGCACATGCATGTTTACTCAGAAGTGAGTCTCACTGTGTTCAAGGGGGCTTACTCTCAGGTAAGTGTGAACAGGGTTGGATTTTTTTTCACCCTGACCTTGGAGTAAGCTCCTGTTGAATGAAGTGGGACTGAATTCCAGGTGACATGCACTATTATTCTAGCAAAAGCTTGAATAAGTCAGAGCCCATGCTGTCAAGATGCATGAGACATTCAGGTCGATTTTAAGATACCAGAAACCTCTTTGTTTTTGCTTTAACAAGATGGCTACCCACCTGGAATTTACAAATCTTAGTTTGTTTGGGGAGGGGTATGTTGGTTGTTAGAGCAAAGCTCTTAACTGTTTTTAAAAGTTTTATTTGTTCATAATTAACACATTATTAAGTATTGTTTTTATATATAACTCTTAGTTATATTCAAGTGGTCACTCAAGATCACCAAGAGAACTTTCAGATGTGCTCCCAGAGAAGCTAAAAATTCAGTAGCAAGACCCACCCACTCTCACAAGGGAAGCTGCTGATCACCACAAAGCTGGCTCCCTTCTTTCTGATTTGGGGGCCTTTTGAAAGCCCCACTCTATTTCAGCTGGTCATCTTCACTCAGCACAGAATGTCCTCAAAGCAAAACTGGAATGTGTGGTGGTGAGAAGAGGAACCACAGAGAAAGCGTGTGTGTGGACAAGCACACACACAAAGCACTTGAAAGTTGCAAAGGAAATCTTAGTGCAAAAGATGGGAGGGGAGTCTTCCAGATTTCTTAATCCCTGATGCTGGACACATGTTCTTGGACTAAGCCCTGGTAATTCCTGGCTCAAATTAACCTCTATAAACAAAATTGGAGAGAGGAAGGAAAACACTAAAAATACCGCATTTACTCGAGTCTAATGCGCCATCAAATCTAACGTGCACCTCAATTTTCAGAACCTTGAAACCAAAAAAAGTATTTGCTGGCAAATGTAAATGTGCCATCAAATCTAATGCGCACCTTAATTTTTGCAATGTAATTTGGCCAAAAAGCGTGAGCACTAGATTTGAATAAATACGGTATGTAGAAAGCAAAGTTACCAATCTACTGGTTAAAAAAAATAGAAATAAAATGTGGCCATTTTAAGTTTATTTTTGGTTTTGCTTCGGGGTCAGTTGCCAAAAAATGAGAGTCTAACTCTTCCCTCCAGGTTTTTTGGGCTGTGCACCTTTGATATGACAGCTTTTATTCTTGGCTCCCCTGCTACATAAGCCTCAGATCAGCTTTGGTCTTGCCTCCAGACTGTACCCAGGTACCAGAATCTTTGATCTCAATCAACAGTTGTCAACCCTATTTGCTTTGGATGCAAGACTTTTATTTCACATTGCAAGAGAGTCTTCAGCTGAGGATAAACACCCTCAAAGCACCTGCTGCTCTTTAATGCTCATAACACACATACTTTTAAACTTGCAAGTTGTGATCTCTATTGTCAACCACGACTGTTCTTGGTTTTCTTCTAGTGCTTTTCTTCTAGTGCCAGAAAAAGGAGGGGAGGAGGAAATGATACTTCAGCTCAAAAAGCGACTTACAGCCCTCGTTGGCTAGTGCCCAAGAACTCCCTGGAGGCATACACAGGCGCGTGAGTAGCATCGATTGCCCAATACAGAAAGAACGGCTGTTGGCTGGCATGCTGTGTGCTAATGAAATCAAGGGCTTCCTGGAAATGACAAGAGAATCAACCTTAAATATGGCCACCCATGCTACATATGTACAAGCAGGCAAGCAGAAAGTGCCTGCGGGTTTTAAAGAGCGTTTTATCAGAATACAGAGTACCTGCAAGTACATTTGAGTTAGGTTGGCTTCCCCCGTCTTATGGTCAATTTTTACATCTTCGTAATACCTAGAAAGATTAAACAAAAAACAGAAAAAATGTTCCAGATGTTTTACAGGATATGGCAATGGGGGAATAAGTGCTTTGCTCCCCATCAGTCCACTGGGAAGATGGCAGCGAGTCACTATGTAACAGGAAACGTTACTCCATGCACGCAAACCATGAATACAGTCTCAAATAGCTCTGCTCTGTTTCGCTGAGGATTGCTTTCTCGGCTGTTTGTCTTATCTAGTTTTATTCAACTTTCCCCAACACTTGATCCTCCAGATATATAGGAGTACAGCTCCCATCATAGCCAGCACAGCCAACGGTCAGGGGTGGTAGGAGTTAGCAACCCAACAACATGTGGAAACTGTTGTTCAAAGTATCTGGAGGGTACAAGGTTGGGGAAAACTGCATTAATGTCAGAGTAGATAATGCATAAACAGGACCTTTTCCTCCCACCCATAAGCACACTAGACTGGGCAGCACTGCAGACAAAAACACATTTAATGCCATACAGAAAGCAATCAGAGGCACTTCTTAATATCTCTTACCTTTAAATGGAGACATACTATATTTCTGTAGAGGAAAGCGTAATTTGGAAGGGGCCTTCAGAGTGATTTTCTCAGGAGTAACATTGGCTGGTGGATTTCAGCCAAAGCTACAGTAGAAGAGCAAACCAGTTGGGGGCTGGTGTTTCCTAACTTCCAAGTGATTAACTCTGCAACCTTGTCATTGTTAATGGAGTTCTCATACATAATTCACTGCATATGGCAGCTCCTCAGGGGGTACTGCAAGCCTGCTCTCTGTATCAGGTGGTGTCTCCATCACTTCACCTCGGGTGCCTGGTGTGTCTCAGTAAGTGTTGACGTGTGGTGGAATTTCTGGAAAATGCAGCCCTGCAGAGGTCCTTGATCCAGAAGCCTAGAGCCCCTGGCCTCTTACGGGGGGGGGGGGGAGGCAAACGCCAGCACATTATGCTCTGCTGGAAGGAAGGATGGGCAGCAGAATGGAGCCCTAGGCCCTCTTCTGTAGCGGAGCTTAAAAAGAGCCAGAAAAAGCAAAAGAAAAGCAAAAGGCAACAAGGCACAGGTGACACAGAAAAGCGGCTACCTGCCAATCATTTCCCAGTCCCTGTAAATAGGGATGTTAGGCGCTGCTTTGTTATCGTAAGGTCCAAAATGGCAATTAGGGGATCCAAACCACTCATCAAATCCATGCCTCAAGGGATGGAACTCAGGTCTGTGGCCAAGGTGCCTAGAAAAGATTAACAAAAAGAAAAGGAAAAAAAACCAGTCCGGGATGCATAAGAGAAGATCAATCACCCCTATCAACACTGCACAAAAAATGCACTGTAATGAAGAAGCTGACAGATATAATAACCCATGGTTAAGAAATGAAAGGCCCACAGCTAACTAATTCAGATAATTTGCCTTTGGGGGATTCCTGGTCCATTACCTGTAAGCTCCCAAAGTCCCTTGCTGAACCATTTCCTCTCTGAACCCTGCACAGCACTTATCAATAGTAGTTTCCATGGCTCAAAAATATGTGAAAAATGCAATATACCCTTCACCTGATACCCTTCAGATTTTCTTGGTTACAAGTACCATCATTCCAAGCCAGCTTTGCGGTGCTAGCTATGGAGCTTATGGAGGCTGTTGTCCAGAACATCTGAAGGGCTCCAGGTTGGCAAAGACTGATGTAACCTTGTGCCATTTCCAGAGCCAGAGCAGGCATTGATGCTAGCCCACATAGTTACTTATCCTGCTCCATAAGGAAAAGAGGAATGATGATGGAAAATGAGAAAATCAAAGCCAACATGCTTAATTTGTATAATTAAAGCTTAAGGCGGGTGCTGGCTTTTCAGTGCTCTTAGAGAAAAATGATTATCTGGATCCAATCCAGTCTGAGTTCAGGCTTAGCCTGAGGATGTACAAGAAACTAATGGCTAGGAGCACATTTTACCAGCTTTGGCTGGTGTACATTCCTGGATAAAGATAGCCTGGTCACAGCAACCCATAACGTTGGTAACCTCAAGACTGGATTACTGTAATCTGTTCTATGTGGGACTGCCCTTAAAGCTGATTCAGAAGCTGCAGAATTTGGCAGCTAGACTGCTGAGCAGAGCTGCCTGCTGTGACCACGGGATGCCATTGTTGAAAGAATTGAACTAGCTGCCAATTTACCACCAAGCAATATTAAAGGGTTTTTTACTGACATAGGTCTGGCCACTTGAAGTACATTTTCTTCCATGCTGAGATTCTCAGATGAGGAAGTATTAGTTGTGCCTCATCCTGTCTAGGGCCATGGTGTGACAAGCCTTCTCCGTTGGGCAACCAAGCTCATGGAATCATTTCCTCCCTGAAATAAGGTGCAGACTCTGATGCGCTTTTGACGCCTGCTAACAACTTGCTTTTTCACCCAGGCATCTGCCGGTTTTTAAGACCAGGTATGTGGCAATATGCTACATTGTTTTACTGTGGTTGGTGATATCACGTTGTTTACTGAGTTACTGTATTATAACATGTTGAATTTATTTTTGGATTCATGATGAAAGAAAGTATAGACCTATTTAAATGATTAAGTCACAGAATTCAGATTCTTTTGGGGACAGAATTTTGACCGGTAGGGTTGCCAGACTCAATAGAGGACAGGACTTCTGTGCCTTTAATTGCCTTGCTCTCTTTTGAGTCTGGAAACCTTAAAGAGAAACTAGCAGACCCTTTGTTTAATTTCCAAGCAAAGGGTCTGCTGGTTTCTCTTTAAGGTTTCCAGACTCAAAAGAGAGCAGGGCAATTAAAGGCACATAAGTCCTGTCCTCTATTGAGTGGCAATCCTATTGACCGGCTGGCAAAGCATGGAAGATTGCACCAAACCATGTGACAAGTGGGGCGGGGGGGGCACTGGTCCTCTACTTGCCCAACATGGCCTACATTGTGCTGTTTTTTTGTGGGGGGGAAGCATCACAAAAAGACAGCCTGCAGAGTGAAGAATGCACCGCATTCCCTCTTCTGCACTGCACCCCTTTACCGAATGGCAATGACATTCAGCCCTAGAAACAGGCTGACACAACAGGCGCCAGGTCTAACCAATCTGGTGCTTCCTACCCTCACAAGAGGTACTATGCTGCAAGCTCAGACTTAATTAGCTTTCTGCTATGGCTCTGAGGTTGTTTGAGACTTGCTGCTTTCCAGATAACTCCCTGGAACCAATCTCTATCTGTGCTGTTTATTTCCTTTCCCCAGGTGTATGAATTTACATTTATTAGCACTCAGCTGCATCCCATTGCCTGCAGCCCACTGAGCTGTATTTTTCTTCTTCGGCAGTCTGCTGTTTGGATTTGCAGCAATAAATAATTCACGGGTGTGGGTTCATTTGCTTTCTTTCCTAGGACGGTGCTTCTAGTGGCAAACAGCTTGATCATCAGTGAATGTTCACTAGCTTGTTGGCAAATCCCCTGAAATATATGCATCCTTTCTTGGCCTGTGTTATTTTGCCCCTGTTTTTAATCTGCCCTTCCTCCAAGGAACAATGTCACCCGGCTGCCCTTTTATCTTCAGTGAGGTGTAACGTAAGTTGAGCTGCCAATCAGGAGTCACACATACTGTACCGCCAAGCAGGGTGTTTGAACCCAGGTCCCCTTGGACTCTCTATTAGCAATGACCCTTGAATCTGCTCCCCAAACTAATGGGAAAAAATGCTCATGTAGATGCTGCATTTATTAGCTGTATTATCCTAGCCTGACATTTTTTTTGGATGACACATTTATCTCCAGAAAGATTTGGCTATTAAATCTGCTGCAAAATGTCAAGGAAATCCAATGTGGTGCCCTCTAGCTATTGGTAGACCACAACTACTATTGTCTATGACCACTGGGCCCTGCCAGCCAAGACTGATGGGAGTCCAACAACACACGGAGAGCGCCACATTGGCTATCCTTGCTTTAAATTTGTTACAGTGGCAACCAAAGCCAACACAGTTCAAAGTCAGAACCTTTGGGTCTGTATATGGTTGCCTCACATGGTGAGCCACTAAACTACACACTGACCCTATCTGCCCAGGCTGGTATTTTGGATCCTTCAGGGCAGAAAACCCCACAACAGGGTTGCCTGTGCCAGTTAAGGTCTTCCTGAACTGCAGTGTAATTTTGCATCCTTTTGACTTCAGTCCCGATTTCTAGCTTGTTTCTCAATTCTGCCTCCCGGTTTCTCCTTTCGTCCTAGGCTTACTCTTTGGTCCTGCCTACTGGCTTCAACCCACAGCTCCTGGTTCCTGGCTCACTGCCCAGCCCCAGCAGTGGCATCCTTTGCCACAAAGACTTGCACATGCGATTTTACAGTGCACTTTGATCTAAGAACTCCCAAATCCTGAGTAGCCCCATTAATAGATCAGGGAGGTGGCAATGTAGCTGCAGGTGCTAAGGCCACAGAGTAGAAAGGTGGAGGTGCGTCTTTCAGGTTAGAATGTAAGACCAAACTATGGTCCTTAAACACATGAACATTTCAAAGAGAAGAAGCCCCTTAAGGAAAAAGTTACAAAACCCTGCTTGAGCCACTGATCTCTTCATCAGCAGTAAATTCATACACCAATCTGGGAAGTCAATCGTCAGGGGAGCAATAGGAAGAGAACAGTCATCTCTGTCTCTCTCCTTTTTTCTTCCAAAGTGGCTCAGAAATCACACTTTCCTCCTCAGCTGCTGTGAGCCTTTTCTTAACAACCATGATTTATATAAAAGAACCATTTTCAGTGGCCTTGCCGTTACCTTTGTTAACACCTGCGCCAGCACCACAGAGGTTTGTCATCAATTTCAATGATCCAATTCTTAGCTCTTTTAAAAGAGCTCCTGGGACACAGCACAAGCAGATTGTGGGTCAATATTTGTTCAGTAGTTCCCGGTTTACCCTCTGCCCGCCTAGATTATGCTATGACTCCTCGGAAGAGCGCTAGCATCAGTCCTTCTCTCCTTGGGGAAGGGAATGGATCTCTGAAGCCATCCAATAACTCTGCTATTCAAGCAGGATAAAAAAAGGAACAGCTTACAATTTAGGCAGAAAGTGCCATACCTCAGAGATCAACATTTTGCAAGGGCCAAAGATAAAAGATTTGATGACTGCTTATGGCTTGCTCTGGCAATGCAGGTTTGTAATTTCTTATGAAAATAAGTGCAGCATGTTGCCTCTATTATACGATAGTCCTTGGCTCTAAAATTAGTCACAGCAGGTGGTGGTGGGGACGATTCACTGCCAAGATTTCTGAAGACAGAAATCACAAACTAAACCAACTTATTTGAACTCTGATTCTCTCGCATATAAAGCAAGCCATACAAAAAAAAGGGACATATTTAAAAAGGAGCTTTACCATTTGCCAACAATCTTATTGACATAGCCTGTTTTCTTCAGCAATTCTGGAAGGAGGAGCTCAGAATCTGGGATGCCCCCTGTTATGACCTGGGGGGTGTAGGCTGCATTAAGACAAAAACACTTCAGCCAAATGAGAAGGTTTGCTGGTGGTAACATGAATTATTAACTGTACAGTGGTACCTCGGTTTAAGAACAGCCCTGTTTACAAACTATTCGGTTTAAGAACTCTGAAAAACCGGAAGTAGTGTCCCAGTTTACGAACTTTACCTCGATCTAAGAATGGAAGCCGGATAGTGGAAGGGCACCGGCGGCAGGACACCTCATTAGGGAAAGCGCGCCTCAGTTTAAGAACAGTTTCGGTTTAAGAACGGACTTCTGGAACGGATCAAGTTCGTAAACCGAGGTATCACTGTACTCAGTAAGAGGCCTCTTCAAGATCCAAGTGGGATTTGGGGAAAGGACAAGACAGGTCAGAAAGACAAGTAGATTAGGAATTAGCAGGATTTAAGTGAGGTGTAGCTGATAACGGTAACCTCCAGATGTAGTGGACTACAACTTCCATCTGCCTCTGCCAGCATGGCCAATAGATGGGGATGATGGGAATTGTAGTCTAAAACATCTGTAAGCACCAGGTTGGGGAAGACTGTAAAAAACCTCAAAGCCATTTACATAAAAAAGATAATGCAATAAGATTAGCAATAAAAACAATTAACAATAATTTAGAACATTCAAAAAATTAAATCAACAATAAACTAAAAATAGATTGAAACATGTGTCATCTTCATTCTAAATATCTGGCCCAAATTGCACCAAATATTCAAGGACATTTCAAGTAACTGTCTCTATGTCCATTCAGTTTCATGTCTAAAACTTTATTCTCTCAACAGCAGGTTCCATTGCAGTGGCATAGCTAGACGCTCAGGTGCCCAAGGCAGGGTGAATCGCCCATGGGGGCAGGGCAAGCTGCCTACTGTAGGGCAGCTGACGGGAAGGCAAAAGACAGAAGCAAGTCCCACACTGCTGTTTTGGGCAGTGCAAAGACTGCAAGCACCTGAGCCACCATGTCACTCCCAGGAGAGACGTGTGGTTTGGGCGCAGACGCTGCAGGCCCCATGGTAAGTACCGCCCCCCCCACACAGTGTGGCGCCCAGTGCCCCCCCCCCGCTATGCCTCTGTTCCATTGATTCCCAAGGTATTACTTAAAGCAGAGAGCCAGTCAATTGTTTTTAGAAACAGGAAAAATGCAGAGGGGCAGGAACAAGCCAATCTGGCAGACTTGTTTGCACCATGCACTGAGATGCAAATTTGCCCTCTGGCTCCCTCACAAGCAAATGGAGGAGAGCTGCTTCCTTTCCTAAATGGCTTCTGTATTCAATGAGAGGCAAAGCACTCTGCTTACAAAGCACTTTAGATAATGTGAATGTGGTCTGTTTGTGCACATATCACCTGAGCAAGAGGGTCCAGCTCCCAGAATTGTACCCTGGGCACTGAACTGAAAGAATGGGTAACTAATAGGCCAACCCCCCACAGGAGTTGAAGGATACAGACTTAAGAAACTTGGTCCCACTGACACTGGCAGAGCATTGGACAGAACACTTTTGCCAGAAGTCTAAACTGATCACTTGCAGACAAATTTTCCTCTCCTCCTCCCATTTTGGGTCTCCCCCTCCCATTCTCTCTCCCCCCAGGTTCCCCCCATCTGAACGAAATTAGGCTAGGAGCTCATCAGGTGCCCACCCTGCTTTAAAGCATATCTCAGTTTTCTGTTCATTCTATTGTTCCCCAATGAGAAAAACTGCAGCCTGCAGTTCAGGGAGGTACCACGGCTGAATGGCTAACAGGGTCATCCACCAACATTGCCTGTAGTTAGAAGGACTAAAATAAATTATTTCTTAAGACCCTGGGAATTCCCTGCCTCAGTACATCAGTGGCAGAACACGTGCTCTAAAGACTCAATCTCTGATGTTGCTCTTTAAAAATGAGAACAGGGAAAAGTAGGCCTGGGATAAACTCCTGCCAGAGACCTGAACAGCCACCAGTCATCAGTGCAGTTAGTAACAAGCTACATGGTGAATTGCTCAAAATTAGGTGACAAGCCCCTTTCATGCCTCAAACAAACAAAGGACATGCAGATCAGGCCTCAGACTGTTAGCTAATTTTAAATGCATGCATTTCTCTGTACTTCTTATGGACTTCTAAAATACAAGCATCCCTCCACTGTCAGCTAAGAGATGAACACTCACACTTGCCAATATGCAGCACCAATCCGGAGCTGTAAATGCATGCTCTAAAACATATGGTCTCCTACAGCATCTGCCATTTTGGAACAAACAACCCTAACACCAACTAGATCGGCCTCAAATCAGCTCAAGCTGGCACCTCCCAACAGGAGTGCTAGAACAAAGCACTCATTGTGGACAGCTTGGTAGTGCCCTCCAGACGCCCTTGCCTGGCTTAGTAGGAAGAACATATTTCCATAAGAGTGTATTTCAAACATATTGTTAACCTTCCATAATAACATGCAACTCTTCTCTTCACTCCACCCGCCTTTTGCTGAATCTTAATTAACCTATCCAATAAAACAACTTCTTTAGCAGCAAAAGCAAAAACAGATTTAACAACCTAAGCACTAGAATTTAAGCCTCAGGCTTTCACACTTGCCCTCTTTGCATGCAAGTAGAGGAGAGAGAATGCTTCTGCTTCCCCTTTAAAACAAACTGCACTTCTCTGTTGTGTACAAATTCAGGGAATTATGGTTTATTCTGACCCTGGTTAGTTAACAAAGCCGACTATTAAAGCATGGTTTGTTTGTTTGATTTGTTTTAACTAGTTAGAATGAACCATAGTTCCTGCAGTTTGTCCATAACAGGAAACTGCAGTTTGTCCTCAAGTGAAGAGTGGAACCTTTTTCTCTCCTTGGTTTGCATGCAGAGAAGAGGCAGTCATGACAGTCAGTAACACGTGCAGGTTTATTCAAGATCCTATAAACCCTGTTAACTGGACTAGCAACACCAGGCCTATTTGTTTGCAATACAACCCTGATTCTAAGTCTGGCAATTACTTCCATGATCTCAAAAAAGATTAACTTCTGTGTCAGTGTGCTTAGGATTGTGTGCTTGGAGGTCTTTTGTTCCAGTAAGTGGTATATATACATTTTGTTAAGTAAGTAAGTAAGTAAGTAAGTAAGTAATAAATAAATAAATAAATAAATAAATAAATGTCTTTAGTGGGGGAACTTGAAGCAAGACCCCAACATTTGGCTTGCAAAAGCAAAGGCTCATTTGCTGGAAAAGAAGGACATACCATTTCTGGCATGGGCATTTGTGGTGTAGAAGCCATTCCTGATGGGGAGACGACCAGTTAAGAGTGCTGCTCTTGCTGAGGAGAGAAAAGCAAGGGGTGGGGGCACATAGAAGTAACTGTATATATCAGTTGGGTGACTTTCTTTTTTAAGACAACATCCTTCCTGCTTCAATTTTACTATTTCATCACATCCAGTTACCACAATCTCAGTCTGTGTGGCTGGGGGAGAGCTTGGAGGCATTTCAAGGAAACAGTTACCAGTATTATAAGGTCCTCCAACATAACAATTTCTGTTATTATTTTTCTTTAAGAAAATGTGTTCCTAGAGTATTAGGTTCTAATACTGCTACTATTATTTATCAAAGCACGTTTGATTTGCAATCTTAATCTTTAGAAGTTGAAGACAGCAATTTGCCTAATGTGATTTCATGACAGAGGTATGACTTGTACCAAGCCCAACTCTCCACCCCCTAGACAGCACTGCTTTTCTAGAGCTTTGGAGTTTACTCACATGGAGAACAGAGAGGGTTGGCAGTGTAGAAGCTTGGGAAAAGCATTCCTTCTGCAGCCATCTGGTCTAAATTTGGGGTTTCTTTGGAAGGATTCCCAAACACACCTAGGTCACCCCAGCCCATCTGAAGAAATACCAGGACACAAGACAAATAAACGACAATTAATCAATTGAAAGGACTAGTGTACATTTTTATCATTCAGCTATTTAAAAACTTTGCTGTAATACCCAAGCACATTGTACAATGATTTCCACTGCTCAGCTGCCTGTTTAATGGAGAGCAGCCTTTTCAGCTTCATGGAAACAACATGGATTATTGCAGGGCAGCGAAGGGAAGAGAACAGAGTCAAGTGACCTTCAGAAACACAAGGAACAGGTTATTCACCATTTCCAGTTTTGTACAATAGGAGGTGGGCTGGCAGCGTCCAAGAAAATTATGGGGGAAGCCAAGAAGCAGATCACGCCATCCCTGGCAACACCTCTGTGGGAAGAACTGCATCACATTTTCAGAAACCCTTCTGTATGAAATGTCAGGCTGGGTCAGATCAAAGGTTCACAGAGTCCAGTTTTCTGTCTCTATCAGTGGTCAGTCAGATGCCCCAGAGAAACTCAATAGTTGAGCAAGATGCAAATAAGCCATTCACTGCTGTATGCTTTCAGTGACAAGCAATCATAGATATGCTGTAAAGACCAATAGCCATTGATAGACCAATTCTCCATGATTTCCCTCTAATCCTCCTTTCAAATTCACTACCACAACTTTGTGAGTGAATTCATTCTTAAGACAAATTATGTACAGCTTGATGAAGCAAGTTGTTTTGTGGTAGTTGCATGAATCCCCCCTGGGATGGGGCAAAATCAAGAGAACTTCCAACCTTTTGGAAAACGGCACCATACCTAGCTTGTCCTTGCTGGCACCTGCAGCTAAAACACTCATTCCTGCTTCAACTGCAACTTTTTCTTGACACATATTTACTGAATATAATAAGGAAAGGGGATGAGAACCGTTTTGTAGCATAGGAAAATACTCAAATCAACAGGAGCCCCCTTTTTAAGGAAAAAAAATTACACCAACAATTTCAAGCAGCTAAAAACAGAGTGCAAAGAGTAATAGCCTGAAACTAAAAAGAAATGCAAGAAACACATTATAAAGCATTTTTCTAACACTACGGTCAGCAGAGCAGTGGAATAATTTCCCTAAAATGGCTTATGAATCACAATCACAAGAGGTGCTCAAAAACAGACCGAGGCCCCAGACCTGAACTCTGGTTGTTGTTGTTGTTTAGTCGTTTAGTCGTGTCCGACTCTTCGTGACCCCATGGACCATAGCACGCCAGGCACTCCTGTCTTGCACTGCCTCCCGCAGTTTGGTCAAACTCATGTTGGTAGCTTCGAGAACTCTGAACTCTGGTAGAAAGTTCATATTGCTAAGCCTTTTACTGAGACCAAGCAGTGTCCACTATGCACAATCCTCCTCACTTCAGTAGGCAAGTTTGTGACCCTCATGTGAGGGATAGTTTTTTCAAGTGTTCAAAATGTGCACTCTTATATGACAACAGCCCCGTAATGGTCAGGTCTTTTATTCACATATGTCAGGTGCGAGAGAGTGGCTTACCGAATCTCATATGGACAACTATATTGGTCTGTGCTGAAAGAAATGCAGTGGCACAATAAGGACTGCAGCAGCTTAACACATACAGTGATGCCTCGCAAGACGAATTCAATTCGTTTGGCAAAAAATTCATCTTGCGAATCGTGGTTTCCCATAGGAATGCATTGAAATTTCTTTTTTTGCCCATAGGAACGCATTAATTAAATTTCAATGCATTCCTATGGGAAACCGCGATTCGCAAGACGAATTTTTCGCAAAACGAATTTCCAACTCAAAGAACTACGGTTCCAGCTGCTAGCCCTCTATTTCTGAATGGTTTATACCAGGCATCCCCAAACTTCGGCCCTCCAGATGTTTTGGACTACATTTCCCATCTTCCCCAACCACTGGTCCTGTTAGCTAGGGATCATGGGAGTTGTAGGCCAAAACATCTGGAGGGCTGCAGTTTGGAGGTGCCTGGTTTATACTGTCCTTTGCATAAGCCACAGGGCAGTTTACAACAAGGCAAACAGTTAAAAATCCATAAAAACCCAATCCTTTAAAAACACATAACAAAAAATCACTGCTGAAACACTGAAAAAATGTATCCTAATTAACCACCTAAAAACACAGAGAAATTAGGCCAGGAGGGACAGGGTTCCATTGAAAAGGCCCTTTCCCAGGCCCCAACATTGTGTATTTCATACAATTTATTATTTAGAAATAAACCTCATTTATTTAGAAATGTAATTCACAACTTATTTGTAACGCACCATTCCTCCAACACAATCTCTGTAAAACTTTGCAAACTCCAAGCTGGCCCAGGACGGTCTCATGTCATCTTACAAAAGAATTACAACTCAGTTTACATACCAAGGCAGGAATTCTGTATCAAAGTGCAATACTCCAGCTGATAAGCCATTTGCCTCAAATGAGCATCCAGCACCAAAAGGAACATTTTTCATAGGCTTCCTGACACATATATGCTTTGGGACCACCAGCACCCCACCACCCCAAAACCAGTCCTTAAAGAACCTGATCTAGGCTGCAGATCAGGTCTTCATCTCTCCAACTCCTCATGGGCCAAATTCTGTCACAGTGTCATAAGGTGATGACTGTTGCCTCTTAGGGCTTGCAAAGAGATGTGTGTGGTGTGTTAAAGTGCTACCGATCAGCAGGTTTGTAGTCACTGCCTATCAGCTGATAGCTGGTGCCTTTGAGGCTGCATTCTGCAGGAATCAGCTATGTAATGGAAGTTCCCCATTCAGAAATCGGTTCTGCAGTCAATCCAGTCATGCCTTGACTCTTGACATATGATGCCAGGTGTGGGGCAAGTGGGCATGGTGTAGGGAAAAGAGGCTTCCAGGCCAAATTTGGCCCATGGGTCAGAGGTTCCCCATCACTGCTTTAAAGGGAAACCGTTCCTCTCCCTTCGATATTGTGGAAGGGGTGGAAAATTGTAAATTAAAAAATTGGTTTGAAGAGCTAGGTCAACAAGTAACTGATTACTGTATTATTATTTTTGCCTCGCTGCCTTCCCCAGGAAAACCTGGTCTTCAATGCTGAACAAATGGCAATTTGGGCTTTCCAGAGATTGCTGTTTCCTCCAGTTCAGTGACAAAGAATGAATTTACATGGGGAAAGTGCCAGGACAAAAAAAAAAGTGTTTGGACACAGTGCTTTAAAGCAGGCATCCCCAAACTGCGGCCCTCCAGATGTTTTGGCCTACAACTCCCACAATCCCTAGCTAAGAGGACCAGTGGTCAGGGATGATGGGAATTGTATTCCAAAACATCTGGAGGGCCGAAGTTTGGGGATGCCTGCTTTAAAGCATGGGCCCGTGCCTAAAAATGCAGCAGAAAGGGAAGTCTGGATGAGCCCTCATTGTCTCTTTCAGCCTAACTTACCTCACACAGAGTTGTTGTGAGGATAAAATAAGTGAGAGAAGTGAGAGAGCTCCTTGGAGGAAAAGTAATATAAACATAATTTTTAAAAAATGTAATAATGTACAAACTGACCCCCAAAGATAAAGCACCACAGTGTTTTGTAAGCAACTGGTATTACCTTGAATGCTTCAGTGACAAAAGTCAGCTCTTCATAGTAACTCTTCCTCTCTATCAAAATTCAGAATGGAAGCTCTTTGGGCCAGAGAACTGTCTTTTGACCAACATTCATTGATGTGGTGGTGCCTGTATATATGTGTTGTATATATGTGTGTGTGTCTGTCATCATTCATATATATCAGGCATGTCCAACAGGTCAATCGCGATCTACTGGTCAATCGTGGGGCGTCCCTGATTGATCGCATGATTCTGAGCAATCCCCCCCCACCAAAAAAAATGCTCAACAACTCTGGCTCCCCCCCAAAAAGCTCAACAACTTTGGTTAATCCAATGGATGGATCACTGCCATTTTTTTAAATAGTGGGAGTAGATCGCAGTCTCTTGGGAGTTGAACATGCCAGATGTATATGATGTATATTCATGTATATGGATGGTATAATCCTAGAACTAGGCTTCTGTTAAGTTGCTGGAGCCATTTTCTAATACATATCACACTTATTTATTTAATTGATTTCTCTCCCACCTCTCCTCCAAGGAGCTCAAGGAGGCATAAGTGGTTCTCCCCCATCTCCCCATTTTACCCTCACAACAACGCTGTGAGGTAGCTTAGGCTTACAGGCAGTGATTGGACAAAGGTAACCCGCAAAGTTTTATGGCTGAGGGGGGATTTGAAGCTTGGTCTACCAGCTCCTTGTCTTGACTCTCTAACCACTGCACCACACTGTCTAATGTAAATTCGTACATCACACACACACACACACACAAATTATATACAGTATAATATATATATATGTCGTTTAATACAGCACACACACACATACAGTACTGTACCAGTGTATATGTAAATGACAGACACACACACACACACCTTCTCAAATGTTTCACACCTTCCAAATGGGCTCCACAATGGAAGCAATGCTACCGGTACTCTCAGCACCCCACTTCCTCCAGGAAGCAGGCCCACCCAGCGCTCCCCAGAGAGGTGGCCCTTTCCGCCCCTGACCAAGGCTCCCTCTCTCCTCCTGACCCCTTTTCCTCACGAGAGGAGGAAGCCCCCCCCTTGCAGGGACCACCCCTCCTTCCCTTGCCCCCCTCCTTCCCAGGCTCACATCGTCCATCAACAGCAAGACCAAGTTAGGGGGTCGTGGTAGAGTGGCGTTGGCGGCCCTTCCCGGGCCGCACAGTCCCAGCAGCAGCAGCAGCCCCATCTCCATGGCAACCACTCCAAGCCCACCGCGAGTCCGAAAAAAAGTTGGGAAAGAGGAAGCGGCCCAAGGAGCACGTGGGAACACTCAGGGTAACTAGAAAGTCACTACCGGTTCTCCATTGAACGCGCTGGATTAAAGACATGGGAGGGACTCAAGAGGGAGCACTTTAGAAAGAAGGAAAGAGCCCACGCCACACTTTTGGCATATGGTATAGTTTTAATTATATGTAGTAACCCACCCACAATATGGGAGTTTTGTAAATACTGTATAGGTGAAATAACTGCTCCTGGCCCCGCATATGGCGGCAGCGGATATGCTGTTTAAAAAAAAGCTAGAAGTGGGAGGAGACTGCCTAGTAACCCTCGCCTGTAGTCTCTACGTAGGAGAGGGCCGGCTCTTTCACTCGCGCCTGAGGACAGTCACGTGCGCAGAGCCGCGGAGGCGGAGCCGTGGCCCGCTGGGTTCATTGGTTCTCCGTAAAAGAGAGGGAGGGAGGGAGGGAGAAAGCGAACCCGCCAGTACCCAAGATGGCGGTTTGTATTGCTGTGATCGCCAAGGAGGTGGGAGACCGGGCAGGGGCAATTGAGGGACGGGGCGGTGGGTGGGGGAGCGAGGGAGGAAGGGGAAGGGTGGGGGAACACAAGAATTGCCTTGTCAGACGTCCCTGGGAAGCCGTTAACCAGGGAATGAGGGTAAAACCTCTCTTCTGCTATTCTAACCCCCCCCCCCAACGGGTACTTAGCTAGGTAATCTATGGAACTCTCTGCCACTAGATGTATCGATGACCACCAACGTGGATTGCTTTGAAAAAGGGTCGGACAAATTCATGAAGCAGGAAAAGCTATTAATGGCTATGCTCTTTCTACACTGTCAGAGGCAGGTTGTCTTTGAGTACCAGTTGCTGGAAACAGCAGGGTGGGAGAGTTGCTCTTGCATCACGTCCTGTTTGTGGGGCTTCCCATTGGGGCATCTGGTTTGCCACTTTGATAACAGGATGTTGGACTAGAAAGATGGACCAGATTGAGCCCGTCAGACTCTTACGCTATGTTCTTAAAGCAGGGCTGCTATTTTCGGCACCTTCTGAGGCCGACACCCCAACAGTGGGGCGGGAACTACTTCTGATCCCTGGAGTCCCTGGCTCCTCCCTTGTTGTCACTTCCCGTTCAGTTGCATTCAATAAGCAAAAAAGGAGCAATAGCTGCAAAAGCCTCTTTTAAACTTGCTCTCTCTCTCTGGGCAGTGATGCAGGTTGTGCATTAAAGGTAGAAGGACAATTGAATGGGTTGCAGTGACAGCAGTGATGAGGAGTTGGTTTTTGACAGTTTTTTTCTGCTTTCCCAAGTAATAATCAGGGAGGGGGATAAGGGGAGGAAGCAAAGCTCCTAATTCATATATGAACTGTATGTGGAAACCTGTCAGACTTGTTGGGGCACATCCTTCCATAGGGATGTTGGAATCTGGGGGTTTAAAGCTGCTTCACCTTTCTTTTTCTGCAACCCTAACTGGAAATAATCTGGGTTGCATAAAAATTCAGATATGAATATTGTTTTATTGTTTCTTGCCTGTAAACAGCCTTGAGTCAAAGAAAGGCAGAACATATTTTAATAAACATGTACTTAAAATGTGACCTTTGCTTGGGGATTTGAATTCTTCCAGCTGTGAACCAGTTGTTGGGGGCTTGCATCTGGCTTGATTGACATAGGTGTCTGATTTCGATTCTGTGTTAAAATCGGTATGGAAAGGTACTACTTAGAATAACTATCCTGTTTTTGGAGAGGGCATTAGAACTACATTGATCAGTTGGATCACTTCATAGTTCAGTAACTTGGTGGTTTGTTTTTTCATTCTAGAACTATCCTCTGTACATCAAGAGCATTCCGACAGAAAATGAACTGAAGTTCCACTACACAGTCCACACGTCTCTTGATGTTGTGGATGAGAAAATCTCTGCTATGGGAAAAGCTCTTGTGGACCAGAGAGAGCTCTACCTGGGGTTGCTCTACCCAACTGAAGACTACAAAGTGTATCTTAGATGCCTTTTGGGTTGAATGAGGAGTTGGCCTAGATCACATTCAAGATCCCTTCCAGCTCTGCAGTTATGTGATTGTTTCTCAGGGTCCCTTATTGCAGTCTTGCTTCATTATTCCAAGGGAACTTAAAGGAGGGTAAAGTTCTGATCACAGCTGGGCTGCAGCACTGGAATTTAGTTGGATCTGTTGCTGTTTAGTTTTGAACTAGTTTTGTGTGCTTTGCTATACAGTGGTACCTTGGGTTAAGAACTTAATTCGTTCTCGAGGTCCATTCTTAACCTGAAACTGTTCTTAACCTGAGGTACCACTTTAGCCGCTGCATGATTTCTGTTCTCATCCTGAAGCAAAGTTCTTAACCCGAGGTACTATTTCTGTGTTAGCGGAGTCTGTAACCTGAAGCATCTGTAACTCGAGGTACCACTGTATAGAGAAAGGTCTTAGCTCAGTAGTAAGGCACTAACTTTGTATGCAGAAGGTCCCAGGTTCAATCCCTGGAATTTCCAGGTAGGGCTGGGAAAACTAGAGAGCTTCCAGTCAGTGCAGGCATTCCCGAGCTTGATGGACCAATGGCTGACTCAGTATAGGCAGCTTCCTATGTAGTTTAGAAGTTAAACAGTGGTTAAGGCTGCATACAACTGCTCTGTGGCCTTAAGACTGTGCAGTGAACAGCCACTACTGAGCAGCTTGTTCATCCAGTTGAAGGACAGATCTGGAATGTGGTACCACAGGAGCCCCTGGAACTGAAATCTAAAGTCGATTGGTTAAAATAGGGTGTGGGTTGGGCTTGCAGAACGAGTGACAGTACAGAGAGCTGCTGTGTATTCAGTCTGAACCCAGTTACATGTGGGCAAGCTGCTCCTTGCTTAGGAAGTGTTTAGCATAACCCAGTTGTTTTGTGCTTATTTGTTAAGGGCTCAGTGATGGAGCACATACTTATTTGCCTCTTCAGAAAAGGCTGAGAGATTCTTGTTTGGAACCCTGGAAAGCTGCTGCCAATCAGTCAGTGTATATCAGTGGTAGCTAAACTGTGCCCCCCACTGCAAATTTTGCTTAACTATAACTCCCATAGTCCTTAAAAGGTAAAGGGACCCCTGACCGTTAGGTCCAGTCGCGGACGACTCCGCAGTTGCGGCACTCATCTCGCTTTACTGGCCGAGGGAGCTGGCGTACAGTTTCTGGGTCATGTGGCCAGCATGACTAAGCCACTTCTGGCGAACCAGAGCAGCGCACGGAAATGCTATTTACCTTCCCGCTGGAGTGGTACCTATTTATCCACTTGCACTTTGACGTGCTTTTGAACTGCTAGGTTGGCAGGAGCAGGGAACGAACAACGGGAGCTCACCCCGTTGCAGGGATTCAAACCGCCGACCTGCTGATCGGCAAGCCCTAGGCTCTGTGGTTTAGACCACAGCACCACCCACGTCCCATAGTCCTTAACCACTGGCTATTCTTGCCAGGGCTGATGTGAGCTGGGATCTTCAAGGGCCTCCCCTAACACCAGGTTAGCCACCCCCGGTGTAGACAGTACTGAGAGATGATGGACCAGTGGCCTAACTTTGTCTAAGGTGGCTTCATACATTCTTAAAAATAGACCTTGACTGCTAAAGCAGATATGGCTACGTGACCAATTCCAAGGTGAAGTTTGTGATGGTGGTGGATTCTTCCAACACGGCACTCAGGGACAACGAAATCCGCAGTGTAAGTACAGGGCAGCTGCAGGGAGCCAGTCAAAGTAGAACTTCCTTCTGCTTACTCAAGACTAATTGGTCCCTACATGATGGTCACTGAAGTGGTTCTTCCCTTTTCAGATGTTCAGGAAGCTGCACAATTCCTTCACAGATGTCATGTGCAACCCCTTTTATAATCCTGGGGACCAGATCCAATCCAGGTGAGTAGGCTGGTGAGAGTACCTGTCTCTTTGGAACTTAACTAGTTTTGTTGGTCTTACAGGGCTGTTGGAAGCGTTGTCTTGCCAGAATCCGCTGAACTATTCTAGTGGCAATTAGCAATATTATCCTGAGCCTCTCCCACATCTGCCCTGCCCTGCCCTGCCCCGTTTCCCCTTCCAAAATCATGGAATCATGCCATAAACCTTCATGTCAATTAAGACCTTAGGAACTCCCTCACTTGGTGTCCCCCACTTTCTGGAGGTACAGCAGAGTGGGCTTCTCATGGATTGTACCCAAATTATGGAACTTCCACCTGAGGCGTTTTGCCTGGTTGGTTGTTTACTATTTTTTAGATCAGCCTTTCTCAACCTTGAATCCCCAGGTGGTGTTGGACTACAACTCCCATCATTCCTTGCCAACATGTCTAGTGGTCAGGGATGATGAGTTTCCACGCATACGTAGAAAATATGAGTATGCCCTAGGATGGAATGAGACAGGTGAAGCACCCTGCTTTTTAAATGCTGTCTTGGACACCTGTGCTTTCAAATCTACTTGCAACGTTGAGGAAACTGTTTTAAAGGCAACAGTGATAGATGTACTCCTGGCAAACGCAGCCATATAAGTGAAAAGCTGCCTTTTTATTGCTCCATTATCTTAGTTAGCTGGTCTGTCTTTGATGAACCTCTGCCCTGCTTCTTTTAACACTACCTGTCCCTGCTTTTCCAAGGGCCTTTGACAACATGGTGACATCCATGATGGTGCAAGTTTGTTGAAGCTTCTGCCTCTTCTTCCAGCTGCTTTACCTGAGACAACTTGCCCCACTGTACAGAATTGTTTGTCGTGTATATTCTGCCTTCCAAAATCCCACATTGTATAATAAAACCATTAACTTAAAGTCAGTCTGTGTTTGTTCACCAAGGTATATGGAAGGGGGTGGTTGTAGCCATACCATGAAAAAGTTGGAGAAAAGCCCCTCTTGCTAGCAAGATGTCTCCCAGGTAAGAGAAACAACTTTGATCAAAGACACAGGGGTCCCCAAACTTAAGGCCGGGGGGCTGGATGCGGCCCAATTGCCTTTTCAATCCGGCCTGCAGACGGTCCGGGAATCGGCATGTTTTTACATGAGTAGAATGTGTCTTTATTTAAAATGCATCTCTGGGTTATTTGTAGGGCATAGGAATTTGTTCATCCCCCCCAAAAAAATATAGTCCGCCCCCCCCCCAAGGTCTGAGGGACAGTGGACCGGCCCCCTGCTGAAAAAGTTTGCTGACCCCTGGATAAGAGCATAAGAATAAGCTTGCTGTATCTGACCAGTGACCCATCTACTCCAGCATTCTTTTCCTATGGTGGCCAGGCAGGTACCCATGGGAATCCTGCAAGTAGGCCCTGACCACAACAGCACTCTCTTCACTTTTGGTTCCCAGCAATGGATGGAGAACATAGCCATTGATAGCCTTATCATCCATGAGTGTCTATAATCCTCTCTTAAAATTATCCTTGTTGGTGGTCCTCACTGCCTCTTGTTGGATGCAGTAGATCAACCCCAACAAGGTGTCCCCCAAAGTGGCCTATTTACTTGAGCTTGGTTCTGCTTCCTTAATGGTTCTAAACCTGTTACCAAAGAACTGGCTATGGCAGCTCAGAGGGGCTATTAAAAATGGGAGATTAAACCATGAGAGTGGATCAGAACTAAAGTCAGTATTTTGTCTATTCAGAGTCCACATCAGATTAGAGGTGCTTGTCACACAAAGACTGAATCTGGGATCTTCTGCCTGCAAAGCACCTGCCCTTCAGCTAAGTCCCTTTATTGGATTGTACTACTTCAGTCTGCAGGTGGAGCTGCGTATTTAAATGCCCCTTAAAAAACCCTTTTAGTCCAGTAGGTTAGCATGTCAGGGAGACAATCTCTGACCTTCTGTGTTCATGGAGGACTTTTAAAAAACCTGAAAAAAGTAACAGGAGAGATATTAAAAACCCAGTCACCAATTTGCTATCCAGTCACCAATTTGCTATCCAAAGTGGTATAGTCCAGAAATAACTGCATTTCATGGTGTTTTTATGTTTATGCAACGTGACCTCTTAAAGGAGGCAGATTAGCCCAGAGAGAAGTCCACAGCCAATGCTTTTGTTGTGGGTTTAGTTTAATCAGTTGGATCTTTTATTTTATTAAAAAATATTAACTTACAAACATTACCACAAACGGCATCTCTATTCACATACATAATTAATACAAAAAAACCCTTTTCACTCTGCTTATTTCAACTTCTGCTCATTTATTACTCCTTTAGGATACAATCCCCAGGAACATTTCTCCTCTGCAGCTCTCTTACACAAGAGAACTTCCCAGGGTATTTATTGTTTTTCTTATCCCCTTAGGACTTGAAGTTACATCTTTTCCCTTGCCAAAATCTAAAGGTCATGTGTTTCACCCTGTAAAGGTGACCTACAGCCACCCCCAGGTACCACACTTCTTGGAATTGCAGTGCTTGAGGAAAAGATTACTAGAATGAATTATGGAATTTAACAGATGTTTCTTTTAGAATTTGCTGGCTACTGTAAAAACACTAAATGTGAAATATAAATTTAGTTAAGATGTGAGCTAGACTGTCCATTCCGGATAACAGTGCAATTCAGAAAACAAGGTGATAAGTTTTGCCCATATGAACAACTTTCAAGGTTTGAGTTTATTATTATTATTTACGTTTTGATCTGGCAAGTCCTATTATTTCAGGGTTGCAGAAAGCTGCTTTTAGTATCTATCATTTCATTGGGATTCTTTTGGACTGGAATGAAAACAGTCTAAACAGAGATAAATAGTAGGTGAGTGCAACAGTAAAAATACTCATTTAAATAGACAATAGGTTAAGCTTTTCTTAAATTAGTTTTAAAAGGAGGGTATGATAGGAAAGAAATGTAAGACATGCAAGGCAGACAGGAATAAAGGGGCCCTGCTGCCTCCACCACTACCCCTTGGTGGTTCTCTTCCCAGCCCACCAAAATCCACACAATTTCCTTCATTTGGCCTCCACAGCTCCTCCCAAGCTGGGAAGAGAATGGAATTTAAAAATGCTCAGATTAGACCCATCAGTTTAAGGTCAAGCACGTAGCAAAGTTGTACAAAACTAGCCCACCCTTTTGAGTTACACCTTCATCACAAGCCCATGTAACAAAAAGTGGCTCTACACAACTAGGCTGAATGGGGTGCAAAGGTGCAAAGTATTACACAAAGACACCTAAGGCTGATGAGAGCTTCACAACACATCTGCACTGCAAACTTAATCCAGTTTTTAAAAAATAAATATATATACAATTAATGGCTTTGGCCAAGGAACCTTGGGAAGCATAGGAGTGCATGCTTTCCAACAGGACTTGGGATCTAACTGTATTTGTTTGTGATCATATGAGAGGGTGAGCAGAAGGACCGTGATATTATTAACTCAGTTTACGATTCATAGGACAGACACTCTTTTAGATGCAATGGTGAGGAAGGGGTGGGGAGAGGAAGAGCAATGGAAATAGATGGCCTAGTTGCAAGACTTGTTCATCACTAGCATGCCAGTTGTTTGTTTCTCTATGTAAGAGTTGGATCCGGCCTCTTTGTCCCCTTCTGAAGCTATCCCTAGAGTCAAATGCTTACCAAGAAAAACAACAGATGAACATCCAGTGAGGATAATACAGCATGCCAAGGATCACGGAAAGGGTGGCAGAGAGAAGTGGGGGGTTTCCAGACCCTACCAGAGTTCTAATTGTCTACCCATCAAGAGAAAATTCAAATGAAGCTCTAAACGATGACATATAAATTTGGGGGGTGGGGTCATTTTTTGCACCCATTAAGCCACTCCAGCATTTCTTTTTTCCTTGCCCAAGGAGGAGATACCCTGTGTGTCTTGTCTGGAAGACTGGCATAGAAGTTCAACGCTTGCAAGTCACTCTCACAGGATAACAAAGGAGAAACATTCTTTGGGCGAATCCACTTGCTTTTGCTCCCCTGTTCCGGTCCAAGTTGTACAAGGCTTGGGTCACCTTTTCCCACTGCCTAGTAAGGCATGTACCAAGGAGAGAGTCTTCCACGGCCCCTGAAGAAGAACACACACACACATTGGCCATGGCAAAGGTTAGCCCAGATGTTTCACCACCCCATCCCTGGCCTATGCATCATTTATTCAAAGGGATAAAATAAAATATTGAATTATTAAATTGAAGAGGCGCTTTGTCTGATTTCATGCTGGTGCCAACGAAAGAAACAATGGGGGGCAGGTGCAGAGAAAGTGGGGAAGGGGGATAGTTGCTTTGCATGGCCACGGCAGTCCCTTATAGCAGGGATGGGGAGCATTCTTCAGCCTGAAGACCACATTCACTCATGGACAATTTTCCAGGGGCCGCATACAAGGGTGGGCAGGGCCAGATTAACAGTGGGTGGAGCAATGGATGTGACTCTTACCTTAACACCCATATAGGTTACATTCTAGCCATGCTAGTACCAGAGGTTTCTACCTGGCACAAACACCCCTATCTCCATCTTTGCAAGCTAGAGGCGTCGTCGCAGGTAAGCATTCGAAGATGGGAGAGTGAGGCGAGGGGTGTGGCCAGAGGAGAATCCCAAGGGCCAAATAAAGAGTCTTGGAGTGCTGCATTGGGCCTCTGGGGCTGAGGTTCCCCACCTCTGCCCTATAGATTGCTGCTGAATGAATGCAGTCCTTAACAGAACCCTTGCCTATGATGTATTTTGCTCTTCCACAATCCACCCAACTCTTTGTTGCAGAACTGTAGACCTCCCTTATATGAACTTCCCTTTCCCAACACCCCAACTCCAGGATGCTGTCCCCAAAAACCATCTAAAATTAAGAAATGCATACACAATGGAGTGGAAGAGGTCAGGAGAAGCAAAGGGAACTGGGAGGAGAAAAGGAATTTCTTGAGACTCTCCATAAGCCAATCTAGATGAGTAAATGCATCAACTTGGCCCCTAAGAAAGTTCTGCCTTTCCTTCATATAAGCCACTTGCTCATTAGCTACAAGAGCCATCCATCACTGATAGAATTGATTCCCAGTGCCCTTGTCAAACTGCATTCAGGGCCGTGGTCAGCTGGAGCTATGCACAAAGCTGTGCGTATATTCTATGCTGTGTGATCTCGGTGTACAAGTATGGTATTGTTTTACCACTGAAAACCACACATAGCAAATTTCTAGCCCTTAATCTTAACTGGGTGACTTTCAGACAGTCACTGCAGGTTGCTGTGAGGATAAAATGGGAATTGGAAAACCATGTGCACCAGCTTGAGCTTGGAGGGAAAAGGTGGCATATAAATGCAATGAATAAAAAATAAAATAAATGATCTTTTGCCATTGCTTTTTTTTCATACTGTTTAGTGTTTTTTTACTTAGTTTTTTTACTTTTAATGGTTGGGCACATTGGGTTCAGTTTGCTAAAGAAAATCGGGACCTAAATTATTAAAATAAACCCTTAGTTATCACAGTTAGTCCAGACTCCCAACAGCAGCAGAGAGGATTGACAATGGTGTCTAGAGACAGCCCTAAACACAGATCCCTCTACTCAGACCAGCTTTTAAAAAGGTAAAGGTAAAGGTACCCCTGACCGTTAGGTCCCGTCGTGGATGACTCTGGGGTTGCAGTGCTCATCTCGCTCTATAGGCCGAGGAAGCCGGCATTTGACCGCAGACAGCTTCTAGGTCATGTGGCCAGTATGACTAAGCCGCTTCTGGCAAACCAGAGCAGCGCACGGAAACACCGTTTACCTTCCCGCCAGAGCGGTACCTATTTATCTACTTGCACTTGACGTGCTTTCAAACTGCTAGGTGGGCAGGAGCTGGGACCGAACAACAGGAGCTCACCCCGTTGCAGGGATTTGAACCGCCGACCTTCCAATCAGCAAGCCCTGGGCTCTGTGGTTTAGACCACAGCACCACCCGCGACCCTACCAGCTTTTAGATCTTGCAAAAGACAAAAAAAGTTGTTTTCGGCTCATCTAGGGCAAAGGTGTCAAACCCCCCACCCTCGAAACAACTTTGTGATGCTGAAAGTGCAAGCCAAGCCAGAGCAGCACAAGCGACACACTCGCTCCCAGGCACGCTCCATGCCAGCTGCTTTTTCTGGGATACTGAGCTGACGGATTGCTCATTTCTGTTCCTTCCGATATGGAAAAGAGAACTGCTGCCCATGGGCACCACTAAGGTGTCCAACTCCTTGTCTGCGTGCAGCTTACAGGCCCTGCTGGCCACGCAGATGCACAGGTGATGCTGAGCCAGCATGACAGCAGCAGCACCCAGGAGCCAATGTGCTTCTAGTGGTAGATTGTCCTAGCATCTTATACTGTCCCCCAGAAAGACGGTATATAGCAGGAAGAGGTCCTCAGTTCTCCTTCAGTTCCTAGCCTCAGAGATCTAGGGCTGCATGCAACTAAGTTGTTGCGCTAGCAGAAACCAGCAGAATGAGTCCTGAGTGTGCTATGGGACTCCCCTCCACACACACACACACACACACACACACACCTGCTCAGGTAAACCCTCTGGACAGCATTGGGGTGTGGGAAGAGAGGATGGAAGAGCATTCCATCTGGCAAACAGAAATGCTTGTATTGATGATGATGATGAAGAAGAAGAGTTTGGATTTGATATCCTGTTTTATCACTACCCTAAGGAGTCTCAAAGTGGCTAACATTCTCCTTTCCTTTCCTCCCCCACAACAAACACTCTGTGAGGTGAGTGGGTCCGAGAGACTTCAGAGAAGTGTGACTAGCCCAAGATCACTCAGCAGCTGCATGTGGAGGAGCGGGGACGCGAACCCGATTCACCAGATTACAAGTTGACCGCTCTTAACCATTACACCACACTGGCTATCATTGATGGAATGATAGCCTACTGTGATGTTGGACAGTTCACTGGCAACATCACTCACAGTCCACTCACCTGTACACCCTTCCACGTGGCCTTAAACGCTGCCCTCCACAGAAATTGGAGCGGCGAGGCAGAGCCCCCCGGCCATGGAAACCACCCCGGGAACCGCCCCGGTCCGTGGAGCTGATCCCTGGCATGTTGGTCCTCTTGGGCAACACCTGAAGTGAAGCAAAGACAACATGGTGCCACAAAATTAGCTCGCATCACTTACAGCAGAGATGGGGAGCCTGCTCCAGGTGTTAATTTCACTACACCACCCTTCAGCCCTGACTGAGCCTTGTCCATGCTGGCTGGGCCTGATGGAAGTATTGAGCCCAACATCTGCAGAGGGTGCAGGTTTCCACATCCCTGTCTTTCCATCTTGGACTGGGCTGTGAACACATGATGGAAGGCACCTTGAAATTTTGCACAGAAGTGAAACACTGGGCTGCAGCTACATAGAAAGGAAGTGAAAGGCCACTTTGGAAAGCAACACACCCACGTTTGGAAAGACGCAGATAGGGAAAGGTATATAGGTACCCATAGACCAGTACTGTCTACTCTGATTGGCAGCAGCTCTCCAGGGAGAGAGATGCCTTTGCCATCAGCTACTTACGGGGAGGTGGTGCCAGGGATTGGGCCTGGAACCTTCTGGAGGCAAAGCAGGTCCCCTACCCGCTGAAATACAAGCCCACACCCCAAGTTGGGTTCTGCATCCCCAGACACCCCTCCTCTTCCCATGACACACACCTTGATGATACGGCCTCTGAAGGTGCTCTCGCCCAGCTCCACAGCAGCCTTCACAGAACTCTTGTCAGCAAACTCAATGTAGGCATACCTGCAACAATAGGAGGAGCTGTGAAAGCCACCTGGGGCCAATTTACAAGCTTCTGATGGGAGAAAGCTGCACTTGTCAATTCCCCCTGGGGCCACTATGGGAAGCAGATTTGTCTTCCTCATTGCATCTTTATGTGGGGTGCCCCCAGAATGTCTCCGTTTTCAGGTGCGATTCAATCACATCCCTGTCAATTCAGGTTGTGCACTTAGAGTGGATTCAAAGCTCCTGAAAAACAAACCAGCTTCCCCAAAAGACTGGCCATTTTGTGGTAAGGAAAGTGATGGCAAAATGCACTGGAAACTGTTAGGTAACACTATCTTTGATGCAACGCCACCTCCTCCACAAACAAATCAGGCTGAATGCTACTTCAATAGCCAGCATTGTCTTAGTGCAGGCATGTCCAACAGATAGATTGTGATATCTACCGGTAGATCACCGGACGCCTGTGGTAGATCACCGGTAGAACACTGCCCCCCCCAAGAAGCTCAAGAACTTTGGCTACCCTACAAAAAGCTCAACAACTGTGACCCGAACCCCCAAAAAGGGGTAGATTACTGCCAGTTTTTAACTCTGTGAGTAGATCGCAGTCTCTTGGGAGTTGGCCATCTCTGACTTAGTGTGTCCCTGCAAACAAATCAGGGTTAATCTACTATTTTGGAAAGTTGTGTGTCTCTTTGTTCACTATGCATGTAGACACCTCTTAAGATACCATAACCAAATTTTGTGTGATAGTTTCCTGAGGTCAAAAGGCAGGTTTCTGTCTGTTTGTATGCAACTGGATGCCGCTGTGAATCAAGATGGTTGACTGAACCCTTCAAAAGTGCACTGATTTCAACCCACTGATATAAAAACTACTGTACATTGATTTTTTGGTTCCTTATAATTCCCATGCAATGCTGGGTATGAGGCTTTTTAGCATTCGATAAAACAAGCCTTCTGGAAGCACTCTTCATCTCAATGACTTGCTGGAGCAATACAAAACCTTTGGAAAGGCACGATGGCCACTCAGCCATTTACAATCTGCAGTGTCAGGAGTGGAGAGACAGAGAGGAACATGTCCGATCCAGAGGGGCAGCCTCAGGGGTCAGACTCACTGGGCACCTGGCAAGACCCACACCCGGCCATGTTGCACATGGCTGATCCCCAGAGCCCTGCATGTACAGGATGATCGCTTTCTTCATCACCATCTTGGCTTGTTCCATCTGCCCTCCTGTGAACCATGAGAAGAGCAAAGAGGAGGAGCCAGTCCCCCCAGTCTGCATTCGCTCTGGCACCTGGAAGCCATCCCATCCATCTACCTGGCCTGCAAGAGAGGCAGGCACCCCATCCTTCAAAACCACAAACGCCCCCCTTCCCCACCATCAAATCACTTGCCCTTTAGGATGACCGGAGAACTTGTCGCAGAGGATAGTAACTCTGTTGATCTGACCGCAGCTGTTGAAATGGGACTCCAGCTCTTCTGCGCTTCCACCGTAATCCACCTATAAAGATCACATCACATGTGTCCAGACTTCTGCCCCACTGCCCAAGGATTCAGGGAAGAGGCAGAGGCTAGTGGGGAAAGCATCTGCTTTTTGCAGAGGGTCCCTAGTTCAATCCCTGGCATCTCCAGCTAGAGCTGGGGGTCTCCCCTTGTCCGAAACCCTGGAGAGCTGCTGCCAGCCAGGGTGGACAATATTGAGCTTGGTGGTGATGAATTCAAATCATATCCTGCCCTTCTTCTCCCAGAGGAGCCCCGGGCAGCAAGCACATCAACAACAAAACAATATTTTTTGGGGGGGGGGCATTCTAAAATCAGTTCTCAGGGCTGCCAGGACCACTGCCTTTCAGACATCAAATGCCTGGGTAAACAGGGATGTTTTTGATTTCCTCCTGAAAGTCAATAATGAGGGAGAGGAACACACCTCAAGAGGGAGCGCATTCCACAAATGGGGAACCGCCACCAAGAAGGCCCGACAGAGCAGCCCCCAATGGACTGACTCAGTGTGTCCTTATGAGAATACACAGCGATTTATAAAGATCAGCAAAGCCTCTGCAGCAAGAGAATATTTAACCACATGCTGTGCACGTATCAGGTCCTAAAAGCCCCTTCCTCCTGACCTCTTCTAATTGCTGGGAGTTAATGTGTTTTCATTTTTGGAAGACTGGGTGCTGAAGCTCATGCCTGCCAATCATAACTGTTCTCATATCCTAACCATGTGTTTTGCAGCCAACTGGTTGGCATCACAACAACAACGGGAGCCTGTTCTGCAGGGCCTCTAGCCCAGACACTCAATGCTGCTCCAGCTCCCTTGAAGCCCCATCTCACTTACATTTCCCACGTAGACAGAGCGCTGGTCAACTTCCATTTTTTCCGGAGTTATCGGAGGCAAACCAAGATCTGCGGAAGCGGAGAGGAGGAGACCTCATGGGAATCGTGGTATGCCAGAGGTGGTTGACCTGTGTCTCTTCAGATGTTTAACTAGACTCCAACTCCCATCATCCTTGACCACTGCCCTGCCTGGAAGGGGCTGATGGGAGTTGGAGTTCAGTTTCTGAGCTTTGAGAACCTGCTTTTGAGTTCTCAGCCCTTTGAAATTAGACCACTTTTAAAAAAAATACATTTATATCCCACCTGTTTCAAAAGGAGTTAAAGGCAGGGCATATGGCCTCCTCCATTTTAACCTCAAGACAACCCTGCAAGGAAGGTCTGCCTGAGCATAAGCAGTGGCTAGCCCAAGGTCACTCGGCCACCTTCATGGCTGAGTGAGAATCTGAAGGCAGTTCTCCCCTGTCTTTTCCCCAGACTATTAGCCACTGCAGCAAGCTGGCTTTCGTGACTTGTAGTGTCCTCATAATACCTGTCCATGCAATCTTGAGGTCCAGAAACTCAAGGATTCAAATTTACAGAAGTTATACTTAATGCAGCTTCTTTTCCAAAAGCCTTTGCCAGCCTAGTAACCTCCACTTGTTTGGGATGGCAACTATCATCATCCCCAGCAGTGCCCTTCCCACTTGTGATTCCCAATGGGAGCCTCACATCAGGATCTAGCCACTGTTCAAAGGAACAACCCAGGTTCTGCCCAAAGACTTGCAACCTAATATTACAGGTAGTGCCCAGTTATGACTCCCTTTTTCCATTCACTTGCAGGCACTTGAGGTGGCATTGTCCAATGCTACAAGGTCTTCTGGGGCACACATAACTTTTGGAATCACACAGTGAAGCTGCTTGGGATAAGAGCATGCCGCTGTCAGCCAACCCTTAAAACACACATGAAAACCATACCTGCCTCTGATCTCATGATGAGGTTCTTTGCTTCAGCCTGCAGCTCCTGCAGCCACTCCTCTTCCTTCTCCATCTCACGGACCCTGGCCTTGATAGCCTCCAGTTCCTGCATAGCAAGATTGCGGGAGGAGGCAATAAGAGAGGTGCACAGGGTTGTGTGGAAGGAACACAGCAGAGTAATCAGCCCATCCTTGGGTACCACCAGGGCTTAATGTTCAAGGAGGGAATGAGTGAGGCTTCTGTGCAAAACTAGGCTGCCCATTCTGATTGGGAAGCTCCGTCTTCTAGACCTCCAATTCCAAAGCTCTTTGCAAACTTAAAAGTTCCACTGTCGGTTAAGTAAATAGGGGTGTGTGTGTGTGTGTGCGTGCATGACAGCCTCTCAGCAATATATTTCTAGCTCCAATGAAACCATGTTGCAAGAAAGCACCCTTGAAGCTGGTCCCTTTTGGATTTTATTTTGTTTTTTTACTTACTTAAGCTTAGCAACCATAAATCCACCAGTCATCAAAATTGATCACAGGCTGACTTTACAACAAATCAGATATACATAAAAGCACATACTGTATAAAATATGGAGCCAGATCAACAATACTTTAAACATGTACTTTAGATGTCTGAACAAACAAGGGCTCTATCCATCTCCCAGATCATCTTTCACCCACCTGGTGCACTCCAGTTGTTTTGGATTACAACTTCCATCACCCCTATTGAGCACTGATGGGAGTTGTTGTCCAAAACATCTGGAAAGCACAGGATTGGTGAGTGCTGACCTAGATTAAAGCAGCATTGGTGTCAGGCAAACCTCCCAGCAGAGGGTATTCCAAAACTGGGGCAGCACAGCTGAAAAAGCCCGTTTCCTCATTGCTTTTGCACAGCACATCTTACCTTACCTTACTGCCATCCAATAAAGATCAGGCTCAACCAGTAGCCCTCCAGCTGTTGCTGTTGCTACTACACTTCCCATCAACCATGACCACTGGCCATGCTGACTGGGGAGTGTGGGGTGTGATGGGAGTCCAACAGCATCTGGAGGGCCACAGCCTTCAAGTCATCCCTTAGAGCAGGGTTTCCCAAACTTGGGTCTCCAGCTGTTTTAGGACTACAGTTCCCATCAGCCCTGACTGCTAGTCCTGCTAGCTAGGGATGATGGGAGTTGTAGTCCAAAAAAATAGCTGCAGACCCAAGTATGGGAAACTGTGCCTTAGAGCAGGCATCCCCAAACTTCGGCCCTCCAGAGGTTTTGGACTACAATTCCCATCTTCCCCGACCACTGGCCCTGTTAGCTAGGGATCATGGGAGTTGTAGGCCAAAACATCTGTAGGGCTGCAGTTTGGGGATGCCTGCCTTAGAGGCTCTTTCTGTTATTGTTTCTCCTGCCCCAAAAGAAGCCAACATAGTGCCTTCCAGATGTTGCTGGATGACAACTCCCATCATCCCTGGCCATGCTGGCTGGAAAAGATTTAGGAGTCCAACAACATATGGGGGCCAGCCCAGACTCACAGGGTCTTCCACTTCCAGGAGCTCCTTTGTATCTCCTTCCAGAGGACTCAGCTTGGTCTCTTCTTCCAGGTGCTTCTGCCAAGCTGAGATTTCAGTCGCATCCCAGGGGGAATTGGCAGTGGCTAGAGACGGAGGGTTGTGCCACCAGGATTCAGCGTCAGGGAACTGGGGGCTTAGGGAGGAAAACAGAAGCACCAAAAGTGAGCTGGAGCTCTAAAGTAACTGGGAATTTACACAGACTCACCCAGCCTTTGCCCACCTGTTTTCCTTCATGTGTTCTGGACTATGACTTCCACCAGTCCCAGGACACAAAAACGTAAAGCACAGAAATTTGTGCCCATGGAATGCAGGCTTAGCAGCTGGGCTAATTCAATTCTTTCCAACAACCACAGACACTTATAGCAGGAGTAGGAAACCTGTGGCCCTCCAGATGTTGCCAGACTACAGCTCCCATCATCCCTGCTCATTGGCTATGCTGGCTGCTCAGGCAGTTGGGAGTTGGCATCCAGCAACCTCTGGAGAGTCACAGATGTTCTCCACCCCTGACTTTTAAAGCATAGTCCTAAGATTCCTCACTCATCACAGCTAAGCCCCACTGAGTTCAGTAAGGCTTATTCTCCAGCATGCACATAGGACTGCAGCCTTTATGTGAAGCAGAGCCAGAGAGGAGTGGAGGGGGCAGAGTATATATCTAAGGGATCTGAGGCAAAGCAATAAACGACATCCTTCTTCTCCCAGCCCCCAGTCCAGTCTGCCTGAGGCAGAAAACTTCACAAGTGACTCCCATCTTCCCTGGCAATAGAAGCAGAATGATAATAATAAAGTAAATAAAGTGCAATTTGCTGCCCTTTCATGACATACATAAATCAGATCCCTAAGGCAAGCTCTTCACGCTGTCTAATGGTAGAACAGGTTCCCAGGAACCAGGTTAGAGGCACAGGGGAGCTTCAGGGACGGAGTGTGCGGGGTGAGTGAAACTGTGTGTGTGTGTGTGTGTGTGTGTGTGTGTGTGTGTGAGAGAGAGAGAGAGAGAGAGAGAGAGAGAGAGAGAGAGAGAGAGAAAGAGTGTGGAGGGGGCAGAGTATATATCTAAGGGACCTTTTTCAGGCTGAGGGTCACATCCCCTTCCAGGGACCACATGCAAGTGGAGGACAGGGGTAGAGGGAAAAGTGGGCGGTGCAACAAATGTAAATTTTACCTTTATACAGTAGGCTAGTTTCTACACACACTCACATACTGCTCTTTCTCCTCCATCCAGGCAAGCAAGAGGCCTTACTAAGGACATATTACCGCTCGGCAAAGACACTTGAAGAGGGAGTAAAGCAGGGTCGGTGAGTGTTGTGGGTGTGTAGCTCCGAAGACTCACTTGGGCAGATAAAGAGGGGGGCTCTTTTTGGACCCCAAATCCAGGGCTCCCCATCCCCATTATAGCAAGATACACCCATCTTTAAAAGACGCCCCTATTTTGTAAAAATGAATATATGCACAGGGAGCAAGATGACTTTTGAGTTCAGGAAAGAAGGAAGCAAAACACTCCAGCAGAAAAATCCAAGGGAAATGGAGTTTTGCAGGTAAAAAGCCAGCTAATTTGGGGAAACCAGATGCCCTTGAGAGCACCAGCCTTCCTTCCTTTCTTTTGCCAGGTACCATGGTTAGAAAGCAGCACCTCACAGTCACCTTTTAAATGTCCACAAATGTTTGCTTTCTTTGCTTTCCCATAATAAATATGCTTGCTTTTAAGGTGCCACAATGGAGTTTGCTGCTTTGGGATGCAAAAAGGACCAGAAGCCCCTATCCCCTCCTGTACACCTTTCTCAAGTGCTTTCTCCCAGCTGGCAGGGAGGACCTTGCACCCACCAGGCCCTGGCCCCACCCATCCTGAAACCAAGAAAGAGGATTACAGAGCTTCAGACCCACTCAAGTTTCTCCCTCCCTCTTTATAATTACCTTGCCCCAAGTCCAAACATTGCTGCTCACTCACACCCTTTTTTTGCAAGCAAGTCCACTTCTGTTTTATCTCAGGTTAAGGAAGAGGCTCAGGCCAATTTGGAAGAAGCAGCAGGTGAAGAAGGTTTCTGGGCTTCCATTTGATACATCAACAGCCAATCAGATGCAGAGTTTGAGCCCCTGGAGGTGGGGCTAGCTACCTTGATGGGGGCAGAGAAGAGAAACACCTCCTGACAACCAATTCCAGGTCAGTTTTATTGGTCTGTTTAAAGGCACTGCACTTCTCAATTGCATTTAAAAATCTCCAAGCGATATACAAAAATGCAACACAAAAGCAGAGAGTGTTTGCAGCTCTGGTTAAACTTGCAAAGGCAAGTTGAATTCTCAAGAAGCTGGGAAAACTTTGTTGACTACAGCAGAAGATATGGGATGCTGCCAATTATGACATACGAGTTTACATTATTTTAATTAGCTAAGATAATACAGCATGAGAGTTTCTGGGGAAAGCATTTGTTTGAAATGTCGATGCAGGCTATTTATAAATACCTCCAAATATCAAGTGTGTGTGTGTATGACTGATAGTTTTTTCAAATAAATAAAGACAAGATTTTATATAAAAAAGACACAAATACAGAGATACAACATAAAAATTAATAAATGCAGCATATTAAAGAAACAGTCTGCACTAAGAAACAGACAGGGTGTTCTCTGGCCTCTTCAGTAGCTGCAGCTTTTGTAGCTGGAGTCAGTCGGGGCTCCGCCTTCCCAGGCTAGGTGGAAAAAGGCTTGCAAGGCAGGAAGCAGGACTCCCAGGACTCACAGTCAATATGGGGCATAGTTTGTTATAATCAGGCCTGTGGAGCTCACTGCTGCACAAAGCTGGTTAAGATGTGTCCTTTCGACTTAGCTGGTTTTACTAGTAATAATAGTCATGGCTTTGCATGTGTATGTTGATTTAAAGTGTTTAAAGTGTTATGGTGTGTTTGGGGTATTGGGGAATGGTAGTACCTCTGGCAGGGGACATGTGCTCTTTCTGGGGCACTTAGTTCTCACCTGTGGCTCCTGTAAGCATGAGACAGTGGCCACACCCCAGCTTTCACTGGCCTGCTAAACCAGGTGAGGGTAGCCGGTGGGTCTCACACCCTCAGTGAGTTAGGGACTTCCCCTGCATGTGAAGACAGGCTCTGGCAGACTGAGCGGACAACAAGGGTTAAGAAGGCAGTTTCTGCACATGCTGTAGAGGGAAATGTGGGGCAGAAAAACTCTGATCTTCAACCTCTTCTGCCTTGTGGGATATCATCAGGAGAAGAAATGGCTAAGGAGTAAATGCTACACAAATCCAGAAGTGAAGTCCCTAAGGCAGTTTGATGGCACCTTCTACACCTCTTTCTGGCAGCTCCTGTAGCCAAGCTGGTGCCAGACATATTGTTCTGCTTTCCTTTGGACCACATCAGTGAGGCTGTTGTGTATTAATGTAATAGCACAGCCAAGTATGTATTGTAATACAGTGGTACCTCGGGTTACGAACACGATCCGTTCTGGGCTGCAGTTCGTAACCCGAAATGGTCGTAACCTGAAGCGCCATTTTGCGCATGCAGAAAGTGCAATTTCTGCGCTTTGCGCATGCGCGAACCGCACGCACGACGAAAATACTTCCAGGTTAGCGGAGTTTGTAACCAGAGGTGTTCGTAACCCGAGGTGTTCATAACCCGAGGTACGACTGTATAGAGTTTATTGTATTGTATTACAGAGTTTATTTGAATGTACAAGTTCCAGCGAGAACATCTATCATTTGCTGGTTCAGGGTGCAAGATTTGGATCCTCTGCCGGATTGGTTTCCGCGGGAGGGAATCCATGCCATTGGTTCCCACCAAAATGTATCTTTTCCCTGCTAGTCCTCTGTTGTTATATAAGCCCAGTTTTCCCCATTCCTGTGTTCTGGCTCTTACCTGTTCTTTGAAGTAAAGAGATGTTGTACCAGATCCTCGCCTCCAGCTTCTTATCTGCACTGGGCTGTAATCGCTGAATAACCACTACACAACAGAGGCCAAGATGAAGGTCTTGTTGTCTGGGCAGCCCAGGACCTCCATACACACGGCTCAGGCTTGTGCCCCAGGGAGGCCACTTTGGTACTGCTAACGCAGTGGTTTGACTTCACCCCCAGAGGCGCACTCCATTTCCTCTTGAGACACACGGATGCCAACAAATTGTTCTGGGGCTGATGGAAGTTCTCCCAAACATCTGGAAGGCACCTGTTCGGAGTTCCCTGGAACTCATGGGTAATTCAGTGAAACTGTTTGGCTGGAGATTCAGGGCAAATGGAAGTATTTCGTCACACAGTGCATAATTCATTTAAGGAGCTCTTTCTGCCAAGAGATGTGGCAATAGCCACTGGCTTACATGGCTTTAAAAGGGAATTAGACCAACTCATAGAGGAGAAGGCGATCAGTGGCTATTTAGCATGGTTATATGAAACCTCTGTGTACAGTGGCAGTTTATCTCTAAGTAGCAGATGCTGGTGAGCCATTGAGGGAGAGGCTATTTCTCTAATGTAACCTCCTTTTGGGTTTCCTAGAGGTGTCAGGTTGCCTGCTGTGAGATGCTAACTGAAACGGGACCTTTAGATTTCACCCAGCGGGGCTCTCTATGTTGATAGTCTAATAACTCCTCCCCTTTTAAAATAATTCAGGGATCTCCAATTATTGTTCATGCTGCAGACAACAACATCTGGAGAGTAGCAGGTTCCCCATCCCTGTACAAAGTCATGGAGGAAGAGGAAAAGTTATTAGCCAGGATAGCTGAGCTCAGTGGAACCTCCACAGCCAGCGGTAGTATACATCTGATTACCAGTTGCTGGCAGCATCAACAGGATGCTTGCTTAGGTGGGACTTTGGCATGCCCCAGCAGGCTCCTTTTGTCTTTATGCAGGCCAACATTGTTATTCTCAAAGAGAGGATGGAAGGCTTGAATTATTTTTCTACATTTTGTTTTCAAGATATTGAAACCAAATAACAATATTAGGCATGCAGGGTTGAGTTCAGGCCTGTTAAAGCCTAAAACAGCAGCATAGCTGCCAAGTTTTCCCTTTTCTCGTGAGGAAGCCTATTCAGCATAAGGGAAAATCCCTTAAAAAAAGGGATAACTTGGCAGCTATGAACAGCAGCAGTAGCTACAGCAATGAACTATCACTTCATTGTAATGGTTCTGTAAATGATTAATTAAGATGAATACCGACAAATACCAATTTCCCCCCATTTTCTCTTGAATTCTTGCACATTCATTGGCACCTGGAGTTACTGGAGCCTGGGTTCCAGCTGGAGTGCCAAAGTTCTTCTGGTTCTTGTATTTGTACAAACCTGACTGCTTCCCTTTTGGTTGGCTGGCTTATTATATTTGTATCCCACCTTTCCTCCAAGAACCTCTAGGCAGTGAACACAGTTCTTCCCATCACCATTTTATCGTCAACCTTGCAAGGTAGGTTAGGCTGAAAGAGGTGACTGCTCACAGGTCACCCAGTGAGCATCGTGCAGCTGAGTAGGATTTGAACCTAGATCTCTCAGGTCCATTTTGTTTTTTAAATCTTTTGGCTGAGCCGCTCCGGGAACAGTAGAAGGCCTAGCAGTTCGAAAGCATACCAGTGCAAGTTGATAATTAAGTGCTGCTGTGGCGGGAAGGTAAACAGCGTTTCCGTGCGCTGCTCTGGCACTTGTCATGGTGTCCCATTGTGCCAGAAGCTGTTTAGTCATGCTGGCAACATGACCCAGAAAACTGTGGACAAACGTCGGCTTCCTTGGCCTGAAAAGCGAGATGATCGCTGCACCCCATAGTCGCCTTGGACTGGACTTAACCATCCAGGGGTCCTTTACCTTTTTACCCTTTTTTAAGGGTGGGGCTGCTCTGGCTTATGACCCAGTCTTGGCCTAACATGGCCTTTCCTCCCAAGATCACCTCCACCTGTCAATCAGCTGACATCACTTGGGAATTCTGCATTGGCTGTGCAGGTCACCTCCCTGCAGAGAACTGGTGTGGGCAGCCAATACATTCAGCTGATAAATAGGGGGTTAAATCCTGTTTGGTTTAAATTAAATTAAATCCTGCTCAATTCGGAAAAATTCAATGCAAACCCCTTCCTGAATCAGTAAGGGATTTGCACTGAACTCTCTGCTAAAATGAAGTGGGGAACTCTTTGTTCTAGCAGCGCCTTGCTTCCTGTGCAGTGTTTTGAAGTCCCAACATCTGGACTTCAAAGCACCAAATCACCTGTGACATCTGGTATGTCAGGTATTTGACCACTTGCCAAAAAAGATCTGGCCTATGCAGCCCAAAAGGTCACTCCATCCCCTAACTACTACACTAAGCAGGCTCTCAATGTGGCAGAAGGAAGAAGCCCCCCCCCAAAAAAAACCCAGATCCGGTTGGATGATATTAAATTTTGTTTATTACACGGATACAGAGTTAAGAACAGACGTAACCTGAATCATAATGTTTACATCTTTCACAGGTCAAACATACAGTACATTTAGAGAAAGCAGGAAACAGCGAGGGAGTCGGGGACAGCATGCCGAAACAAGAACAGAAAAACAACCTTCCTATCACATTGTTATTTCTCTGGAATGGCCACAGAAACCCACAAACACCAGGGGAAGATGATCGGGGGATGGGGTGGCGGGAGTTGGGGTGGGGAGTTAGGGTTTTATTTCCTAAAACTTTTGTTTTGTTTTAAATTTCTATTAATTCTCCTCTCTTTAAAACCTCTTTGCAAACACCCACACACACGCGCACCCATGCCCGTCTGTACAAAGCCACGTCCTCCCCTCCCTCCTCTTCACAACACCCTCGGATTCAAGTATTGCACGGTTCTAAATGTGACACACGCTTCCCAAACACCCTGAGAATGGTGCTTTCCTCAGCCATGCAATGCCACCGGTCCGTTTTTTTTTTTTTTTTTGTCTTTTGGCTGAGCCGCTCCAGGAACAGCAGAAGGCCCAAGAACGAGCCACTTTGGGTCCAGATGCTGCATCCCTTCTGGCCAAGAAAGGAGCCAGCCTCGGGACATAACGCCAAGCGAAAAGAATCAAGGAGTCCTTTGGTTCCCCCAGAATTGCTTTGATTAGGTCATATCCACAAGATTTTGGTTGGCCCAAAAAAGGTATTGCCCTAATATGGACTGTGTGTGTGTGTGTGTGTGTGTGTGTGTGTGTGTGTGTGTGTATACACCCACACCCACATATACTGTATATACATAATTCTTTTCTCAAAGCCAACAAGGCCACCTTAACTTTGTTTTTTAAAAAGAAACAAGCAAAGGCTGGCCAAGGTTGTGTATGCATTCTAGAAGGATTTGAACCAAGTTCTCCTCCATAACCACTCCTGAGCCTGGTATTATTATTATTATTATTTGGCTGTAGAACTGTTAGAGCTGGAACAGTTCTCAGAATTTTGCCCATCTAATAATGAGGTTGAACAGAAAGTCTTTAAAGCTAGATTGGCCTTCCTTGCGTTTATCTTTCTGCGGGGCTTCTCTGTACCTCCATTTCCCCTCTCCTCCCATTTGCTTCTAACTCTCAGAGCAAAGGCTTTCCCCCAAGAGACCGAGGATCAGTGATGATGATGATGATGATGATGATGATGATGATGATGATGACCATAGCTGCCAAGTTTTCCCTTTTCTCACGAGGAAGCCTATTCAGCATAATGGAATATCCCTTAAAAAAAGGGATAACTTGGCATCTATGATGATGACAACACCTTTATGTCTTAATGTGTGCCAAAAACATACCATGGGAAGAGCATCTGTTTCCAAGGCAATGTGGGTGACTTGAGGTCCTCCTTTCATAGTGTGACCCCAAAAGCATCCTCACTCAACACACTCAGAATACACCCTCCGGTTCCCTCATTATATTTTCACACGAATTAAAACGGGGGGGGGGGGTGCACCCATCTTTTCAAAATATCCACCCGCATAATACAAATATTTTTTGAGGGGGATCACATATACCACCATGCATATCGTTTGTCTCCTGCCTGTTTGTACTGCAGATGAGGGGGCAAATCGCAGACTGAGCATTCGTACGGCAAACTGCATGGGAGGCGGGTGCTGTCGGTGGGAGTTGCTGAACATCTCATCACACCATCTCTTGGCAAGCGGAAGTAGAGAGGGGCATCAGTGGCAAATGAAGCGCCACTGTTTGTCAATGGGCCCAGTTTAGGAACATAGGAAGCTGCCTTAGACAAAGACCACTAGTCTATCTAGCTCAGTATTGTTCACAGTGCCTGGCAATGGCTCTCCATGGTTTTGGGCAGGTGTCCTTCCCTGTCTGACCTGGAGATGCTAGGGACTGAACCTGGGATCTTTGACATATAAAGCATGTGCTCTGTGACTGAACTATGGCCCTTCCCCATGTTGGTTGCTAGGGATGATGAAGCCTGCACACACACACACAAGAGACATTCGGTGCTTTGTTTCATGATGACCCTGGGACTGTATGTACAGAGCAGGTGAGGCCAAGTCAAGAGAAACAGCAGCTGGATGGTCTTCTTGAAACAACGGATGGATGGGACAGAAAATGAGACTTGAGAGGAACCCAAAGTGATTATAGTTGGTGACCATGGAGAAATAGTTTTTGTGTTCTCCAGGTGGCAGGCCTTCAAAATTTTGGAAGTATCAGGGAAGGAAGGAAGGGAGGGAGGGACCAAAGTAGATTTTATAAGGATCAGCACCCAACCAAAGAGTGTGACCTCAAAAGACATCTGACATTTTGGTCAAAGGGAAAATTGAATGATCAGTTGCCCATGTTTTAAGACCAGTTGCCTCTTTTCCATGGAACTTTGGTGCCTTCAACTGGCAAGACAAAAGAATGGTTCCCTGTGTCCATGTTCAGCCCATTTCTCAAAGGTCACGAAAGGCAGTGTGAGCCACAGGGTGAGTCACAGTATAATTCTGCATGTCTCAAGCCATTAACAAAATCAAACTATAAAATGGTTGTGTGAATTGGATGCAGCCTGTCCAAAAGGTCATGTCTGACATAGACATCCAGCGAGTCAACACTGCCGTTCTACCAACTTTGGTTGGGAACAATTTAAAGCATGCTGAAGGGGTTGAATTTGGAAGAATACCACAATGTAACTGAAATTAAGGGGGGGGGGGCTCTTAGAGAAAGCATCTTCACAAGGGATGCTAAGGATGGACCTGAAGTTTCCCATGGTTGTAAACTTTCCAAAATGTCTCTCTTCTACTTTCTACTCTGATTTACTTCTGGGTAAAGCATGCTTAGGATTGGACTGTTAGCTTCATTTGTGTTCAGAGGCCCTCTGCCTCCAACAGTGGACTGTGTTACTATAGATCAGCAAATTGACAAAGGAGTAGCTTGGAGAAAACCACATCTGAGAGCAGAACCACCTGAAGAGGCTGTGCCTCCATCCATTGTCACCAAACAGCTTTTTCATGAAAGGTCTGAAGGTCCTAACTTAGGGTTCATCCACACTTCCTCTTGTCCCCCTGCTTTTCCCTGAAGAAAACCACTCTTTAGCATTCACTTGGAGCAAACAGCAATTTGGGCTTTCTTCGGATTGATGTTTACTCTGATTTAGTGCTAAAGAGCCGGTTTTATCTAGGAAAGGAGTGAGGCAAGGGGAAAACCGCTTAGAGCCATGTTTTCTAGGCACAGGACAAGTGGAAGTGTAGGCAAGCCCTTAGGGTGCTACCAGAGGAGGACTTAATTTGCAAACAAGTCATGGAGATATTGCAAACCAGGACAGCTGCAGGAGACTTTATAGCTTACTGAATTTTCCCCAGAAAGGTGAAATCTGGAAGAAACTTTAAGAGGAGACAGATCACAAGACAATCCAGTTTAAGTGGTTGCAATGCTAAGCCTCATTTTTTTGGGGGGGGGAGTGGCTCTGCTGCTGTCTGCTGCAGGACCCCCCTTCCCTCCTGGAATATCCACCTTCTCCAAGTTTCTTGCAGCTTCCAGCAGGGCAGGTGCCACAGTTTGAGAAATACTGTCTTAGCTCCATGCTTTGTAAAATCTGGGCCACCTCTTTAGCTTTACAGAGGCGACACAAGTGAGGCCATGAACAGAAGCTGTCACAACATATGTCTCTAGGAATGCTAGTGCCATCATGCAGCCTGCCCACTTTCCTTAGAACAAATGGCTGTGAAGTTCTCAGTATTGGAGAGTTCTCCCTGTCTGAGGCTATTATTAAACCCACCCAGCTGCTTTGTGCTCTGGAGGGAATACCACTTTTGCAGTTGGCAGGTAGGGAGTGGAATCTGAAAGCAAGCAGGATGCGAAGGGCAGACACATTCACGAAGTAGAAGGCTTCCTTGCCTGATGCAGTTTGGAACAGGAAATCTCACAGAAAAATGACTTGGAAAGCAAGCCACCCCACCCAGTAACAAAGTAAGGAAGCCCCCCCCCCCCAAAGAACAATTAGCAATGTAAACAAAGCCCTTATTTGACAACAGAAACCCTTGCATTGGTTTCAATCATGGAAGATCAAAGCCCCACCCCTGCCCCTTCTTTTATAGCTGCCTCCTGCTTTTTGCTTGTTTCTTGTTGCCCACACCGGGGAAGCCATTGGGATGGGGGTAGAGAGGAAAACATGCACACACACCGGAATACCATACTTTAAAGCTATCAGATTTGGGACATCAGTTTGAGGCTCTGATGGAGGCAATCTCTCCCTCCTTTAGGATTTGGTTTGAATGTAAGCTTATTCCATTCCTTATCCATTGGTATATTGTTAAACTCCTAAAGGATTTCTTTTGTCTGTGGTTTCCCAGTCAGTCAGAGGTAGCATTACGAGGTCCAGAGACGCAGAGTGGACGAGAAAAGTGGCCTGCGCAGACAGAAACGCCGGACGTGACCCCCGTAATCATGAGATGGAGTTTTGGCAAACTAAGGGATGAGCCATTGAGCATATCTGAAAACACTCCATTTATATATTACCTCTTTGCATGAGAAAAACAAATAAACAATGTACACAAATAGTGCAGAGAAACAAGCAGGACACCCTTACAGCAAGAGGAGGAAATTCAGATCCATTTTGTTGTCTGTCTGCTTCTAAACAACCCCAACTGGGGCCAGGCAGGCAAGGCAAGGCCCTATGAACCACCATGCTGCCAGTTCACTGCCATGTGGCAACTGTGGAGACTGCAGTTGCAAAGGGGAAGATCTCACCGGTTGGGGAAGAAACCTATCTCACTCAAAACCAGCCTGCTGACTGGGGCTGATGGGAGTTGTAGTCCAAAACAACTGGAGGCCCTCTGGTTGGGGAAGGCTGGTGAATTTTTTTTAATCCCCTTGTGAACAAGGCTGCAAGGGAGGAATGAAGCAGTTGCAAGGGGAATTAGGGTTTTCTCTCATTCAGAGGCCTTTGGCTGCATTTACAGCAATCCCACAGACACATACCTGGAAGTAAGTTCAATTGAACTCAGTTGGATTTACTTCTAGACATGCATAGAGTTGCACTTTAAAATACCAAGACTGCTCAAACAAATTCCCAGCAAGGGCTCCAGACTGGTTCAGACACCGGAAGTAGCACGCCCAGCTGTTTTGCAGTAGACAGCTACCAATAACCAGCTTGCACATTCTTTCCTGCTTTCACTGTCTCACATCAGCTGTCTCACATCAATAAAAGCCTCTCCTGCCGAGACCCTGAGCAAAATGCACCGGATCAATGCCATGTTGGCCCACTGTAGCTGCAGAGGAGACCTTTGGGTGTAAAAACAGAAAAACGCTTCCAGCGATAGGAGTTTTACAGGCACAGCTACGGTCACAGGCGGTGTATGCAGCTAAACCAAAAGGGGCAGCTCAGCCCAGATGATAGAAGGAACTGGATAGCATGCTGCATATGGGACAGAAGAGATTTCAGGAGGAGGTTCCTGCCCACCAGGTAAAGCAATGCTGTAATACTGGTTTTGCATACACGGAGATGGAGTAAACGCAATAGTCCATCTACCCCAGACCTGTTGTTCTGAGTGGCAACAATTCTCCGGGATCACAGGAAAGTACTGCCTCAACACCCAAAATCTTTGTAAATGGAGATACTGACAGGACCCTCAGCATGCAGATCTACTGCTAGTTTCTTCCCCTCTCCTGGTTTCTGGAGAGCACAAAGTAGATAGCTGGAGTTACTTTGAAGATGGAGTGGCAGAAACTAAACATTCCATCATGTACAGTATTAAACAATTGCCCATTCCACTTCCCCACCCTAAGGCAGCTACTTCTGACTCCGTAGGTTACTGACTGCAGCAGAGAGCTGTTGGCCACAAACTGGAATGCAGGCCAGGAGGCCAGAAATTTAGTTGCACAAGAGAATCATCTCATCAAGGAGATCAGTTTGTACTCTTCTCTCGCCTGCCCCTTGCAATGAAATGCAATGAGACCCTTGTATTGCATGGCACAAGATAAATCTAGGGTGGCCCAATGGCTCACTTTTAGAACTGTGCCTGGCAGCACCTAAGCAAAAGAGGCCTCTCCCTTCCTGTGGCTTCCAGCAACTGGTATTGAGTTTGACGGTGGACTTGATTTGGAAGGCTATCTGGCCCAAGTCTGGTTTAAAGATAAAGAACCCCAAGAAGGGAGAGCAGAGATCTATCCAGGCCACCTGCCTACAGTCTTCAGCCATTGTGGTGAGATGAATGGAATTTCTATTTAACTCCTAAGAAGTATTTCAAAATTGGCACCTAGACATAAATTGGCATATACTCTCCCCTTCGCAAATCTCTGTCGTCCTAGATGCTGTACCAGTGGCCACTCTAGAGCAAGCCTTACATGGTTTCATACATGAGAACAGGACCTCATTTTTGCCCTGGGCCTTCCGTGTTTTTAAATGAGAAGGTTCAGCCAGAGCTCCCCTGTTGGGACCATGTCACACCTTGCAGATCTGTCTTCAAGAGGCAGAAGCACCACCAGTTGAATGGCTGTGCCTTTAAGAGGTTGTCTCGTGGAGCCAACATTGAACACACAGCAACTGGCTATAATAAATCCCTCCAACATGCAGGGACACATGAATGTTTGATCTGCTCTCGCCTTCTCCTCCCTTGTCTATTTTTGTGTGTGTAATGACCTAGAACCAAGGAAGGTAATCTTGAAATTGTCAAATCATGGATCTGCTATGTAGAAAAGTGGAAAGGGATTGAGAACGGAAAGAACCAATGGAGCTTTGTAGAACTTAGCATCTTCCCTTCTCATTTCAGCTGTAGTGGAGCCTGGCCCATTGGGGCAGGTGTGGCACCACCCCTCCAACCTCAGTCTGTTGCCACCTACCTGCCTGCCTTATTTACCACCAGTCCAGTTGGCAGCACTGCCTGCCAATGTCCTCCCCCTCCCCCTTAGGCTCAGTACTGCCCTTGTTGAACAAAGCAAGGAGGATGGGAACAAAGTTAGAATGAGTTGGCTCCGCCTAACATTGGCTCTGGTGCCACCTATAGTTGGGCCTCCTGCCTTCCGCCCTACCAGCTCCAATGGCCAGCCATGGCCACTGATTCCAGGCATGCCTTTTTCCTAGGGCTGGGGGTGGGAAGAGATGGAAGATTATGTAGGTGATACAAAAGTGGGATGGAGGGAGAGACCCAGAGGGAGAGAGAGTGGTCAAGGGGAGTATGGGTGGGGCAGCTAAAAAAAGTAAGAAGGAAGTAGCTGATATAGCTTCTCTAGGCCCACTGTTCAATTGTCCATAGTGCTGTAGTGCTGCCATATGCCAGGACCTGGCCCTTTCTTTCAAAACCCCTCCTTTGGAAAAAAGAAAAGCACAAAGTATTCTGTGAATTCCAGAAAACTACACCTCCAAGACCATGTAAGTTTGTCTTTCTTTGAAAACCTATTTCCCAACTGTTAGCATACTTTTAGTGGTTTGTCTGTGTGTTTTTAAACATTATTTGGCAAAAAGTCTCATTATTATTATTATTATTATTATTATTATTATTATTATTATTCATTATTAGTATTTTTGGACCTCTGCAAATACTATATACATTCACATTAAAGGTACAATGTTTCTGCCCTGAGCCCATGGCTGGGCAGCCTCCGTGAGGGTCCCCCGCCCTCCGTCCCTACAGCCGTGCCGTTTCCCCCCATATTGCACTACCGTCCTCAGCGCTTTGTACAACGATACATGAAATGTGACAAATCAACATTGTCTCCTCCTCCTCCTCCTCCATCATATCTAAGGACAAGCATCTGTTGGTTTCCTCCCAGAAATAATTGTAAACCTAGTGGGAATGGAAGACGAAAAGAGGCCTGAGGTGGGGTGGGGAGAGCAAAATCATACAAAGAGGAAGGGGGGTAAGGGAAAAGAAAAGAAGGGGTGCAAAGATGTTTTTGTCACAGGACATTTGAAAGATGACACACGTACACACACACACACACACACACACACACACACACACACAACAAGAAGCCAAGGGGTATCTACAGGCCATTGATGTAGGAGGGAAAATGAAATACTTCCTTCGATTCTTGTGGGTGTTTGGAAGGAGTCAGGATGACAAAACTGCAAAAAGAGACCGCCTGGAGTTTGGGAGGTTACAGAGCACAGAGAGAGGTAGTGGAGGAAGGGTAGAAGCTCCAGGCGGAAAGCCCTGGGTACAGTTATTTTCTGCTCAAGAACAGGCAGAAGATGATCACAGGTTCTTCTGGAACAGTGCTGTCTCTCTCTGGAACAGGCTGGGTGGGTGTGTAGGTGGCTGTTTATAACTCTCTTTTTTAAAAAAACAAAAAAGCTCTTTGAGAGAAAAAAAATGCAACAGATTTATAATCCACCAAGGGAGGAGGGGCTTTCAAGAGTCAGTTCTGCCTCTTGCACACAAACACACACGCAAACACACACTCTCCGCACACGCACAAAGTGGTGGATTTTATATAATTTTTTTTGCTTTTTTTTTTTGCTTTATTCTACGAAAATTTCTTTCGATCCCACAGTTGCACGTCTAAGTCCTCCTTCAAAGGGTATACATCGGAACGGTGAAGGTCCAAGTGCATGAAAGCCCCCTCCTCCCACCCCCAACTGCCCACCCCCCTGCCCACCCCCCCCAATCCAAGAACGCAAGGAGTTGAAATGAAATCCAGCAGGAATTGCTGTCGGTCAGAACGGCGCAGTTGGCTCTCCGGACCTGCGATGATGCGCATGACTCCTCGGTTCGCAAAAAAACCGCAAAAATAAATAAGCCCCCCCCCAAGAAAACGAGGAGAAAGAGGGAAAAGAAGAAGAAACCAACCAACCGAAACCAAAAAAGAAAAATAAAGAAAGAAACTTTGGCAGTGGAAAAAAAGTTTGGATTTTTTTTTTCTGTTTTTGGATTTCCTTTGGAGCAGAGGTGAATCTGGTATCTTCTTGGCTAGCTAGCAAGGTAGTTTACAGGTAAGCTTCCTTCACTTGGTTTTTGTTGGGTTCTTTTTGGATTTTATCTTTTCTTTTCTGTTTTACTTAAAGCCAAAGAGTTTGATGATTTTTATTGTTTATTTATTTTTATTTTTTTTACAAAAAAGGAAAAAAAATCTTGCTTTTTGTAACTGAAATCCTTTCTCTTTTCTTTTCTCTTTTTTCCATTTCCCCACCTTCTCCCTCTTCTCCCTTTCAGGGAAGGGGTGGTTTTGTTTTTGTTTCCAGTTCCTTCATTTCCTCGAACACATCTCCAGCAGAAGGACGGGCAGAAGCACCTTTTCAGTTCCCTTCTCCCGCCCGCCCCCCTTCCAAGTCAAGATGCACGACGCTTGCAAATTCCTCATCCAAAAAAATAAAAAGTAATAATCATAATAATAAATTTCCCCAAATCATATCTGTAAGTAGAAGAAGAATTAAAAGCAAAAAAAAACCAAAACTGACGAGTGAACGGAGAAGGTTGGTATTTGCCTTAACTCCACTTAAAGCCCAGGTTTGAGGATTCGTGAGGATTTCGTGTGAGAGATAGAGGTCGTTTTGGAGGTCAAATACGTGTCAGGTAGCTGAGGGTTTGCATTGAATGCAGTTTTTTGTTTTCATTTGGAGAGAAGTGGTAGCAGCAGTGACAGTTGTTGGTCGGCTCCCCGGTTCCCTTTTCCCTTCCGCCCGCCTTAGCGGGATGCCGTGTCCAGAGGAGCCGGCGTGGCCGGCGTGCCGGAACGCGAGGCGGCGGCGGAGCCAGAATCGCTGGGACTGCCCGCCACAGCTACGCTGGTGATGGAGGTGCTCACAGCCACCACGTCCGGCTGAGCCGACGCTACGCCCAGCCCCGAAGAGGCTGCCCCGGCAGAGGCCGGGAGGCCTTGGAGAGTCTGCCCACACACGTGGTGATGCTTCTCCCAATCTTTGTGCTGGCAGAAGGAACCGCAGTAGCGCGCCGTGTTGCATCCGCTGCAGGTCTCGCTTGCCTTGCGCCCGCAGTTCCAACAGCTCTGCAGGAGAAGGCGAAAGCACACAGATCAGCGCGGACCGAAAGACAAGCGCGGGGCTAAGGGGCTCTCTATACTCTCTTCACCGGGGCCACCGAGCGCACGGGCAGTCTCTCCCTCTGGCTGCATTCGCACTGCACTGGGCTTTGGCTCAGGTCCAGATGGAGCTCAACGTCATACATTTAAGGAACGGAAAGTTAGGGGGGGGAGAAAAAAAAAGGACCGGCGGGCCCACCGAGACCAGCAAACGCCCTCCAAGTCCTCACTGTTTCCAGCCCACTACTCTCGTGCCAATATCCACGTTGGGAGAGGGTGTCACTACCTCACTGGAGTCCTCCTGCTGGTTAATGACGGTCAGCGCATCCTCGGAGGCCTGGCGCTTGGCTTCCGCCAGGGCTCGCTCCATCTTGGCTCGCTCCGTCGTGATCAGCTCGTGCGCTTTCCTCTCCGCGTCGGACACGGCCTTCTGGAGCTCGGACATGGCCTGCCGCTTCACCTCGTTCACAGCTTCTTCTGAAAGGAAGAGCACAGGGCAAGGCGGGAGTCATGTAGGGGGTGTTAAGCAAGGTGCGGCGCACTCAATCTGCAGCCCAGGAACTCCAATGTTGGCAGGCAGCTCGCCACTCTTCCTTAGGTTTAAACGGGACTCAGACTGGACAGGCCTTCAAACAGAGGGCCGTCCTCTGCAAAGTAGGACACTTGGCCACCCTGGGGGGTCTATAACTGAATGTTGCCCCTGTAACGTTGTGTAAATGCTAGGGATAATGACCAGGATCACAGCAGGGATCTAGGAACTGAGGGATTCGATGATTTCTGGCTCCAGCTATGTAGTTCAGGAGTTAGTTTTGTTCTTAAACCATTTCCACATTTCCCAAAAAACTCACCAGCTTTCCTCCAGATTTCCTCCGGCATGTAGCCAGACAGGGGCCTGGATACAAACTCACGGTGAGCATCTGGGAGAAAGACAGATGGAGAAAATGCTGTTAAGAAAGGCTAAACATTCAACCTGATTTAAAAGCAAAACAAAACACAAAAGCCTAGCAACATCCTCGGCAGATCAGTGGTGGGAGAGCCTTGGACCTTTACACTTACCTTCTCAACACCTGATGCCATGTATGGCATAATACGTGGAACAGGTAAAGACACAAGTGGGCCAATTCCCCCCACCAGCCTTATTGCACTGTGATTTGCAAGCACTAACAATCAGCTGATCCTTGGGGCTTGCAAAGCTCAGTGTACAACACTGTGCAAAATGCCAGGTGAGTGACAGGCAGGTGGCCCTGTCTATCTGTTACACCTGTCCTGCAGGGGGATGGGGCATGGTTAAGTTATGACTGTGCGTCCAGCTGTTTGGTACAGGGCTATCTGCCCCCAAAGCTGATAGTGGATGGAAGCTAGTTTAATGGCAGGGAGCCCCTCTGCCCCTGTGCAAAGTCAGTGGCACAAAATGCCATGCAGTGAGGAAGAGGGATGGCAGGGATTAGTCTAGGAAGCAAGACTGAGAATGTTAGCAGAGTCTTGCCGGAAGAGACCAAATGAGGACCCATCTACGCCTGCATTGATCGGTGGCCAGCCATATATGTCCAGTGGTGGGGAGGGAAGGCAATAGCCCTCCCTGATTTCTTTCAATGCCTATCATCTAGTATCGATGAATAGACTCAAAAGAAATACATCCAGAGGCAAACTGCCTCTGAATGTGGAGATTCCATGCAGGCATCATGACAAATAGCCATTGACTTCCACGAATTTGCCCAACCCTCTTTTAAAGCCATTTAAGGCAGTGAGTTCCACAAGTTACTTATGCACTGTGTGTAGCAGTACTTCCTTGGTCTACCTGTAACCTCCTCGTTCCTTTCATTGGGTGATCCCCAGATTCCTGTACTGTCACAGAGGGAGAAAAGCTTCTCTCCACCCTCTCTTTCTCCATAGTTTTTCTGTTTGTGATGCCGTCATGACAGATGTTGGAGAGGTTAATTGGAAGCTGAAGGAAACTAGTTCAGGGGCAGAGCACCTGTTTGGCATGCAGAAGGTCCCACGTTCAAATCTATGTCACCTCCAGCTTAAAGGCATCAGGTAGCAAGTAATGTGAGTGACTATTTAAAAAAAAAACACCTGAGATCCTGGAGGGCCACTGCCAGTTTGAGCAGGCAGCACTGGACAAGATGGGCAGAGATGGGCATAGGAAGCTGTTTTATACCAAGTCAGGTCCTTGCTCCAAATAGCTCAGTGTTGCTGACACAACTGGCAGCAGCTCTTTAGGGTTGCAGGCAGGAATTGCTTCCAGACCTAACAGGAGAGGCTGCCGGGGATTGAACCTGGGACCTTCTTCATGCCAGGCAGCTGCACTTCCCCTTCACTTGGGGCACTTCCAGCCTGTTGCTGTTTTGGAGGTGGGATTCAGTCACATCCCTGCATATTCAATCTGCACAATTAAAGCTGATTTGCAGCTCCTGCAGAACAAACCCGCTTCCCTCAGAGACTGGACTTTTTGCAACAGGCAGGAAAGGCACTGGGAGGAGTCTCGCTTTGAGGCCATGTCATCTAGCCTTCATACCAACAAATAATGGGAAATGCTCATTCAAAAGCTAACATCATGTAGTCCCCCAGCAAAAAAACCAAACCAGGTCGAATGCTTAGGAGCCCAACCTATCCCTCGCATGGTTACCTAGAGGGGACGCCTCGGTGTTGGCAGTGCTATTGTGAGGTCGCGTGGCAGGGCTGGGCCCCTTCTTCATGTCCTCGGCGTCGCTGTAGCGACGGATCCAGTGGTTCAGCTCCTCGCGGTCGGCTTCCTGGCAGCGGCGAAGCACGGTGAGCGAGCGGCGGGTCTTCTCCACCATGTCCATTATGCAATTTAGCAGCTGCTGGGTGGAAGGCCACAACATAAGATCTTGGGTAGCCTGGGATGGGGGAACCCTCCATAGCCCTGACCTGCTGGCTCTGCCCAGGCAGCATCAACCTCCATTCCCCCACAGGCCGTGGTGCCCACTTTACAGGGTTGCTGTGATGATGTTGAGAACTAAAACCGCAGCAAGCATTTAAACCACATTCATACCACTTTCACAGTCATGGCTCCACCCAAAGAACCCTGGGAAGCATAGTTTCCTCCCCCACAGAGCTACAGTTCCTAGCACCCATAAGAACTATAGTTCTCAGGATTCTTTTTTCTTTGGGCAGGGAAGCCATCTGCTTTGCATATATGGAGCGTATGGGTCACATTCGCCTCCATCTCCCCTACCTCCTTTTCCAGATAGCTTTTAAAAAATAAATAAATAAAATAGTTTACATTTTCCTTTTGAAAGATCACTTTAATCCTATTTTAAATATGGTGGCCAAGTCGAGTTGCTCCTGCTGTTTCTTCCTTGAAAGTTTATGTTAGGCTGCTGCCATTTGTTCATTTGTGTGCTGTTTTTATTGTCTATTACTGTCTTTTCGCCTCACCTGCTTTATATGTTGCTAACAGTTTCTTTATTGCTTGTAGGAGGGCTTATTTCAGTGTTTGTTCTGGTCCCCCCCCCCTTGGAGAAATAAAACACCGAATAGAAATCATTAAAAGTAAATGACCGGCTGCCAGAACTTAAGAGTGTAATACATGCAGAAATGTGGGACTTAAGAAGCTAAACGGGTGCGAGTGTGTGCATGTGGGACAAGAGAATTGTCCTGGACAGCGTTGGGCAACCTGGCACAATCCCCATGGCTGATGGAAGTTGTAGCCCCAAACATCAGGGAAGTAAGGTAGGTTAGGCTCAGAGATGGAGACTGGCCCAAGGTCACCGAGTGAGTTTCATGGCCCAGTGGAGATTTGAACCCGAGTGTGAGTTTCATGGCCCAGTGGAGATTTGAACCCTGATCTCCCAGGACCTAATCCAACACTCTAACCCAGTGGTTTCCTAAGTGGGTGGTGGGATTACTTGGGGAGGTGTGCTAAAAAGAAAGTGGGTGACAGGGGGGTGTTGGAGGTGTAAATATGAAAGGGCTGGTGCTGTTTGATTGTTTGATCGGAATTGTTTGATTGGAAAGCAACGGCGTAGATCTTGACAGAATTGTTTGATCGGAAAGCAAGGGCGTAGATCTTGACAATCAATACATTTATATACAAAGATCTGTGCCAGGCATCCCCAAACTTCAGCCCTCCAGGTGTTTTGGACTACAATTCCCATCTTCCCTGACTACTGGTCCTGTTAGCTAGGGATCATGGGAGTTGTAGGCCAAAACATCTGGAGGGCCGCAGTTTGGGGATGCCTGATCTGTGCTACAGCTTCTGCCCCACACCCAGATTCCATCCCAGCCACCGCAAGCCATGCGGAGGGATTTGGTACATACATTGTTGAGGTGCTTCCACTCCTCGGCCCACTCTCTGTCCGTTAGCCTGTGGTCGATGACTTCCTCTTGCCGGGAACTGTGCACAGCTTAAGGGAGGAGAGGAAAATATCCCAATCAGGAAGGCAGGCGGCACCGTAAACCTTTGGCATCAGGCCCTTGAGAGCAGTTGCAGAGGGGTGGGCCTAGCCACCCCAGACGACACGCCCATAACACACACACACATATAGGGCACACACAGGTAGGGATGGGTCAATATGCCAATTCAGTTTTTCTCTTGTGTATCTGAATAAGTTTTTCTCTTGTGTATCTGAAGAAGTGTGCATGCACACGAAAGCTCATACCAAAATATAAACTTAGTTGGTCTTTAAGCTGCTACTGAAGGAATTTTTTTATTTTGCTTCGACTCAGACCAACACGGCTACCTACCTGTAACCAGTTTTTCTCTGTTTCTCACTTTTGCAGACCTAAGTTCAGCTCTCTGCTGTTCCACTTCAGTTTGCAATACATTAAAGTTATCATGAAAACTTACCAGCTAGCTAGTGTAAATTTATCCTAGTTCAGAATATACATTTCTGAATGCTGTTTTGCTTAATATACACTTTTTTTGCAAAGCAAAAGGTTATTTCCACTAATGTGTGCATTTATATGCAGACTTTACCCTAGTACATGCATTTTTGTACACGTGGCTCAGCTGGAGAACTGCACTGCAAAATTCAGCTACATTTTGGTCTGCATACTGTTTTAGAAGGTGCAAATTGGGTAGACTTGCCTTTAAATGCAAACTGAATCAAATTTCTCCCCCATCCTTATCCCCCTCCTCCTCTTTTCTCAGGCATCCAGAGCCTTAAAAGCAGAGTCCTCTGGTTGGCACCTGGTATTCAATCACTTCTTCAGGAGCAGGCATTGGGGAACATGAGGGTGTTGATCCCCAAAGGGATCTGTCCAGGTTGTTGTCTCCATCCTGTGATTGGCCGAGGGTACTGAAAGACCGGCCTCTGGCTGCCCTCGTTCTCTGCTCTGTGGTTCTTGAGCTTGGATTAGAAATGCCACCTAACTGCCCACTCTGGCTATCAGCTCAAGACATAAGGCAGGGATGGGATGCTGAGGATTGAACCTGGGTCATTTTAATGCAAAGCATGCCTTCTACCACTGAGCTAATGCCCTTCCACTTGCTAGACCTGCTTCCTCCAAGTCCTGTGGGCTCAGCCTGCCCAGGAATGGATAGCGACACACACTTTTAAGACCACATCGCTTCAAGGGACATGCATGCTGAAGCGATGCACACCATTTACAGTAAAACAGTGCACACCATTTACAGTAAACTTGTCTCCTATCCCTTTCTGGCTGACACTCTGTGACAGATCCCTCATGCCTCGTTTAAGGATGGAGGAGAATTTCATTTGGTCAGGATGTTAAGCAAACCAATTTGTACCTCCTGAACTCATGCACAGATCAGAACATCATTACCCTTCAGATTTCACACTCTTCCAAATGTTGCTGTACAGTTCTCAGCTGAAAAATGTCCCAAAATGCATTAAAAAAATAGTAATATGGATTTTATGGTAAAACACATTCAGGAATATATACACTGAGATGGATTCAAGATGACCTTAACAGAATAGAGAACTGGGTCAAAACTAACACAATGATTTCCAGTAGGGGCAAATGTAAGGTTCTACACTTAAGCAGGAATAGTTAGATGTGCAAATATAGGATGTGGGACACCTGGCTTGATAGCAGTGCATGTGAAAAGGATCTGGGGGTCTTAGTAGACCACAAACTTAACATGAGTCAACAGTGTGATGCAGCAGCAAAAAAAGCTAACACTATTCTAGGCTGCATCAACAGAAGTAAAGTGTCCAGATCAAGGGAAGTTATAGTACCACTCTGTTCTGTCTTGGTCAGACCCTCACAGTTTAAGAAGGATATTTAGAAACTGGAATGTGGGGTGTAAAGCACAACAAAGATAATTACAAAATTGTATTATTTGCGGACGGTATCCTTTTATTTATTACAAAACCAGAAGATACAATTCCAAAAATTATGGAGAAAATAAAAACCTTTGGCAGAATATCGGGATATTCCATAAACCGGACAAAATCAGAGATTTTACCAATAGGGCCAAGGGCTACATTGTATAGAAACCATCAATTTAGGATGTGCAAAGATTTTATTAAATACTTGGGTATAATGATTTCATCAGATATAGACCAAATTGTAAAATTAAATTTGAATCAAATTATAAATGAGATTTATTTTGATATTGAAAGGTGGGGACCTCTAAACCTCTCCCTTTGGGGAAAGGTTGATGTCCTCAAAATGAATTGAGTTGGATCTGTGGCACAGCAGAGGGGTTGTTTTCTGCTTGTTGGTGTAGCACTTTGGTTTTTTGGATGTCAAGCAATAGGCCAAGCTTTTTGTAAGCTTCTGAAAAGATATTTAGGATGGTTTGGAGGTCATCCTCTGAGTGTGCACACACTATGTTGTCTGAAGCATACTGAAGCTCTATGACAGAAGTTATGGTAACCTTACTCTTTGCTTTCAGCCTACTCAGATTAAAGAGCTTTCCATCTGTCCGATATATGATTTCTACTCTGGTGGGGTGTTTCCCTTTGACAAAGTGTAGGATCATGGCGATGAAAATAATAGAGTTGGGACGATAACACAACCCTGTGTAACACCTGATCCCACTGCGAATGGTTCACTTTGAGAGCCATTGTTATATGCGATTGTTGCTGTCATATTATCATGGAGGAGCCGAAGGACGTTCACAAATTTACCTGGGCAGCCAATTTTAAAGAAGGACAGTCCACAGGGCATTAAGATTTACTGTGTCAAAGGCCTTGGTCAGGTCAATAAACACCATATACAGGGGTTGGTTTTGCTCTCAGCATTTTTCTTGAAGCTGTTGAGAGGTGAAAATCATGTCCACTGTCTCCCTAGAAGGTCGAAAACCATTTTGGGATTCAAGAACGGTAGCCTCAGATATTGTTAGGAGATAGTCTGTTAAGATCCTTGCAAGAATTTTGCCAGCTGCAGCTATTGAAGGGCTGTCTGAAGGCAGATGCAGCAACCTTGTTTTCTGCTCCTACAGAGGGTGGGACCTGAACCAATGGATTCAAATTACAAGAAAGGAGATTCCAACTAAACATTAGGAACAACTTTCTGATGGTAAGAGCTGTTTGGCAGTGGAATGGACTACTTCGTAAAGGAGTGGAGGTTTTTAAGCATTGTTTGGATGGCCATCTGTCATGTATGTCATTGAGATTCCTGCACTGCAGGGGGTTGGACTAGATGACCCTTTGATCCCCATCTAACTCTACAATTCTATGATTCCATGAGTTAAAATAAGTTTGAAAATACATTTTCCGTGGTAAAATGAAACATTAAAAAATACATTGGTAAAATTTTTTTTGCAAGGTTAATAATAATAATATTTATACACAGATTACTGTGAAAACTGGATGGAATGGGCACAGAACAGAAATAGGCAGCTCCTCCCATCCACCCCCCCATGCCACTTACCAACTTGCCGGTGGCGTTCCCTCAGCTCCCGAGGGTCAGGGTGCCGGTAGGCGTCCCGGTAGTGGTGTGCTATGGCCATGTCCTCGAGGCGGTAGTGCTGGGGAGGGGGAGGCGTGGGGTGGGGCAGCCCATTGGGCTGGTGGCTGATCCCATTGCTGGGACTGTAGCGCTGGGCGGGGCTCATGGTGCATGGCCTTTTGGTGAGGTGTTCTGGGTGCAGAGGGTCACGGTCCAAGCCATTGTCTTTGGTCCTGTCCCGGAAAGAGGGAGCAGCGTCAAACGGGTTTTACAGAACCAAGCATCCTTAACCAACAGTTCAGAATAGTAGCAGCAGCGACAGAACTAACAGTCAGTCCTCAACAGCCAAGCACACTTTTTGAAAGTAGCACAGTCCAGGTCTATGGATACAGCATTTTCCTTTGGAGCAAGAACAGCTAGCCTGGTGCCCTGTGCTAATGTTGTTAGGGGACTACAACTCCCATGATCCCCAACCATTGACCAAGCTGCCTGGGGCTGATAGGAGTTGGAGTCCCACAATATCTGGAGAAAAGCATGCTGCCTTTCCTTGCCCCAGAGTCAAAGTTGAGGATGCTGTGGACCAAGACTCCCATTAGGTTGGAAAAAAAGAGTGCCCCACCCTTGCTGAAATCTGGAGGGCACCAGATTGGCGAAGCCTGAGCCAAAGGCACAAAAGAGTGGTTTCCTGCATTTTGCATTTCTTGCTCCAAGCTGCCTTGGAGATCCTTTGATCGAAAGGCAGCCTGCAAAACGTTCCCAATAAATAAGAACTTGTTGGGGCCAAGCCTCCACCCAACCTAGTACACCAACTCTGGCCATCCCCCCTCCCTCCTTGCTGTTTACCTACGGAGGCCTGTACCTGTCTGGTGTCCTTCTTTTGCCCCCCTCATTGACCTCCAAGAGCAGCTCTGAGGAGTCGATGGGGGAGGAGGCGTTGGCGTCCAGGAGGAGCTGCTCGTGCTGCGCCAGGTATTGTGCAGGCGTCTGCTTGGCCATGCGGGCGCAGTGGAGGAGCTCGCGCTGCAGCAAAGGCAAGTTGGCCTGGAAAGAGGGCAGAAGGTGGAGAAGGTGAGGAGTGCTCTCCTTAAGAAAGAAAAAAGAACAATAGGCTGTGGTTTCAATATAAGCAACCATAGCCTGGCCTGGATACTGAATAACGGGTCGGCAAATCTTTTCAGCAGGGGGTCGGTCCACTGTCCCTCAGATCTTGTGGGGGGCCGGACTATATTTTGGAATAATAATTAAAAAAAAAGAATGAGGGACAATAAGCAGCGCACCAAAGGGCTCCGAAGAGGGGCTGCTTTAAATGGCGGTTGCTCGAGAGGGGCTCTCAGTTAACCGCGGCTCCTGTGTCTTGCGAGCAGCAGGGGCTGGTGGCATCGTCGGTGGGGGGACAATGAGTGGCGCACGAAAGGGCTCTGGAGAGGGGCTGCTTTAAATGGCCGCCACTCGTGTGCTGCAGCTGCTGCTGGGACCAACAAAGCCCAGCCCCCTTCCTCCTCTAGGCAGGGCAGGGAGAAGCCAGGAGGAGGGAGGGAGGAGGCACCGCCATGGGGTGTTTGTGGGGGGGGGGATGGCGCACCCTGAACGATCAGAATCAGATCCACGCGGCGATTCCCAGACCATCCACAGGCCCCGGGCCTAAGTTTGCCGACCCATGCTGAACAACATTTTCTTGCACTTAGTTTAGTCTTTGTCCACAAAGGGGAAAATGCAGAAAGATTTCAGTGTGTGTGTGTGTGTGTGTGTGTGTGTGTGTGGTTTTTTAAAAACATTGTTCAAATGCTATCAATCACCATAATATCCTATGGCATTAAATTCCATAGGCTGATGAAGAAATCTCGTTTCAGGGCGAAGGGCTGTAGCTCAGTGGCAGAGCACCTGACTTGCAGGCAGAAAGTCCCAGGTTCAATCCCTGGCATCTCCAAGGAGGGCTGCAAGCGTCTCCTGCCTGGAGAGCGGCTGCCAGTCAGTTTAGACAATACTGAACTAGAAGGTACAAGGGTCTGACTGCATAGAAGGCAGATTCCTTTGTTCTGATTTTAACCAGCCCTTTTTTCCAGAACCATGAGGCCTGGAATTTTATTATTCTATTTAAGGGAAGGGTAGTAGCTCAGTGGTATAGCATCTGCTTTGCATGCGGAAGTTCCCAGGTTCAGTCTCTGACATCTCCAGGTACAGTTGGGAATGTCCCCTGCCTCAAACCCTGGAGAGATGCTGCCAGTCAGTATGGACAATACTGAGCTAGATGGATCACTGGTCTGACTCAGTATAAGGCAGTTTCCTATGCTCCTAGATTCTGTTGGTTTGTCTTAAATGTGCTGCCTGTCACTTTCAGCAAATGACTGCATTTCTGCATTGGATAAAGTTTATATGGTCCACAGGACAATGCTGTGGCATGAAACACACTTCCACACCCTATGCACTCTGGGAACTGTTTTTAAAGTTGTTATTGTAATATCTCTCTCTCTCTAAAAGATTAGGTGAATATCACCACATGCATTCACCCACACCTTTTAGAAAGGAAAAGCTTGCCAAGCTCTTTTTTGGAATGAAATTGGCTAGACCAGATTCGCATTAGGTGGAATGGCTGGTTTGGAAGAAACAGATTTGCTGCTTTTTCTCTTTTAAGAAGTCTAATTGTCATTTGTTTAGTGTATTGCTTTGAAAGGTTTATATAGTATTCTGTACCCTGCCATGGATATTATTTTATTTTGAAAGGTGGCTTAAAACTCTATCAAATAAACAACATGTTTGTATTATTGAAATCTACTAGACTCATTAGTTACATGTTGACACAAAGGCCTCCAAGCGTGTCTAAAAGCATAAACAATAGTAAAATGCATTGCCATATCCACCTGTTTACACAGAAATGCATGCCTTTCATAAAAACAACAACACACCCACACTTGTAACAGCAGTCGAACAGCAGCAGAAAGCTTTGGCAGAAACATCATCATCATCATCATCATTCCTCAACAGCCGGGGGTGGGTGGTGGGTGGGGAGAAGGTAAACTTTACCCTGGCATTGAAAAGTCATTTCCAGAAGAAGCAGGCAGAGCTCACTAGGGAGAGTGTTAACATAAGAAGAGCCTGCAGGATCAGGCCAATGGCTCCTCTCGTCCTGCATCCTGTTCTCACAGTGGCCAACCAGATGCCTGTGGGAAAGCCAGCAAGCAGGATTCGAACACAAGAGCCCTCTCCCCTCCTGCGCTTTCCAGCAACTGCTATTCAGGAGCATTGCTGCCTCCAACCGTGGAGGCAGAGCCCAGCCACCAATAGTCATGGATTTGCCCAGTCCTCTTTTAAAGCCACCTAAGTGGGATGTCATCACTGCCTCCCGGAGGAGTGAGCTCCACAGTTTTAACCATGCCCTGCGTGAATAAATACTTTCTTTCACCTATCCAGAATTCTCTAACATTCAGCTTCATTGGATGTCCACTATATATACCGAGAGAGAGAGAGAGAGAGAGACACTTTCTCTATTCACTTTCCCCATGTATCACTTCTACCGCATCACTTCTTACTTGCCTTTTCTCTAAACGTAAACGTTCCAGAATCTGAAGGCTTTCTTCAGAGTAGCTCCAACCCCTGGATCATTTGGGTTGCCCTCTTCTGAACCCTTTGCAACGCGGCAGTATCTTTTTTTTTTTGAGATGAAGCGACCAGAACCGTACACAGTATTCCAAAGGTGGTCATGCCACAGATCTGCATAATGTCGTGATTATGCGGTTTTATTTACGGTTCCTTTCCTGATCATCCCACAAACGGGGAGCCACCGCTGAAAAGGCCCTTTCCCCTTGCCGTCCTCCTCTGAGCCTCCCTCAAAGAAGGGACTCATACTGGAAGCGGGCTTAGGAAGGGGCAGAGCTGTGTCAGGTCCTGCTGCCTGGGGAAGGTGGAGTTCACTTGAGTGGGGGGGGGGGCAGGCTGCTCTCACTGCTCCATTGAGAAAACAATGGCCCCCAGGCAGCCTCAGCATCTATCAATGAGACCGCGCTGGCTCTGCTCCAGAGAAGCCGGCGAGGGTCCCATGGCCCTGCGAGGTCATTCCCATCTCTCCTTTGCACAACGGAAAAGTGTTTGTAAATAAGCTTTCTCCCCTTTGCTCCTTTGACTCCTCACCCCACCCGGCGAGTTTCTCACGAAGCTCCAGCCCTCCAAGAAGAGCATCCGCAGGAGCAGGAGCAATTAAGGAACCCCAGAGCAGAGCTTTGTGCCGTCAGCCAACCCTGGTTTCCTATTTAGGCAGCTGATCGCCAGCCAAATCCCCCATCTGTTGGACATGTTAGAGCGAGGACTGATGAAATCCACTGCTGTGGATTCCAGGGCAGCAAACATTCCCCCCCCCCCGCTCTGCCGCCACCCCCCCTTCATTCTTCCTCCATCTCTCTCCTTCCCTCTCTCCCCTGCCCTCTCCACCATCCCCCCCCCCCCCGGTCACCATCACATTTCAAGAAAGAAAAACAATGAAAAGAAATAAATAACATCTCTGGGAAAGGCGCGCCGGAGGCCGCCTGGTTGAAGTTAGGGTAATGAGAAGCATCTGGAGCCCTGGGTGGAAACAGCTGGAAGCAGGGTGGGTGCTGGAGAGAGGAGCAGGAGGGGAAGAGATGTGGGAGAGGGCTGTCAAAGGGCTCCTTTCTCATTCAAAACACTGAGTCTCTCTGCTGGCAGAAAGGCGCCAGGCTTGTGGTCTGCCCCACAAAAACTCTGCCAGGAAGAGACAAAGTGGTGGTGGTTATGGGGGTGTGGGATAACGGACCAGTTTTTCCAGGAGTTGCTCAGCATTAGAGCCAAACTAGACACGGTGTTCGATGCAAGGAATGACTTTGCGCTGTTTGGCCTTTTTGCTAAGGAAAAGAAAATACAGTACAAGTCCTCTTTCTCCCCCCACCCCCCCACCTGAATTGGGACTTTAGTCTGGGGTTAGCGGTCTTTAAATATTTGCCCTTCCCACAGCCCCAATGAGAATTGCATTCTCTCTCCTCCATGGCTTGCTATTTGCAAGTGGATGAAAGCTTCCATCGGTGGGAAATGGATTTTCAATGGATTAGAGTGTGGGCTGGGTGGGCTGCCATGGTCCTAGTCTGTCTCGGGTCTCTTTGCATTGGTTGGTTTTTTAAAAAAAAAAAAAAACCAAAACCGCCAAAAAACATTACATGCAGGGCCAAATCAAGTGACCAATGACCATGCTTTGGATGCAAAAAGGTTCCAGATTCAGTCTCCAAGTATGCCTGGGAATGACCTTTCTGCCCCATAAACCCTGAAGAGCTGCTGGCCATCAGTTTTGGCAACACACAGCTAGATGGCCCAATGACCTGACAGGGCTTAAGCCAGCTTCCTATGGTCTTAATGGTGCAGCTGATAAATTGCTGAGCGTGTACAACAGTAGAGAAAACATAGCATAGGCATCCCCCTAAAGGTCATGTGCAGAGTGTTCTTCTCCCCCCCCCCCCCCCCGGGATCGAAAACCTGCCTGGAAGCCATTCCATCCTCATTCTAGACATACAGTGCCTCTCTGTGGTTAATTTCATAACTTCCTACTGATCAAAATCGGGACACTTGTTTTTTGGTCCCAAGCTCTCATGGGAGCCAGGTGACTTTTGTGAGAGCGAAAAATGAGCTTCTTTTGGTCTGGCACTCTGCTTGCGCCAAAGCATTGGACATTCCAGGATCTAACCAGAAGTCGGGATGTCTTCTGTAATTCCAGGATGCTCCGCTTAAAATGGGACAGTTGAAGAGTATGTAATTGGTGATGAGAAAAATGCACTCTGCACATACTCAGAGGCAGGGTTAAACTCTAGCAAGTTCCAGTTTGCCTACATCTGAAGGAGTTTGGGTTTCTGCTTAGGGCCAAACGGCACCTTATAGCAAAAGTGCAGCTAGCTATTGCGTGCTTGTTTTCCTTTGTTAAAAAATAGCCGTGAGGGAGGCAAGACAGGGAAGAGATGATCAGGACTGGGGCCCTAAGGCAGGTAAAGGATGTCATTTCCTTGCTTTCCCGCTCAGCGGTCCTGATCCTGATCAGCACCCTCCAACTGCTTTTCAGCAAAGACTGCACATCGCTACTTACGGGCTTAACGTAAGGTGGTTTGACCCTGGGTCAGCATTTCTGGGTGTGCTACATGGATCAGCAGGAAACCTTCTCTGCTCAGGAAATATTTTTTGCGGCTTCTCTAGAGCCATGGAAATCACAGCCCCAGATAAGTGGGAGGGTGGGGGGTGGGGAAGAGGCAAAAGGCAAGTCTTCTGTCTTTCATGCCTCTCTGATAAACAAGGGCAGCTGAGAGCAGCCTTTGCAACTTCTGCTAGAAAGATCCCGTCTTGCTTGCTTCTACAGAAATGCCAGGGCTCAACAGATCCTCAGATTGCAGGATGGGCCTGGCACTAAGCAAGAGAGAGACATGGGAAGACGCTGATCAAAGCTGAGAGACAATTGCTTGATATATTCTCTCTGTCCTGGCCATTGCAAAGAGGATTTGTTTTCTGAAAACAGCAGACCTTGCTATGCAGCAGAAGTCAATGCGGTGGAAGTGAGAAGGAAAGGAATGAAGGGTCGGTGGAGTTTATCATGGCCAGCCCCAGCCCTGACATTAGACAGTGAGGCAGATCTTACCTTTGAGATGACACATCCTGAACATTTTTAATTGTGTAATCAGGTCCAAAGCCTGCGGTAAGCCTCCCTCAGGAGCTGCTGCCAGTCTCCATAGGAGAAAACAGCCTAACCATCTGATCCCTCTCACAGAAAGAGTCGTAGCTCAGTGGGAGAGAAGGTCTCAATCCCTGGCATCTTCAGGTAGGGCTAGGAGTTTCCCCTGCCTGAAGCCCTGGAGAGCTGCTGCCAGACAGTTAAGGTAATGGTGAGCTAGAACAAGGGTCTGACTCAGTAGAAGGTAGATTCCTCTAGTCCCATTTTAACCAGTCCTTTCTTGAGAACCATGAGGACTGGAATCTTATTATTCTGTTTGAGGGAAGGGAGGGTAGAACACCTGCTTTTTATGCAGCTGGTCTAGACAGTACTTAACGAGAAGGGGCAGTGAACTGGCTCAGTGTAAGATAGCTTCCAATGTTCCAGGACGTGTCTTGACCAGCCCAGGAATTGGAGAACCAACCAACCCTCGTGTGTGGATGATGGTTCTGGAAACCGGGATAGGGACACATCAATTTCTTCCAAAGGGAAGGACCTGCCAGGACCTGATACAATGGTGTCTAGGTGCCTCTGAGAGAGAACAAGTTGGCCCAAGCATTCTAGGATCCAACTTGCATTCAGCTGTGTGAAAAGGTGTCTATGCAATAAACAACCTCCCCAAAATTATGAAGCTGGTATAAGTTCAAGTCGTGCAAGACAGAAGTCTTATAAAGGGTCTACCTTCAAGAATGGGATGACGAAAGGACGCAGAGGGAAGTTTGTGGCCTCCTGGAGCTTGGAGTGGAATTCCTCAATGGTCAGTGTGGAATTCTGCAAAGTAGAAACAGCATGGGGTCAACGATACTGAGGACGGGGCCACTGTGGATTCATGTCCAGCAAATTCTCTTCACTGGTCTGGCTCATACCTTACTTTAAACCACCCCAGCACCCTGGTGGAATGGAAGTGTGGCAATTTTCTCTCCATGCACCAGCATCCTTGCCTTTAAACCATAGTTAAGCTGAACTTAACTTTGGAGATGGGGCCATGGCTCTGTGGTGGAACATCTGCTTTGCATGCAGAAGGTTCCAAATTCAATCCCCAGCATCTCCAGGTAGGGCTAGGAGAGACTCTTATCTGAAACCCTAGAGAGCAACTGCCAGTCAGTGTAGACAACACTCAATTAGATGGACCAGTAAAAGGCTGCTTCCTATGTCTCCTAAATGTGATTCAAACGGATGCTGTCACTCATAAGTGCTGCACACGCACACCCACACCCACCCACACCGGGGTTTTATCAGAACCGCATTGCATAGGGAGTTTTTACTGTGTATTCATGAAAACTGATGCCCCTGCCATGCTGCAATTAGCGATATGGGGGGAAAGCTCCCATGGTGCCAATGGGAGCTTATTACCTGTCACTAACTGCAGAATTGAGGGGGTGATTTGGGCAGAAATCATGGCTGGGGGGGAGGGGGGAAACTCCTCTCCTCCTTATAAGGTGAGGGCCCAGTAAAAAAATTCCCTTGGTTGATTGTTAAGGAAAGATACAAGCAATTGGAAGGCATGCATTCAGTCATGCCTTGTTAGGACCTCTGTGTTCGTACATCCTTACACATCTCTCCCAATGACCTTTCCTCTTCTGCTTTCCCCCACATCACCCAGAGGTCTCCTGCTCTCCCTCAAATGACTCCACCCTTTCCCTCTTGTTTTGTGCAGCATGGATATCAGCACAAATCTCTGGCTTACATTTGCAGCTCAGGGCATTGCTAAAGGCACAAGAGCCACTAAGAAACTGGCAACACCCCGCCACAATATGGATCCGGTTTGCTTGCCTTGCTGCCAATTTGACAGGGGCGAGGGCACTTAATTTTTTTGTATCGGATGACATAACCCCGTCCAGCTAAGCAAAGCATTACCACGTTGCATGACCATAACTCCCAGAGTATGAATCTGTTGCAGCGCAAATGACAAAGAATCTTGGGGGTTAGCATGCATCTGGTGAAAGGGACCCCAGATTACGCTCTAATAAATGTGTTTGTATCTGAGGCAGTGGTGGGGAACACTTTTGTAGCCCAAGGGCCAGATTTCCTCACATGCAACCTTACGGGGACCACATGCCAGTGGAGCCAAAGGCAGGTGCAGGTGGAGCGACAGATGTGACCTTTGTGTGGTCAAAGTCAGAGGTTTGTGGATAATCCACACCCCACACTCCTCCCATCCATGCATCCAAGAGGCAGGATTCCAGTTCAGGGACATATTCCAGCCAGTCAAAGCACTCAAACAGGCTGCAGAGCAGGACCATTGTGGGGGTATGGCCTGAGAAGAGTCCCCTGAAGGGCCATATTTCCCCCCTGGGCCTGATGTTTCCCAGCCCTGCTTTAAGATGCCCCAAATCTCCACAGTGCACCTGTAGCAGGTGTAATGAGCAGAGTAACGGCATTGCAGTTTAACAGCACCCACTGCTGCCTTCTTTGCAAAATATATTTCAACCAGCTGCAATGGCTACCAGGTACCGCCCCTGCCCCCCCACCCCCCCGCAAAGGATCTCTGACTAAAGACAGAGATCTCGCCTCCAAGGGCAGAGCGCACAGGCCACGAGCTTACCACGAGGCCCAGCACCAGGGCACGAACGCGCTCCCCGATCTCCGGCGAGATGTCGTTGCCAAACTGCTGCAGCGTGGTCAGGAAGCGCTTCAGTTTGCTCAGCTGGCGTGCCCCGCAGGCCGGAGGGAGTTGGTGGTTGGACAGCGAGGCCGTGGAGGAAGTCGCAGGCCCATTGCTGAAGCCATTGGGGGTGGAGGGCGCTCCGTTAATCGCCGTCGGGGAGTGGCTGCTTCCATTCATTACTGCAAGGGAAAAAAGGGAGAAAGCGATAACAAGAGGGGGTTTGCTATTGCAATCTTGCATATAGTAAGGCACTGTGAGATAAGGGGAAAAAGTCATAGTGAATCCCAGAGGCTCTATGTTAGTCAACAATGGGACACAGTTGCAAAAATGGCTGTGGCCCTTTGGGGTTTTGCAGGAGGGTCCCAGGCAAAGGGAAGGCAAACCCCATGAGCTTTTCAGGTGAAGGTGAAATATAGATGCTAAACCAGTTGAAAAAAAGACCAAGCAAGATTGACAGGTGTGCATCCCCAGAAAAAGGAATAAGATCAGTGGAGTTAGGGGTTGGCTTTTTACCTGAAGGGGTTTTCTGTGCATGAAAGCTAGGCCATTTGAAAGAGGCATACTTTTAAATCATTTTGCAGATGCAAACAAGCAGTATTTCCCACCCCACCCCTCAAAAAGAGAGCGACCCTAAAGACTCTTTTCTCAAATGAGTTTCTCTGAGCTCCACAAGACCCCAGCTGCTTCCCTTAGTCAGTGAGGGTGGAACAAGAGGAATGAAACAGTTTTATCCAGCTGGAGGGAATGTACAGGGTTAAATCCTGCTCAGAACTGTCAGGCTGCAGATGTCCCAAAGGCAGATTATTAACCACTGTCTGGTCCTCTGCAATGTTACTAAAGTGAACGGGGACTTGTGCAGGAGACATTTTCTGGTGGATTGGGACCCGGGCTGCCTAACGCAAGAGAAGCAACAGTGCTCTAAGAGTCAAGGCAGAAACTGTAATATCCTGATGCTGAGATTCTAAAAAGCAAACACACCCCATTTACTAGGGAGCAAGCCCCATTCTCAGGACAATGTGCTTCCAAGAAAAGGAGTGTTTTTTTTCCCAAAGAAGCAAGCCCCTCCGGCTAAGTGTGGATAGGATTGTGCCATAAATATCCTAGAATCATATTCCAAGGCTAATTGTCTTCCTGACGAGCCCTACTGCTTCCAAGACCTTGCCACACAAGATGCTAACCCCCCCACACACACCCTGCTGACCTCCCCACCCTGAAGCAGTAAACTAGAGCTGAAAAGCCGGCCTACAACAACAAATCTTACTGCGCTGAACAGAGGCAACATATTCCCAGACTGCAAAAGCTGCCTTCCAGCCCTGTGCTTTTACATGTGTTCTTAGGCCAGAGTCTAATGACAGATTTTGAAGCGGTATGAAAGAGATGTTGTGGCGCTCTCTCTCTCTCTCTCTCTCTCTCTCTCTCTCAACTTTTGATCCTCTCAAGTCAAACAGGTGTTGCAGGTTTAAAAAACACACACCACAGGAGCTCCCCTGCAAAGCCTGTTTGTCAGAGGTCAGAAGCTAACTTGTTTGCCCACCCCCTTGCAAGCAGCCATCCCTCCTCCCCAAGGACCCTCAGAAAATGTAAAAATGCCTGTCTCTGTGCAATCATGGCTGAGAAAGAGGAGGCAACACTGTGCCCGAGGCAGACACTGTCCCCTGCCTTGGAGGGAGAGCCTCAAATCCCAGCATCCTTCTTGGGAACAAAAAGAGATCCTGAGCAGTCCTCGGAAGGTGCCAAGTTTGCCTTGCCTAGTTTCAGTCGTCACTAATCACTAACCTTTCCCGCTGTGGCACTGACACCTCCTTGGGAAGCCGCAGCCGCCGGGGCTTTTGCCGTGTGTTCCTGGGCTCCTGCTCAGTCTCCGGCAGGGCGAGAACCGCCGCTTGCTAAAGAGGTGCCGAAAATAACCGCTCGGCCACAACTGCTTTTATTCGAGTGACAGGTGTGTTACTAAGTTAAACTCTGCATATGTCTCTGACGCTTTAGGGATGGGGGCTGCGTTTGTGGGTCCTCCTCGGCGGAGAGCTGCGTTTGTGGGTCCTCCTCAACTAAAAGAGGGAAAGGATATTTGGAAAAGGGGGGGGGCACGTCAACCATCAAGCCGCCAAACTGCCTTAATTGCACTGGGGAAATAATGGAAGGTGTCCTTAGGCTGCACCTGTGCTCAATCTGCTCTGAGGTTGAAAAGGGCCTGTGTGTTGCCTCTTTGCAGAAGTGGAGGCATATGTGTCAGCTTGCAAGTTTGGCAGGCGGTGGGGGAAGGGAGGCAGGGTTCAGGCACTTGTCTCCTATGAAACCTTTTTTTATTCACAAATTATGCAAATGTAAAAAGGCAAAGTTCATTTAATACTTTTGTATCCTTTGTTCAGGCCGTGGCTCTCTAGTGTGCAGCTCCCAAAATATATTTGCATGGACTAGTTTATATGCATAGATGCAAATTTAGGACTGTACCAATGGGAATGCAATAAATCTCACCGCAGTGGGGAAAACTGGCCAATGAAGTTTCCTTCCTTCCTCAGTGTTCTATTACACACACACACACACACCCCTACCTTCTGTATTATTTTCACAGAGATCACCAGCAATGCTACAGACACAGCTATTATTTTGCAACAGTATGCACAGGAAGTAGAATGGAACACCTTGATGACTGTTGGAATTGAAGTCACAGAATGGGCTGTGTGCTACAGCCACCACTGTGTATGTAAGAAAAAGTTGTAATTGGACAATGTTCCTTTGAAGGCTTAATTTGAATCAAGACCTATTATTCCTAGTCCATATTATATATAGTGGTACCTCTGGTTATGAACTTGATTCTTTCTGGAGGTCCACTCCGTTCTTAACCAGAAACTGTTCTTAACCTGAGGTACCACTTTAGCTAATGGAGCCTCCTGCCGCCACCACCGCATGATTTCTGTTCTCATCCTGAGGTAAAGTTCTTAACCCGAGGTATTACTTCCGGGTTAGCGGAGTCTGTAACCCAAAGTGTTTGTAACCCGAGGTGTTTGTAACCCAAGGTACCACTGCATTGCACATGCAGTGGTTAATCCCCTTGACACCAATTGGCTGAGCTGGTGTGATGATGGCACAGACAGTTTGCAAACATTCCAATTGGCCCAGGGAAGCAAAGCTATCAGAATGCTTGCAGTCCAATTTACCTGTGGGAAAGGTACATTGTCATTTGGGCTGGGATTAAAATCTCACACAGGTCTTAGGGGCAGGCACAGCTGTGACCTGTGTCTGTGTCTGGCTCTTGGGACTTTCCCTCCAGGCCACACCCTCCCTAGCCATACCCTCTCTGGTCTTGGTTCAAACCCTTATCGAGCTTTTTTCCTTCCTGGCTGGAATGTGTCCTTGAATTTTGATCAGGCCTCCTGCTTGCCCAGATAGCAGATAATGTGAGTATGTGTCGAAATTTGCCTACTGTACAAAGGTAAAATCAACATGCATTGCTCCACCCACTTTCGTCCACCACCGGCATGCGGCCCCTGGGAGGTTCCCCTGAAGAGAATGTGGCCCTCGGGTTTCCCCCGCCCCTGCTCTAGGGGAAGCAAAGCTGAGCTACAGCTTCTGCGTCTCTTGCTGACGGGCACGTTTCATCTTACTTACAGAGACACACCATGGACCATTTCAAGCAACCATGAAAACGGCCGCGGGGCAGAAACATCGGCGGCCCAGCTTCACGATCTGCAAGCAAAATAAAACATACGCTATCAGGAGAGACCAGAGGTGGCGGGGCGCTTCCTTCCTGAAGTCCCTGATCAGGGCTGGGGCAGTAGCAGCCAGGCAGGGCCTTAAGCTTATCCATCTTGGCTGGGAGATTTCCTTCCAGCGTGTGAGTTTAGTTGCAGGGGCAAAACTCTTAACCGATACTGTCCCTTCTGCCTGAGGGTGTCCTGAAAAGATATGGGTTGGTCATGCAATGCCCAAACAAAGACTAAGGTTGTGCCAAGAGGCTTATGCTAAACCGGCTTCATAAACTGCAAACAGATTGAAGGAAGCCACTGCCAGCTAAATTAGTGTGGCTTGCCTGCCCGTATTACAGACCCTCTCTATTTTCCAGGGACAGCCCCAGATTTACAGATGTCCTGGTTTCGGATTTGATCCTGGAATGTCCTGCTTTTTCTTAGGATGTACCTATTTTCATTGGAGAAATGTTGGATGGTATGATATTATCTCAACTGAAGGAGCCGGGGGCTGACAACTCACTGTCTTGATGACATTTTAGACTCACAAATGGTTGCTCTTTGGCCTGCTGATTAGGGGTGTTGTTGCCAGATACTCTAAAGGATAGGAGGCCCCAACTTTGCACTGGTGCCTAGAGTGCCTGTGGGCAGATGGAGAGGGTGGGTGGCATCTCCTTTAGGCCTCTATATCTGGCCCTCAGAACTCTCCCAGACCACACACCTCACTGGCATTGCTTCGTACCCTGGGAATATATTTTTTCCAGCTGGAATGTGTCCTTGAACTCTGATAATGCTTTTTGCTCATCTGAATGGAGGCTAGAGAGGGATGCACGAGTAGAAAATTGCCTACAGTAGGGTGCTAATATTTGCATTTGTTGCTCCACCCACTTTTGCCTCTGGTCCCGCCCACCACTGGGATACAGCCCTTGAGGTTGTCAGGAAAGGAATGAGTCCTTCAGACTGAGATAGGTACCCACCCTTGATCTATAGCTATGCATGCCATAAAGCCAGCTCCATGCTGAAATGGGACCTGTTCTAGAAAGGACAACCATGTGGATGTGTTTGTTTGTTTTTAGATAAGAAATCTGCCTGGCAACAACCCACTTTCCAGGTGAATGGACTTTGTGCTGAAGCCTGGTGAACAGCTCTCCAACAGCTATATTGTTTTTTTATTAATTAAGCACATGCATCAGTCGCTTTGTAGAAGAGTTTCAAAGCGATTTAGCCAGATAAAATACAACAGATAGAAGCAATTTAAAACCAGAAAAGATTTATAACAACAAACAATGCAAAATGCATACGGTGCTGATCACAAGATAGTGACGTGATCGTCAGTATTAACAAACACTTGGAAAGTATAGAATAGCCTTTCCTGATCTGGTATGCTCTAACTGTTTGGGACTACAACTCCCATCAGCCTCAGCCAGCAACGCTAGGATTGATGGGAGATGTGGTCTAAAACAGCGGAAGGGTACCAGGTTGGCGGATGCTGTAAAGATTCAAAAACATACAACAGAAATTAAGAGAAGGAAGGGGTGTGGGAATGTAGAGCACCTCTGATTTCTACCAATGTGGCAAAGAAAATCTACAGAAAACCCTATCCCCACCCGTCGCTTCCTCATGCAACAAGCCTGGTTCACTATGATGTAAGAACGAAGGAGAAGGACTGGCTTGATCAGAAAGGGTCAGGTGGATTAAGGGCACTTGGGCTACAGAACTGACAAGCATGGCGAGTTCAGAACCAATTCAAGATGTAAGAACGTAAAAAGAGCCTGCTAGATCAGGACCACTAGTGACCCATCTGGTCCAGCATCCTGTTCTCACTGTGTCTAGTCAGATGTTGCTGGGAAGCCTGGATGCCGGTCCTGAGCACAACAGCACTCTCCCCTGCTGCAGTTTCCAGCAGAAGGGGAGGAAGGGCATCATTAGTAACCATTGCAACTTGCTTGTTGACATTAGAGCTGGAATAACAGGTCCGAGGTTCCCATGCCCTATGGTGTAATGGTAACTCTGTAAACAAGCCTTCCTTTATGTAACTGAAACAGCCATATATGGCTCCCCTGTTTGTCCCTGCCTCCCCTTCCTTCAAATTCACCAGTGTCAAATTTCTTCACTGTATGCTCCTTGGGCAGGGACCTGCCTCCTTGTACTGATTTTTCCATCCCTGGCTTACAAAATATCTTTAGTGAGTTTATAAGGGCTGGAAAGATAACTCTGGCATATAGCGTTCCTTGGGAAGATTCCCATAAAAAGGATCTGGGGAGAGAGGCACCAAGCAGTTCATAGATTCCAAGTCCTCCTTTGCACATCTGTGTGCTCTCAGCAGCCACCATCTGGCTGGGAAATCCGCCACTGGCGTCTTGCTCCTTGGCTGCGGGATCCTGGGATGGGCCAAGTCTCTGCCATAGCTCTCGGGTGGCAAACCATCAGGCTAGGTGGTTATTAAAGCCGCCCAGTTTAGGCTGAACATCTTAGCAGAGCTCTTAGTAGGGGCACAACACCAGCTGTTTGCTAATATCCACTCGAATTAAGTGCAAAAGTCACAGCTTCCAATCCTTCTCTCTTCCCTAACCTCTAAGCGCTTTAAATGCATACACAGCATCACTGTGGGGGGGGGGTGGCGGGACGGGGACGGGGAGGCGGGGAGGAAAGGCTAGTCCTCCCGGGGTCAGCTATTGCAAGAAGGGTTGTTGTTTTTGAGAGGGGGGAGGGGAGAGCAGCACAGACCCTTTTCAGAAAACACAGCAGACTGGCTCAAAAGCGCCTTTGCATCTGCTACCGAGAGCGATTAAAAGCAAACCCCATCAGATCACAGACGAGCAGAATCCGATTTCTAATTAGAGAACATCTGGCTCCAAAAAAGAAGAAGAAGCAAAGGCTGGAGCTGACTTGGAACTGCCACTCAGAATCGGAGAGGCAGGGGACACACAGAGAGACTATCTCCCCCCACCCACCCACCCACCCACCGCCCCGCAAGGTGCAATACAAAAAAAGGCATTTCTTTTCAGAAGCGAGGAGACTTTGCAGCCCAAATTTGGAGGTGAGGGGGGTGGGCATGTGTTGCTCTTTCTGATTGTGAGCAAGAAGAAGTTAATTTTGACCTGGGCTGTGTGGCTTCCTTGCAGCTGAAGGGCAAAGGAATCTGGGGGAGCAGGCTATTATAGTCACAACTATTTCAGGGCTTTCGGCATCGATGTGCTGCGCCTGCGGATATAGCCACCCATCTGCCATTGGATCTTTTATCTGTGGATGGAGGACAGGCTCCCATCTGTGAAGGGAGTGGGGTGCACAGACTCCCTTCCTGCTGCTTATGCTGCACTTGCGGCACTCCGAGCGTTTCGTGGGCGCCCAATGCCAACTGTGCATTATGCACTTGCGGGCAACTGGACGGGCGATTCTCTGCCTTGCAAATGGGGGTGACCCTCAGGCAAGAGAAATGCATTTTTGCTGCCCGAAGCAAAGGAGAAGATGGTGTCTCTCACACACAAACAAATACACACACACCTGCACACACACAGGCTGCCTGGGCTGGCCACTGAATCACCCTTCAGCCCTGGCAATTTGAAGGCAGCAAACTAGCTTATGGGGTGCAGGCATGGCCAGACTGAGACAGCTGCCTCAGGCAGTGGAATCACAAGAGGTGAGCCCCCTCAGGTGCCCTCACCACGCCTGTTGCCAGAGAAATGAGGAGAAGTGGGAGAGGTGGGAGATCTCGCTGCTGTCACTGCTTCTTCTCATGGTGTGGGGGTCACCCCACCTGCCGCCATCACTGCTGGAGAAGCAAGGAGACATGGTTGTGACTTCCGGGTTCTGGCGAGATCTAGCAGAATTCCCACAAAATCTTGCAAGAACCCAGAAGCCGCAGTTGCGTGACCCTGGTAAGCAAGGATTTAGCAAGCGCAGTGGGGGGGGGGGAGATAGTGGGCAGCAGTGGGGGTGGCACTTTCTTGTTTCACCTCAGGAGCCGTGTTCGAAACTCCCATTGTTCTAGGCGCATTTTGCGACAGGGAATTTCATTAGTGCGAGCAGTTTCTGAGCTCTGGGCGCAGTACTGCGCCTAAGATTTCAGATTAAAACTGCAGAGTGGAAGGAAAGGAGGACCTTTTTCTGCCCTCCCCCCCCCCACTGCCACTTACTCTCTGAAGACTGGAGAAGAATATTAGGGGAGTGGGCAGGGAAAGAATAGACCCTGAACACAATATTTTAGCTGCAGTTCATTCATTTTCAGCTTTGTATTCTTGTTATAAGAAAGTGCACCTAGACATTCCGTTGTTGCTCCCATAACCTAGGTTTAAGGTGCCATTTAGCTCCTAGCTTTCATATCTCAGTTTCTAACACTGCTCAGGAGGCAAACCAGAATGGGTCATTCCTGGGTGCAGATTAGGTGACACAGTTCTGTCCTCTTATCAGAAGGAAATGGCCTCGGAGGCTACTACTGCTGCCTCACCAGCAGGGCAGGCCTTTGATGCGTGGTGGAAATCCCATAGCGGGGTTTCATCATGGCTACAGCTAAGCCATGCAATGCTCAACTTTACTGCTCTGCAGCCTTGTTTATACAGGGTTTGGAATCTAGTTTCAAAACCAGGGCTCTGGTGAAACAAACTTCCCTCTGAGCATGTGCAGAGTAGTTTGCTCTGCTTGCAAAATATCCACACAGTGAAACATAGAAAGCTGCCTTATACTGAATCAGGCCATTGGTATGTTGAGCTCAGCATTGTCTGCACCGCAGGGTTTCAGGCAGGGATTCATTCCCAGTCCTACCTGGAGATGCGAGTGGGAGATGCGAACCTGGGATCTTCTACATGCAAAGCAGACGTTCTCCCACTGAGATCTGCATGACCTTACATTAGAGCTCAGAGGTCTGGGTTCTAGCAAGGCCTGGGCCCCCTGGCACTCGTCCTTTGTGAAAATAATCCTGAGTGCTGCTGCTGCCTTTGCTGTCTGCTTGGGGTTCAACTGCCCTCTCCCTTTTTGCTCCCCTATGCACCTTCTGGCTGCGAATCGCAGCATCGCTCATGAACAGCAGGAGCGGAGACGGCTGGCATCCGCATCAACGGGGAAGGGGGAGGGCTGCTTTCCTGGCACTCCAAATGTGGTGCCATCTGGCACTGCCATTCGCTTGAAAGGCGATGCATCAAGAGGCGAGAAGCGGCGAGGGTGGAGGTGGACAGCATCCAAGCCCACCCACCCGCCCCGGCATCCGAAGCAGCTCCGGGTCCTGATGACAACCGGAACCGCCACACCAGAGGAAAAGAGCTTGCGGATAAAGCGGGGAAATGGGTCTGGCTGGATTCCGTTTCTGCAAAGTCCTCTTAAGCGCATCCTCTGCTTGGGTCGGGTTGTGTTTTTTTTGCTTTGCCTCTTGGAAAAAGCTAACGAACAGCCGCAGCTCACAGTTCCTACTGTACAGGTCATTGCAGAGTGGGAGTAGCATGTGTGCGGGAAGGAGCGTATAAAAGTTTGTCAGTCTGCTTCAGTTCTGGAAGCAAACAGGCCATAAGGATAGAGCGCAGGCAGATCCAATAAGTCAGCGATGTGGAAGCTCAAGCCTCGCTTAGCAGAGTTGTGCGACTGCTGCTTCCAGGTTCCACCAAGATCTTGCAAGAGCCCATAATGTTGTGTGGAGGCCTTTGGAGACCCTGGTAAGTCTGCCTTATATACTGGGGTCTCTGGACGATTGTGCGAGGCCTCTGCATGATTTAACAGGTCTCTTGCGGGATCTCACTAGAAGCTTGAAGCCACTTGCTTCTCTAGCTGTGGTGCACACCTGCTGAGACGCCCCTTGGATTCCGCCGCCTGAGGCAGCTGCCCCCTGGTTCTCATGCAGATAAAATGAGGAAGAGAACTATGTACATCACCTTGAGCAACTTGGAGGAATGACAGGGTGCAAACATAAAATAATAATAATAATAATAATAATAATAATAATAATAATAATAATAATAATTGCACACCACACCAGGAGAGACCTTTGATTCCCCACCTCCACCTCCACCCCCTGGCCACTGTTTCTGGTTCCTTTGCCATTTTCGATGCCCATTGCTGGGCAGGGTGTTGACTTGACTACTCACTAGGGTTTGGTGTGAAGGTGGGGTGTCGCGTTGCTCCCTGCGTGACGGCTGGTGACGGTGGTGGCATGTTGGGGGGCGTGGATCGGGACTGCGTCTTCACGTCAGCCGGTGAGTCAGGCATCGTTGCTGCCTTGATCTCTGCACTACCTGCAGAACAGAGGGAGGGAGGGGAAGGGGAGGAAGTACAGGTGAGGAGACTCAGAGGTGAAGATGCTGCCCAGGAAACAAGAAAGGGAATATTTAGGATGGAAGCGCACGGGGAAGACATGATTCATACTGATGCCCGCTTCAGCCACACTAGGGATGGGGAAGCATTTTCAGTCTGGGGACCACATTCCCTCCTGAGCAGCAAGCAAACATGCTCCTAGACAAACAGCTCAGCAGCCATTGGAAATTTTCCAGCGCCAGCTGAGAAATAAAAATGCAAAGTGTGGCGGGGGTATATGTGCAATGCAGTATCCCTGATGAGGGCATGGCTGGCTCGCTGGCAGGCAGGCACCCTGAACAGGAGCGCACTGCAATGTTTTGTTGCAGATCCCATGTAGCAACATCAAAAGCAATGTATATATAGAGCCCTTCTCAAGTAGACCAAAGCCTCATCTAGTCCAGCATCCTACATCTCACTGTGGCTGACCAGGTGATCCTCTCCTCCTGAGCAGCTCACACAAGGAAGCCCCAAAGGTAATGGTCATCCCTTGCCGGTAGCCCCTGCCCAAGTTTGGTGTCATGCAGCCTCTGAACCGCTCAGAGGTTCCATAAAGCCACCCTGTTTTTGTGGGGTGATGAATGTGAGTTGTGGAAGTGTTATCAGGATGGGAGGAACAAGATCGGCTGGGAGAGGAGAGGGAAATGGCAGAGGAACAGCCAGCCCACAGGAGCAGCTGCCGGCCGTAAGAAAAGGCACCTGCCTCTGACTTTGGAGGCCGCCAAGTTCATTTCTCTCTCTCCTAAAGTAAAGAGGATGCAGTTGAGTTTGATGGCTCAGCGCAAGTGCGAGGGCAGCTGTGGCGCTCCGTCACTGAGCCTCGCGCCGGCAGGACCCTGCCAAGACCCAGATGAGGACCAAAGAAGGAAAGCCTCCCCTTCGCCGCCCTGGCTTTGGGGTCAGCCAGCATCTCCTCGAGGTGACACTGCCTCCATGAGACCAGCACAGAGCTTGTCTGCAGACGATTGCACGGCTGATAAAAACTCTAATCTGTGGCGCATTCCAAATGCGCTGCAACTGTTGCACGATTAATTGAACACAACACACACACACACAAAAAATGTACACAGTCCAGGCTAAATAAAGCTGTGATCTTAGCCAAAGGGAGATATCACTGCGGTTCACAGAGGAGGCAACCTAAGCTGGAGCTGAACATATGTGATCATACATGATCGTATGGCAGGCTCTCAGGTGGCATGGAAACCGTTCACATGGAGGAGAAGTCTGGCTTCAGTGGGCATTCACAAAGGCTTGACTCCATGCACGGTATACTTTTCTCTTAAGAACCTGGGAACACAGAAGCTGCCTTATACCAAGCCCAGACCACTGGTCTATCTAGCTCAGTATTGTCTACACCGACTGGTAGAGAATCTCCAAGGTTTCAGGCTGGGATATTCCTGGTCCTACGTGGTGATGCTGGGGGTGGGGCCTCGGACTTTCTGTAGATAATCTGCAATTGAGCTCCCAGTGTTCCCAGCTGTCCTCCCCCATCATAATTCCAGGGTTCCTGAACACAACCTCCCCATCTTGCAACATTTGGTTTTTTTTAATTTAAAATATTGGGTTGTATGCAGAGTAGCCCCCTTTAAAAGTAATGGCCTATCAGTGGTCCATTCATTTCAGTGGGTCTACTTTGAGTAAAACTTAGTTGGCTACACCCCTTTATGTTTAAACAATTTTATTCATCTCTCTCTCTCTCTCTCTCTCTCTCTCTCTCTCTCTCTCTCTCTCTCTCTCTCATCTATCTACCTAAGTTTCGATTGTATAGTTGTGCAAATCACCCTGGGATTGCTTTGGTGAAGAGTGGTTTAGAAACTGTATGAATGAATGAATGAATGAATGAATGAATGAATGAATTATTAAAAGAAACATGGGATCCATCTCTGAGGTACCCACAAAATTTTTTTATTTCATAATGATGGTTGTTACAGTTTCTCCTCCCACAATGATGTGGCAGTGAGAGGAAAATTAAGGGGTGGAAGAATTTCACCATCTTGGTTTTCCACATTAGTTTGCCATTAAAAAAAATTACCATGAAAATTCATTAGTATATTGATGGGAATTTCTCCTAATATACCTATTTTCATATGCAATTTTGTCTAATATACACATTTTTTTTGCAAAGTGATCTCCCCCAAAACAATGCATTTCTATTTTCAATGATATTTACATTTTTACAGACACTTTACCCTAGTACCATATATGCATTTAGCTGGAGAACTGCACAGCAGAATTTAGTGTGGCTTTCGAAGGATTGCTACGTTTCAGTTTGCATATTGTTTCACATAGTGCAAATTAAGTAGGTTCGCCTTGAAATGCAAAATGAATCAAATTTCTCTCCCACCCCTAGGGAAACCCTAGCAACTGATCATCATCATCTCAATTTGAGAGCCACTATAGAATGCTGGACTAGGGCCTGGGAGAGACCCGGGTTCAAACCCCCACTCAGCTGTGAAACCCACCAGGTGACCTTGGGCCTGTCACTGCCTCTTGGCCTAGCCTACCTTACAGGGTTCTCAAGGGAAGGAACTGAGGAGGGGGGAAACCATGTGGGACACCTTGAGCATCTTGGAGGGAAACGCTGGGATATCAATGCAACACATAAATAACTACCGTAACAACTCCCTTCAATGCTTGCCATTTTAAAAATTCACCATCCGCTCGCCCAGCCAGTTAGAAAGAGCCCCTCTTGCCAGCTACCCTTGGATTGCCTCCCTCTCGCTCATCCTGCTCATTGACGTGTTTCTTTGCCAATCAGCAATGCCAAGGGCGGAAGGAGCCAAGAGCCATCCTTTACTTGTCAATGATAGTGATGATGAATAAATTGCCCTGATCTTGACTCTGCGAGGGCGGGAAGAGGGGGTGGGACTCAGTCCTGAGTATATCCCTGAACCGATAGCTCACCTTGCAAAAAGACCTTCCCAAAAATGCCAAGCTGCTGTCCACAATTCCAGGAGGTGCAAGCAGCTCTCCCAGGCAGGGGCCACCCCATCTGCAAGAAACCCCCATGCCGGGCCTTCAGTGTGGGTCATTTTCCATATTTGTTGAAAGCTCTTCCTCCCCCCCCCCCGCATCCAAAGAGTTACACGTTGTGGAAAGAACTCTGGATAGTAGCCAGGGAGAGAACCACCTCAGCCCCAGCAGGGCCGCCTTCCTTCTCAACGCCATTCCCAGCATGCAGCTGAGTTCGGGCCAACAAACACGAGCTTTGCCGGCTATAAATCAGCTCCGAAGGCAGCTCTGGCTGAGGCCAAGGAGACGGAGAGGAGACTCCCCAGCCTGCTTGGAGTCCCTTTGGCTCCGAAGCCTTTCCTGGCATTGCAAACCAGGCCTGTCCTCTCTGCAGCGGTGGGAGGGGGGTGGAGGTTACATGCCACAAAGTTGTCTTAATCTTTTCCCGCCATGGTTATGCCAGACACAGGGCTTAGGGCAGACCCACATGACATTTAAATAATAATAATAATAATAATAATAATAATAATAATAATAATAATAATAACCCATTCACCTGGCTGGGCACTCTGGGCAGCTTCCAACACATATAAAAGCATAGATATAATCAAAACATTAAAAACACATGACTTCTCCCAAAGAATCCTGGGGACGGTATTTTACCTTCACAAAACCACAACTCCCCAAATCCATAACAAACTACAGTTCCCAGGTTCCTTAGGGAAAGTCATGCACTTTAAATGTGTGTCAGGTGCGTTTAAAAATTATGGTTTGGATCTGCCCTTAAAATGTGAGCCAAGTCAACCCAGGGGCTCAGCCCCAGAACCTGTTTGCAATTCCACAGAGTTCAGCCTGCAGAGTTATGCCAAGTCACAACGCCTCTGAGCAACGTCCAAAATAGGTTCCTTTTAGCACGGAAGCCTGGCAGGCCCCTGACCACGCATACTGTGGTGTAGCCAATGCTATTCTTGCTCAGAGTAGACCCACTGAAGTGAATGGGCATTATTAACGTAGGTTCCTTGATTTCAGTGGGTCAGAGGGTTCAATTAGGTTCAATTTCAATTGCTGAGGGTCTTGACAGACCTCTTCATTATTTTCTGCCTGCTGCAGCAATTGCAATGCATTGTGCTGGACGTTGTATGCTTTTTACCTGTATTTTTACACACATGCTGTGGATCACCTGGATGTCTTTCACGGACCACAGTTTGGGAACCAGCAGATTGAAATAGATCTGGGTCAAGTTTGAAACAGACATGGTAGCCTGAGAACGGTATGCTTTGGTTAATAGGGACAGTTGGAATGTGTGTTAGGGTCAAAAAGAAAGCAGATATTTCTGCTTGCAAAGTCTGCCTGCCTTTTTCAGTTGTTATTCTTTTTCCCTAGGCAAAATGCTGGCTGTGTACCCCCCAGCTGCAATTGCTTCACAGAAGCAGCTGGCAGTGGTGGAAATGTGCACCAGACATGTCTGAGCGAAACATACCCAAGGGAACCGAGCCACGAGGTAAGGAATGGCTAGTTTCACACAGGAAAGGTTTGGGGGGCAGAAGGATGTTGTGCAGGGACTGTGGGACAACACAAAGGAGATATATTATGGTTGCTGCAAAGTTTGGCCAGCGTACAGAGAAAACAAGGCACAATGTCATGGGGCTGGGATTTAGGCACCCACTTCTCTCTCCAATGTATGCAGACTTCTGCAAAGGGAATACGAGGGAATGGGATTGCTTTGACCTCCCCGCATAGGATGTGCTCTGCAGGCAGCATTTCTTAGGCAAGCCAATCCAATGAGCAACCATGGCTCATCAGACATTCAAATCTGGGGAAGTGCTGGAGCTCAGTGGCAGAGCATCCTTTGCATGCAGAAGTTCAATCCCCAGCATCTCTAGGTAGGGAAAGGAATGTCTCCTGCCTGAAACGCTGGAGAACTGCTGCCAGTCAGTGTAGGCAATCCTGAGCTAGAGGGAGCATTCTGGATCTCACGACAATGCACTTGGAAAAGTCAATTTTCACTGTGAAAGTTTGCTTGAATACAAACCCAAAGTGCTTGAGGCCGGGAGGAGAGCAAAAGGCTCATTCCCATTTAGAGCAGAGGCTCATTGCGTGAAATGCAGGAAGCTATTTGTCTATCTGAGCGGCATGAGGACAAAGGAAGCTGCCTTTTGGGAAGCTGCATAGGAAGACAGGAAGCTGACCATCTATGACAATATTACCTGTTCTGGCTGGCAGCAGCTTGCCAGGATTTCAGAGAGGAGTCTCTCCCAGTCATAGAATTGTCCTATCTGGAGATGCCCTGGTTTGAAGCATGTCCTCTACCACTGAACTACACCCTTTCCCCTAAAATTAAAGCCCTAAAATTAAAGCTCATTTAATGGGAACATAGGAACCTGCCTTATAATGAGCCAGACCATTCATCCGTCTGGCTCAGCACTGTTGACACCAATCATCAATGGGTTTCAATCATGGTCTATCCTCATCCCATCCCAAGTGGAGATGCCAGGAATTGAACCTTGGACCTTCTGCATGTGAAGCAGCTGCTTTACAGCTGAGCTACAATCCTCTTATGTCAAGTCAGACCATTGGCTCATGTAGCTCAGTCATTTCAGCTCTTACTGACAGCAGCATCTCCATGGTCCGAAACAAAAGAAGGGTCCCCCCCCCCCCGGCTCTACCTGCAGATGCTGTGATTCAACCTGGGACCTTCTGCAAGCAAAGCAGGTGCTCTCCCACTGAACGAGGACCATTCCACAAAACACAATAAATGTGCACATTTTAAAAAAATGTCTCCTGCTGGGCTATGTCCCCTTCCTGACTGTGTGCAGACTGAGATTTACTGTTGAATTTCTAATGCACTTGAGAGCCCAAGAGATGCAAACTCCCCCCCCCCCCCCGGTGGCCTGATGATTATTGGCTTGCGGTAACACAGAAGCGGGCTTTTTCACTGGAGGCATGAGTGATGTGGAATGCTCTTCCTGCCTACCAGAGGCCTCATCTGTACTGTCATTCTGCTGCTCCTTGAAGACACACCTGGTTAGATAAGAATTTCCTTGCTTGAGTCTCCTGCTTTGCTTGTTGTTTTAACTGTTATGCTGTTTTGAAAGCCTTGTTTGTTTTATATTTTAAAAATGGATGGTTTAATGTCATTGCTTTTGCATGTATTTTAATTAGATGTATTTACAATAATTGGTTTTATTCTTATTATTTTTTTTGTGTGTGAACTGCCTTGGTATCCCCCCCCAATGTAAGTTGGTATATAAATTCCTTTAATGGCAACAACTTGCAAGATGTTGGACTTTCAGCCTGGGAAACCTTTCACCCTGATCCCAGACTTTTGGGAGAGCCACTGCACTTTGCACATGCTTGCATGTCCCAGGGCTAAGCACTGCCATTTAAAATATTCCAGGGCTCAGCCTTAGCACCAAGCTTTGGCAGAGTACAAAGTCCTTCTGGGGCACAGATCCTGTTTGTTTCCAGGCTGGTCTGCTCCTATAAATGTTCCACTCCTCTCTGCTATCCCCATTCTGTTTTTGGAAGTGTTGAGGGGTGAAAAGCATCATGTGAAATACTGTGCATCGCTCTGACTGATGACAGCATTCCTGCGACTATCGATGCCTGAGAATGGAGCCTGGCACGGTGCGGGGCCGCTGACCCCCCCCCCATGCTTCCTGCTTTATTTATAAATACTGTCCTGAGTGACAGCGCAGAGCCAAACAGCAGCTGAGAGCCTCACACAGCAGATGGGAGCCCACAGAAGCCCTGGCATGTCCAGAGTCCTGTCATCCTTGCGAGACAGCAAAGAGGTAGTGGATCTGGGACACGGCAAGAAGAGCCGATGCAGCTGGGAAATGGGATGCTGCAGTCTGCAGCCAAAGGGATGCAAGATCAGAGGCAGGCTGGCTGGCTTAATGGTCAGGGCCTGAACTGGAGTGCAGCATGTTTTTATTTTTTATTATTATTTTTTAGTATTTATGTACTGCCCTCTTATATAAGAACATAAGAAGAGCCTGTGGCTTATGCAGTCCAGCATCCTGTTCTTACAGTGGCCTACCAGATGCCTCTGGGAACCCTGCAAGCAGGACCCAAGCACAAGAGCCCTCTTCCCTTCTGTGGTTTCCAGCAACTACTAATCAGAAGCATTGCTGCCTCCAACTATGGAGGCAGAGGACAACCATCATGACTAATAGCCATTGATAGCCCTCTCCTCCATGAATATGTCTAATTCAAATCCCTGCGACGGGGTGAGCTCCCGTTGCTCGGTCCCAGCTCCTGCCAACCTAGCAGTTCGAAAGCACGTCAAAGTGCAAGTAGATAAATAGGAACCGCTACAGCGGGAAGGTAAACGGCGTTTCCGTGCGCTGCTCTGGTTCGCCAGAAGCGGCTTTGTCATGCTGGCCACATGACCTGGAAGCTATACGCCGGCTCCCTTGGACAATAACTTGAGATGAGTGCCACAACCCCAGAGTCGGTCACAACTGGACCTAATGGTCAGGGGTTCCCTTTACCTTTAGGTTGGTGGCCATCACTGCCTCCCATGGGTGAAGCCAAGAGCGGGCGGGGGATCAAGTAAAATAATAGAAATACTTAACTAACTGACCAATCACGTAGGTACTGCCCCCCCAAAAGTCCTGGCTACGCCCATGCTGCCTCTCATGGAAGTGAGTACCATGTAAAGACATACTTTCTCTTCTCTATCCCTACAAGGGGGCCGGTCCATTGTCCCTCAGACCTTGTGGGGGGCCAGACTTCTTCTTTTTTATGAACGAATTCCTATGCCCCACAAATAACCCAGCGATGCATTTTAAATAAAAGGACACATTCTACTCGTGTAAAAACATGCTGATTCCCAGACCGTCTGTGGGCCGGATTTAGAAAGCGATTGGGCCGGATCTGGCCCCTGGGTCTTAGTTTGCCTACCCATGATCTCATTGATCGGGCTGGAATGTCCTCAGGTGATCTGTGTGACACCTGCCCAGTCTACTATGCAGGGTTGTTGTGCAACTTCAGAGTCCCAGCTGCTATCCCTTCCTAGAGTTCTTTTTCTATTTTGCTTTGACCGGGGTGGGGGGCAGCCCTTAAAACAGAGGACTGTCCTCTGCAAAGTAGGGCACACTGGCACATCCCTCTCCCACCCACATCTCCTCTGCTGGGGATGGAGAGGGTCACCTTTCAAGCTCTGATCTCCTTCTCCATTCCACGCATTCCAGAGATGCCTCCCTATCAAGAAGCCACTTTGAGCAATTAGCTTCCATATAGAGATAAAAGCTGTCCTTCCTGGACCATTAAGGAATATTAACATTCTTCTGTCTGATCCCAGACTCTGATCAGGCAGTTGCAAACCACAATGGAAAGGCTGATTCACAATATTAATGTGGCAACCTCCAACACTTTTTATATTTATATCTTGCCTTTTGTCGAAGGAGATCAAGACAGTATATACATGCTTCTCTCCTTCTCATCCAACCACAGTTTGACCCCTACAGCAACCCTGTGAGGTAGGTTGGGCTGAAGCAGAGAAAGAGAGTAAGGGGCCTGTATCACCCAGTGAGATCCATGGCTGAGTGGGGATTTGAACTTGGTCTCCCCCAGTTTTATTCTAACCACTAAGTGACACTGATCCTTCTGTAAGTCCCTCTGCTTTTGGAGGTGTGGTACCAGTGATCCAAGGGAGGTCTTCTCATATGTGACATCCCAACTGCAGAGCATCTCCCTGGACTTAACCAGTCATTGAGTTTTTCAACTTGCAGAGGCATTATTTAATTTTATTAGGCTGCTTCTCACTAGGTGTTTTAGGTGCCACAGCCCAGCCAAGGTTTGGATTGGTATATTCTCTGACCTGGGTTCGTGGTTAAGGTCATTCCTTAACCATAGCCCAAACCTTGGCTACGGATAAGGGTTAAGGAGGAGAGATCTTACCTACAATCTCATGTTTGGACAGCTCACCAAGTTAGGCAGATCTACCCCATACATTTAAAGCACATCCAATGCACATTTAAAGCCCATGGCGTCACACAAAGAATCCTGAGAACTGAAGTTTGTTTATTTATTTAAAAAATTATATGCTGCTATTCCTTTTTTTTAAAAAAAAAAAAAACCCACAGTGGTTTACAACAGTTGTACATCAAACCACATGATAAAACAATCTAAAAAGTTAAACTCAGAAATCAGCTAACTATTGTGGAAAAAATGTATTCTTAATTGCTTGCATAAGCCTGATAGAATAGAAAAGGATTCAGCAGGCATTTAAAAGTTGAAACAGAAAGTGCCTGCTGAATCTTTGTTAGCAGAGTATTCCACAATACTGAACTAATGACACGTAAAGGCTCGGTTTCTTGTTGCTGTCAAATGAGCCTCGCCTACTTGACAAATGGCCAGCGACGCTCCTGCAGATGATCTCAGTGATCAACCTGGGATATAAGGGCTCGGGTGGTCCCTGAGGCACCCTGGGCATAAGTTGTCCAGAGCTTTGTAAATTAATACAAGGACCTTGAAAGAGGCTTGGTAGTAGATGGGCAGCCAGTGAAGATGTTGTCAGCCAGATGCCCCACCAGCAATCTGGCCGGCACATTCTGCACCAGAGCTGGAGCCTTCAAACCAGGTCCAAGGGCAGCCCCCCCCCAGTGCATTGCAGTAATCCAGCCTCAAGGTTACCAACGCATGGGCTACAGGCTATCTCTGTCCAGGAACTCAATAGCTGGTGAACCAGACGAAGCCAGTCAAAGGCACTCCTAGCCACAGAGGACAAGTTGACCTCAAGTGGCAAAGACATATTCCTTATGCACTTGCTCCATCATAAGGAGTGCAGCTCCATCCAGAACAGGTAACCTGCCTATCTCTCAGACATAAGTACCGCCCACTCCAAAGCCTCTATCTTCCCAGGATTCAAGCACAGTTTATTGGCCCTCATCCAGCCTACCATGGCACTGAGACACCAATCCAGAGCTTTCGCAGCCTCTCCTGATTCAGATATTATGGAGAAGTAGAGCTGCGTGTTACCCACATACTGGTGACACCCCTCACAGAGCTACAAGTCCCAGCACCCTTAACAAACTACAGAACCCAGAATTCTTTAGGGGGGAGTTGCATGTTTTAAACGCACACTGGATGTGCTTTAAATGCATGGGTTAAATCTACTAGCCCAACCTCGGCTTAGCTGCCAACCTGTGCCAAACTAAAAAGCCTGGGGCAGAGCAGTAGGTGTCAAGCTCCTCTCCAGAAGCCAGCCTATTTGCACCATCAAGGTAAGCCTGAGCTATGGTGCCACTCTAACCAAAAGACATAAGTGCCTGGAAACTTCCATTTCACTGTATCTGAAGAAGTGTGCATGCACACGAAAGCTCATACCAAAATAAAAACTTAGTTGGTCTTTAAGGTGCTACTGAAGGAATTTTTTTTATTTTACTTCGATCCAGACCAACACGGCTACCTACCTGTAACCAAAAGACCTTCTGTTTTGAACCTGTGCTCACCTGGGCTTCTCTCCAGAATCTGTGCCAGGGATCAGACCTACAATGTTTGAAGCATTTATTTATTTATTCCTCAAGTTAAAATAGTAGGTGTTCCTCCACTGAGCTATGACTTCTTTCTCCCAATCCTCAAAGGACGGCATAGGGCAATGAGCTTTGAACTCTTGCTCCCTGATAATCTTACTCCCCCCCTACTTCTCTCCAGCTTTGGAGGTTTTGCCTAGAATGACCCATGAGAGCTAGAAGCTTGTTAAAAATCTCACGGTGTTGAGTTCTGTGGCCGTGTGTGTGTGCTTGCAAAGTGGCATATATACATGCCTGATAACAATGAGCCATGTGTTAAAGCAGCATGTTAAGGATTGTACTGGAGAGGTGCCAGCCTCGTCTGCACCAATGAGAATTGGTGTCATTTCCCTTCGATTTCAGGAACCTCGCCTGCCGTGATGATTTTCTGAGCTCTTTTTGCTTGCTAGCACACTGGGCCCATTTCTTAGGAGCGCTGGCTTCAGCCAGCCAAGTCCGACCAGTTTATGCACAGTCTGTGCGAGATTAGGAATTGTGATGGGGACTTAATGGTGCAGAATGGAGATCCTGTGCATGAACTGAAAGGGGGTGCCTGCAGCAACAAAACCTTAAACCTAGAACCCTCTCATATTGAGAAGTTGGGAATGATTCTCGCTTCTCCTTTATTTAAAGCAGGAGTTCTAAATGTCACCATGATTCCCCACGATGGCTCTGAGGCTGAAGGAATGAGCTGCCTCTTACTTGGGGTGGGAAAGGAATTGGGGAGTGGGGCTGAGAAGAGGAAAAGAGGCGAATAATTTGTCCCAACTGCGGAGAGCTGTGTGTCTGCCTTCCGACATCTGGTTTCCATTAGCAGCTGCGGAGCTTAGGCAGAGAAGGCAAGGATCTAAAAATGAAAGGATTTCTATTTTTCTCCTCCTCCAGACCGAGGGGGCCGCCCACCCTCACCCTGCACCTCCCAGTGGGAACAGAAGGGCAAATCCCAATCTCTCCCCCCCCCACCTTCCCCCTCCTCATTCATTCCACTGTGATTGAAAGGTTTGCTTCAGTCAAGGGTGGGTTTCATCCATTGCAGCTGGGCTCCTTTCAGACCCCAGCCAGCAGCTGGAAGCAATACCAGAGGGTGTCCACACGGTGGTTATAATAGAGGACAGATTGTGTTCAAGGCATGGCCAAATCTGACAGTCTAATCTGCTACATCCTTGACTGGGGTCCGGTCAGTCTATTATACCCCAGGAGGTAGCGATTGTGAGACCAGCATTGTGGACCAGAATGTTAGGTGGAGAACCTTTTTCATCTTAAGGGCCACTTTCCTTTCTAGGCAACCATTTGGAGGCCACATGCCAGAGGAGGGTGGGGCCAGAGGCAAAAGTGGGTTGAGCAGTGCATGCAATTCCCCCCCTTTGTACAGTAGGCTTGTGTTTATACATGTTTATATGTATATTATATATTATACAGTAGGCTTGTGTCTATACATGCTCACACAGCCCTCTCTATCCTCCATGCAAGGAAGCAAGAGGCATTATCAGGGCTTAAGGACACATTCCAGTCAGGTATTACAATCATCTCCTGTATCATTTCAGCTTGCACCTTGTAGTGGATCAGCACATGCAGCAGAGTAAGCTGGAAGGACCCTGAGCTGGCGGCCAATTGTACTGCTTCAGCCTGAAGGCAGGTAGCAGCAGTTAAAACCAAAACCAAAAAGGCACATAAATTCCCTGCAAGTAAAGATCTAGCCCATTGGTGACAGCCCAGATCACTCCCTGTTGCACTAGCTTTCAATGTGAAAGGAGAATTATTCAGAAAATAATAATAATAATAATAATAATAATAATAATAATAATAATAATAATAGTAATAATAATACAGGTACATAGGAAAGCACTCTATACCCACCCTCACACCAGCATCCTGAAATCCTATAGCCCACTCTAACATCTCAGGTTTCCACCTCCTCATTCTGCTGGATTTGCACAGTCTCATTGTATCAACCCAGCCTCACTGTATCCCTGCAAATGGCTTGCTAGAAGCTGCATTGCATTTGATGGCTTGACCCTCCCAGTCCTCAAGAAGCCAAAGCAATGACTTTGGGGTAGCAGTCTTTCCCATGTTAACGTTAAAGCAGCCATGTGCATGGGCATAGCCAAAGGGGGCAACTGCCCCCCAATCAATACAAATCTGAGGTTCTACCCCCACCCCTAACAAAAGCCTGCCCCCCCAACAAAAAAATCTGGTTACGCTCATGGTGCAGTTTGAGCATTGTGCTCCAGCCCCATCCTTTGCAGAATATAAGAAGAGCTGCCCAAAGACCCATCTAAGCCAGCATCTTTTTTCCCAAAGTAGCCAGCCAGTTGCCTATGGGAAGCCTGCAAGCAGGACCTGCATGCTGCAGCAACTCTCCCCACTTGTGATTGCCAGAAACTGGTATTGAGAGGCATACTGCCTCCATCCATGGAGATAGAACATCGCCATCATACCCAGTAGCCATTGGTAGCCCTCTCCTCCATGACTATGCCTAATCCTCTTCTAAACCCAACCAGGTTGATGGTCATCCCTGCCTCTTGTGGGAACAAACCCCAAAGTTTAACTATGCCCAGGATGCGTGCATGGAGAGATGTCTTAGGCCAGGCTGCTCCAACTTGCTGCCCACCAGATGGCTAGGGCTGCTGGCCGTTTTAGTCCAAAACTTCAAGTGGGCTCCAAGTTAGGGAAGACTGTCTTGAACCCTACGCCGAGGCCCCTTGGGGAGGGGGGAAAGTCCTTTCCCTCTTTCTTCCTCCCCTTTCCCCTCTTCTGACCCTGGGGGAGGCAGGGAGGCAGGAGGAAAGGGTTAAACCGGCACTGGCCTGAAATCCCAGCATCGTTTCATGCTCTGCAAATGAAATCCAGATGTGGGGGTGGGGGGAGCGCTGGGTCCACTGCCTCCTTCCAAATAAAGGCTGTGCATTCCTGCTCTTCAGCTGCCGGTGCCAGCAGGGCCAAGAACAACTCCCCGATATGCTCACCAGGGACGGAGCTGCTCCATCTGGATTGTGTTAGCTCAAGCACTCAGTGCTGGCGGCAAACTGGGGATGAACTGCAGACCACTCCATGTGGGAAAAGATGGGGGAGGGGGCTCAGCCTGTCTCCTAAACCTTCCCCAGGAGCCCCCTCCTCCCCCCACAGCTGGGGCAGCTGGACCGAGTGCCAGGCTCCTCCAGCCTCCTTTCCCTGTTAAGGAAAACAACGCCGTCTCCTTCCTTGTTTTCCTTTCGTTTCTTTGGAATGACTGGAGTGCCGCCCTTGGCACCTCTGGGCCACCTCGCCTCTATTTTCGCCACCACCACCCCAATAGGCAGCTGGGGCACATCAGCCCTGCCCACCTGCCCATGGCCCCTGAAGAGCAGGGCTGGTGGAAGCTTCCAACAGCTGCACCATGCATTAGAAACACATTGAAAGCCCAGGATTCCCACCCTGGGAACTGTAGATTGTTTAGGGTGCTAGGACTGTGAGGGCGAACTATGGTTCCCAGGATACTCTTTGCGGGGAAGCCACACAGTTTAAGTGTATGGTGTGGATGTGACCAAATCTGGGTTACATCCTGCAGCATCATAAGTAGCTGATGCACAACAAGCTACATGCCAGGCCAAATTGTCTGTGCTCTCCCTTCAGAGTCATAGCTCAGTGGCAGAGCAGCTGCCTTGCATGAAGAAGGTTCCAGGTTCAATCCCTGGCATTTCCAGTTAGGGCTGGCAGAGAGCCCTGTCTGAAGGCCCCAGAGAGCTGCTGTTAGTGAGTGCATAGGCAATATTTATGAGGGACCAGTGGTATGACTACGTTAGGTGTATGAGGGATGTGATCAAAGATAAATGATGCCCATATAACTGGGAGGTTCAGAATACGCTGCTTGCAGGCTATAAATTGACTACAGTGAGGGAAAGCAGGGAGATGTGGGGCGACTCTTTGAGGAAAGTCCTTTGAGGAAATGCATGCAAGGGGATTCGGAAAAATGGGGACATGCAGTAGACGAGAAGCTGCATTATACCAAGTGAGACCGTTGGTCCATCAGGCTCAGCGCTGTGTAGATCAGGCACCCCCAAACTTCGGCCCTCCAGATGTTTTGGACTACAATTCCCATCTTCCCCGACCACTGGTCCTGTTAGCTAGGGATCATGGGAGTTGCAGGCCAAAACATCTGGAGGGCCGCAGTTTGGGGATGCCTGGTGTAGATTCTACTCTGACTGGTAGAAGCTCTCCAGGATTTTAGACAGGGGCATTCCTAGACCTACCTGGAGATGCTGGGGATTGAACTATAAATGAATGGTGTAGGAAGGGGCTGGAAGAAAAGTGGGGAATTAAAGGAAGACAAGGGGACAAGAGACTGGGGATCTGGCATAAAGTGAGCACAGAAGCAAAAGCTTCCCTTCTCTTTCTTGCACAGGCCATGAAAAATGTGCCAGGGAATTTCTCTTTCTAACCTGTCCTGGGGACTGGAGAGGAAGATAAACCCTTCCTTCCTTCCTTCCTTCCTTCCTTCCTTCCTTCCTTCCTTCCTTCCTTCCTTCCTTCCTTCCTTCCTTCCGTCCTTCCTCCCTCCCTCCCTCCCTCCCTTCCTTCCTTCCTTTTGGGAATTCAAAACCCACAGAGCTATTAGGAGATGTTCAGCATCCCGGTATCAGCTCAGGGCTTGACAGGAGTGATTCAGTATCTGCTGAAATGGAAAATCACGGTGTTAAAGAGCAAAGACGGTGCTTCTTGCCCCCTCTTTGATATTCATTAGGATGTGATGCCAAGTCTTCCTGGGACCGATTGAGGACTTAGCACACCTGAGACCAGCCTGCTCTCCCCGCAGCTGGGCTTCCAGCCATCTGGTCTTTGCCGGCAGGCTGCCAAGGCCTCTTTCCAGCAATAGCCAAATGTTTCACTATCACATTTCTTATCTGCTGTGGGCCATGACTCTGGGAAAACTGAGGTGTGCTGAGCCCCTTTCCAGCAGAGGCAGAAGCCATGGACCTGCCCATGGCTAGGAAGTCACAACACACAAACACACATGCAAACACCAAAGGCCGGGCCTTCCATTCAGGGTAGGGTCACTCCAAAGCAAACTGTTAGCGGAGAATTCATCTTCATTTATTTGCACAAAGTTTGCAGGGAGATTATACAGTGCTGCCTGTTTACCAAGCATTTGCTGTGATTTGTCGGCAGGGAGATTATATGACCTTGCATCAAGCAGTTGCCATCCCACACACTTTCCAGTACAACCCCCTCCATCACTTTTCCTTATTGCTAAAGTCTGGTTTCCTGGCACAGGACCTCCCAATCAACTTTAATTTTGACACCTGAATTTGCCAATATGTGACTGAATCCCACCCAAAAACAGAGCAACAGCTGGCTGCACCAGGAGGGAGGAAGACCTTCTGAACAAGAAAAGCATTTGGGGTGGGCAAGCTCCCCCTGCCTTTTTTGATACCAAGAACATTATCTAGAGCTTCATGGATAGGATATCAGGTCTTTCTGGCCTCTGTGGCATGGAGAGTCAAACACTCCATGCAGACAAGTGGGGCCTGGCTATCAGTGGTAGAGCACCTGTTTTCATGCAGGTTCAGTCCCCAGCATCTCTAAATATGACTATGGTAGATGGCTGACAGAAATTCTAGGAGCTCCTGCTAGTCAGTGTGGGCAAGACTGAGCGAGATGGATTAATGGTCTGACTCCGAAAAGGGTTGCTTCCTATGTGCCAAGGAAAAGGGAACTAAATGTTTGGTTCACCAGCTCAAATCAACATTCCTCTGGATACCAGAGGAAGGACTAAATCAGGGGTCGGCAACCTAAGGCCCATGGGCCACGAGCGGCCCATGGGGATCGTTTAACCGGCTCAGGGACCCCCACCGTCCGCTCAGGGACCCCTGCCGCCTGGTCGGCTCCTATGCGCTGTGCTAAACCGGCATGGAGCAGAGTGGTGACCGCCTTCCGTGAGACTGGCTGGCTTCCTATTGGTTGCAGGAAGCTCCTGCAGCCAATGGGAAGCTGCGCACACCTCCTCCACGCCGGAATTTGTGCATGTGTGCATGCGCATGGACACACTCCGGCCCACTGCGGTGTCTGAGGGACCCTGAACTGGCCCAAGTCACAAAAACTTTGCTGACCCCTGGACTAAATGGTCCTTCAGCATGGTGCTTCTTATGTTCTTCATATTGTGACACTTAAGGTGCAATCCTGTCTTGGGAGGAAGCCCCTCAGTCAGTTGGGGCTTATTTTTGAATAGGAATGTAAAGTATTGGGCTGTCAGCCTCCAATGCCTACACCTTGCTATCTGCCTTCTCTGGCTTCTGAAAACCAAAGGAGACTCAACTTTCCATTTCTCCATGTGGAAATCTGCCCCCCCCCCTCCCCAGGCAAAAAGCAGTTTCAGAGCAGAGTGGTCTTTAGGACCAGAGCAGGAAAGGAAAATCAGTCCCCCCTCCATGTCTTGCTGTTATCCTGGTCACCATCCCCAGCTGATGCTTTTTTGCCTTTACAAACCTTGACCATTACATGCAATGAAATGATGCATCCAGAGTGTGTCCTACTCTGCAGAAGACAGTCCTCTATCCGAAGGACTGTTCAGCCCAAGTCCAGTTTAAACCTGAAGAACCATGGAAAAGGAAGAGCAGGGAACTGCCTCCACAACTTTGAGCACCCAGAGACAGCTGACTGAGCAGGCAGGCAGCTCACCTGTCACCGCCCTGCTTTTCCATTTAAATTGCTTCTATATCTGCTTTTATGCACATAGATCAGCATATGCAATTTTTAATGCAAATATGCATCAATGTTTGGGCTCTTTTTGCACATGTGGACGCCTGACCAGCAATCCTGTAAGCAAAGCTAATTTTTAAAACAGTCTCTTTCTTTTTTTAAGGGAGGGAGGAGGTGGCAGCTGATCTGGGGACCAGTGGGAAAGATCCAGGGTCCAGCCCTGCTCAGTCACCCTGTAAGAACATCCCTGTAGCTGGCATGCAATTAAGAAAGGGGAGGAACACATCTTTGGAAGGGAGCCTCAGTCCCTGGCACCATCCACAACCCCCAGGTGCTCTCCATCAGTTTGGCCTCAGGCCTGATGAAAAGGAGCTCGGAGAGATGGCTCAGATCCTGCTGCATGTGGAAGGAAAAACACCCTGTTTTACAAGCCTTCGTTCACTATTGTTTATATAAACAGGTAAATTGTTTCGTATCTTAATTAAAAACATCTGCCACATAAATGAATACCAATTAACTCATCCTGTTTTTAATTACTCTGTTAATTACACACAGGCAGCAGCAAGGATGGCATGGGAATAAGGGGAAGCATGCAAGCGAGAGAAGTCTCTCTCTTCCCCCCCCCCACCCACCCGCCGCTGCCATACGCACACCAATTCACTGTTGGCACAGATCTGAAATATGCCCAGCTAATGATGGATTAAGGTGGTGATGGCTTGCAGCCATTAGGAAAGGATTGGAAGGCACTACTCGGCTCTGCAGATGAGCTCAGGATAAGCGAACAAGTATTTTCCCTCCTCTTCCCCTCTTGTCCATGCCCTCCCTACATCTCCAGAATATGCATGTTTCACCTTCCCTCTACCACTCTCCCTACCTGCCTTTGGGGATGAGCTGCCTGCTTCCAACAAGCTGCAGACGGCTTAAAATCACCTTTTGACTCCCTGGATTACATGGGACTTACACTGCGATATTTGCCAAAGCCTCTCCCCTCCGAAGGGGAACTTCTTGAGCACAAGCCACAGCGCAATGGACGGGAGCTGCACATGAGCATGTTCGGTGCACAAGAGCGGGGGTCTTATCCAGATGTTCAGTTTTAAGTCTCCAAAACAGCTGAGTTCACTGGGTGGCCTATGCCAGGCACCCCCAAACTGCGGCCCTCCAGATGTTTTGGCCTGCGCTGCAACTCCCATGATCCCTAGCTAACAGGACCAGTGGTCAGGGATGATGGGAATTGTAGTCCAAAACATCTGGAGGGCCGAAGTTTGGGGATGCCTGGCCTATGCATTCTACCCAAACACTATCTCTGTGGCTCTTCTGTGATCAAGCCATTTTATCAACTCCCCCCTGCCCCGCCCAGCCCCACTTTTCATCACAGGGGAACTGACAAAGCGCCCTCCAGATGTTATTGGAATTCAACCCCAGCCAGCACAACCGATTATCAGGGATGATGGGACCTGTAGTCCAAGAACATCTGGAAAGCATCTACCCCCCCAACACTGGAGTTGCACAGGCCTGGCCTAAAGGCAGCACCTTCAGGCTGCTATTGCATTTGTGGCACAGAAGTTTGCAGCACAAGTCCTATCATTTCATTTTTTAAATATTATTTTTAGTGGCTTGTTTGTTTTGTGTGCTGTTTACTGGCACTCCTATTGAAACCAGGGTTCTCATGGGTTGGCTACAGTGTGCATGGATAGCCTTGTAAGGGCACCTTCCACACAGCAAACAAGCACATCAAGGAGGTGTCCTTGGTGGCCCAGCTTTCCGTTTTTCCCAGAATGATGGCAAGAATTTTCTGTTAAGAGATTATCAGGGGATTCCTTGCAAGGATAGCTAGTTTTTCAATAGAAAATAATAATAATGCACCCTACATTTAAGGCCTTTGCTGTAATTTATAATGCCACCCTGTAGGAACTGGATGGGTTAAAAAAAAAATCTAAAAGCAGAAGAACACGGGATCATTTTGCTGAAAGGTATAAGAGCTCAGCAAAGAAGGCTCACTTATCTCCTCCTATATACTGTATTTTGCCTTTGCAAGAAGTGGGCAGAAGCAGCTGGGGAGGGAGACAAGTTTTCCCCTAACCCTGTAATAGTAGAACATGATGGCACTGATGGACATTAGATCCAGGAAAGACAAAAGAAAGGACTTCTTCACTTCTTCACACAGTGCACTATTGTCTTATGAAATTCACACTGACAGGAGATGCGGTGATGCCTTCCTGGTAGAGTTGGAAGGGACTGCAAGGCTAATCCAGTCCAACCCTCTGCAATGCAGGGATCTTTTGCCCAATGTGGGGCTCGAACCCACAGCCCTGAGATCAAGAGTCACATGCCTTACTGACTGGTTTAAAAGGAGGCTTGGCAGATCAACTGACAGGGGAGAGAATCCTTCAAGGGTGATGTGTTAATTAGCTGAGCAATGCCTCTGATACTGGAGATAAAGTGTAGTCAGGATGACAAGCAGCCATCAATAGCCTTTTCCTCCAGGGACTGGCCTAATCCCCTTTTAAAGCCATCTAGGTTGACAGCCATCACCCCTGCATCTTGTACATCTTGTAGTGGTCTTCCAGATGCTGTTGGAATCCAGCTCCCATCCGACTCAGCCAGCATGGCCAATGATCAAGAATGATGGGAGTTGGAGTCCAGAAACATCTGGGAGGCCACAGGGTTCTACCCTTGTAGTAGTAGTAGTAGTAGTAGTAGTAGTAGTAGTGGCATCTGGATGCAGCTGCTTAACTGGAAGGTGCTTTTTAAAACAATTACACAGCACTGTGCATAACGCGGGTGGCACTGTGGTCTAAACCACATAGCCTAGGGCTTGCTGATCAGAAGGTCGGTGGTTCGAATCCCCGCAACGGGGTGAGCTCCCATTGCTCGGTCTCAGCTCCTGCCAACCTAGCAGTTCGAAAGCATGTCAAACTGCAAGTGGGAAGGTAAACGGTGTTTCCATGCACTGCTCTGGTTCGCCAGAAGTAGCTTAGTCATGCTGGCCACATGACCCGGAAGCTGTATGCTGGCTCCCTCGGCCAGTAAAGTGAGATGAGCTCTGCAACCCCAGAGTCATCCACGACTGGACCTAATGGTCAGGGGTCCCTTTACCTTTATGAATCTCACCTAGGCAGATTGAAATGAAGGCCAGGAGGGGAATTTCACATTCCAGTTAAACGGAGCCCAACTTAACACAGCCTGGTGTTTCTGAATGACCTCTCAGGCTGATCCCTCAGTGGGACTGGATTTCCCCCTAATCCTTTTCTTTCTGCAGGCATCCCAATTGTGGGAAGCATTCCAAGCAAGCAGATGGAGCAGTTGGAGTCAGGGTGTTATGGGGAGGGGGGAGGAGAGGGGGAGAAGAGAGCGAAGCTGTTGCAGTTCCTAGCATCAGCATCAGGGAAGGAGAAAAAAAGGCTATTCACACCCCTTTGCGCCCCCCCCCCCCCGGTAATTATTTTGTAAGCAAACAGTTTTGGGCTTTTCAGCTGTATCTAAATTTTTTTTGAAGGTTTGCAATTTCGAAATCATGCTTCACACACACACACACACACACACAATGTGTTTTTTATGCACAGGAGACACAAAATGTGTTACAATCAAGGAGTGGTGATGGAAACCCTAGGAGGAAAGGAGGAGGGAGGGGGAACTTTAAAGTTTGGAGGGGGTGAGTAATGGGGGCACATAAAGGGACCCCTGACCGTTAGCTCCATTTGTGGACGACTCTAGGGTTGCAGCGCTCATCTCACTTTACTGGCCGAGGGAGCCGGCGTACAGCTTCTGGGTCATGTGGCCAGCGTGACTAATCCGCTTCTGGCGAACCAGAACAGCGCACGGAAACACCGTTCACCTTCCCACTGTAGTGGTTCCTATTTATCTACTTGCACTTTGACGTGCTTTCGAACTGCTAGGTTGGCAGGAGCTGGGACCGAACAACGGGAGCTCACCCCATCACGGGGATTTGAACCGCCACCCTTCTGATCATCAAGCCCTAGGCTCTGTGGTTGTTATGTACTGAGCTGAATCCTAGAACAATAGGATTCAGATTCAGCGGGAGCTACCCAATCCAACTCCAGGTGGAAGTGAATCCGCAACCTGATTGGCCTGCTGGAGCAGCCAATCAGGCGGCTGGCAGAAGTGAATCTGCTACCTGATTGGCCTGTAGGAGCAGCCAATCAGGCTGCAGGCAAAAGTCAATCCACAATATAATTGGCCCACAGGTGTAGCCCTGAAGTAGCCAATCACGCAAGGCCCATTGTGTAAATAATGTATATAAGCAGATGGTTTTGGGAAAAGAGCCATTCGTCTTCTCTTCTCCTCCTTGATGACTATGAGCTGAATAAAGAGCATGAAATTCACTCTTGACTCCGAGTATATTTCAGTGGTGTAGGTGTATAAAATGCCGACTGTCATGGATGAAGTGGATCTCATAATATTCGGGCCCATCCAATGATCCTTCAGATTCAGGGCAGGCAAAGGAAAGCACAGCACAGAGCTAAACTATAGAATTCACTCCCACAAGAGGTTGTGATGGCTTTAAAAGAGGATGGGACAAATTCATGGAGGGTAAGGCTATCAATGGCTGCTAGCCACAATGGCTGTGTTGCACCTCCCCTGCTGGAGGCAGCATGGCTCCAAATGCCCTTTGCTGGGGATCACAATGGGAGAGAGCATGGTTACCCGCAGATTCTGCTTGTGGGCTTCCTGATAGGGGAATCTGGTTGGCCACTGAGAGAACAGGATGCTGGGCTAGACTGGCCTTTGTCCTGAACCATCAGGATTCTTCGTCTGGTCTTATAGTGTAGCTATGTACTATGCCGAAAGGGAGCAGCTTAGTTCCAAAAAGATTTATGGAGATCATTACGACTACATGGCAGAAAGTACTCACACTACCAGCTGTGCCCAGGAGGTGCAGGTTCAGCCCCGCTAGCATGGCATTAACCCCTATGTTGGAGTTCTGTCATCAGGTCTAACAAGACTGGGAGACCAGCGTTAAAATTGCCAATGGGCTGTGAAGCTCGCTGACTCTCAACCTAACCAACCTCACAGAGTTGCTGTGGGGACTAAATGAGGAGTGGCAGAACCTAGTAAACCACCTTGGGTGACTTGGGAGGAAAAGGTGGCATGCGAATGCATTAAGGATATGAGTAAAAGAAATAGAGTATGCCGAAGTTTGAGATTTTGAAATACGAAGTCATTTGGCAGCTAGACTTTGGAGGCACTGAAAAGCTTACATGTTTCCGTATAATAAAATGCAAACAAAATATGATTCATAAAATGAGAAAGAACAACACGGGAAAGAAGTGTTAGCTCTGAACAGCTGCAGTGAGGAGCCCCGAAAATTCAAGAAACTGTTAAGCACATGAAACCCAAACTTCCTTCTTTTCGACTCTCTTTTATCAGGATATGGCCCTACGAGGATCAAGCTAAACTTTCCCCCATTGACTGTCTTTTGGCATTGGTCCCTAGGGAAATGGCACATTACAGCCTTTGCCAACCTGGTGCCCTCCAGATGTTTTGGACTACAACTCCCGCCAGCCCTTGCTATCACAGCACACCAGGTTGGCAAAAAACTGCAACCTTAAAGCATTCAAGGACAAAGTGTCTCAGCAATCTCTCCAGCAAGTGCCAAATTAACCCACATGGATTTTCCACCCTGGAGAGCCAAAAACTCCAGTAGACCACTAGCAAGTAAAGGTGACTTGCCTGGATGCCACACCTGGATGTCTGCTAGGTAGCGAGGAAATGTACTTTCTCCTCAACCTGCTAAGAGGTGCTCCAAGTTGTGTGAATAATACGGCTCCATTTCTAGCAGGGGCATCTTCCTGCACACGGTGCAAGTGACACTGTGGACTGACAGACGTATCTTGGGTAGAGGCCCCTTCTGCGCCACCATCTTGTCAACTGTTACTAGGAAACGGGAGGACCAGGCAGCTGGGCCATTTCCTGTCAGAACAGGTGGGAAGCTGAGCTCTTAATGATCTCCTTACTAGACAAAGGAGCTGGCTACCCAGCCAACACCACCACTGTTTACCAGCTGTCTTGCGCTCAGGGAACGCGAACATCCTCCCTGACCACCAAGAGTAAACAGAGCAATGCGATCTGGCCTGGCCCTTGGGTGCAGCTGCAGGGAACCAGAGCAAGCCCCAACACGCTGGCTGGATCTGAGGTGGGACAATGCACCTGTTTTCATGAGAGACACAGGGATGTGGCTCAGGGGTAGAGCATCTGCCTTGCATGCAGAAGGTCCCAGGTTCAATCCCAGACATCTCCAGGTAGGGCTACAAGAGAACTAGGTCGTAAAACTTGGAGAGCCACTGCAAGTCAGTGTAGATAATATTTAGCTCAATGGATGCAGCACAAAGTAGCTTCCTGTGTTCCTAAAATCAAGTGATGGAGAACATAGGGAAGTGCATCTAAACACAGATGCAGGTGGAATTCACATTTCAACACCAGCTTTTGTTTTTTTAAAAAGAAAGGTGCTGCTAGTTCTCATGGACCCAGAGAAAAGAACTGAAAATGGCAGCTATGTATCCCCTAATCTGCTTCTCCTAACATTTAGAGAGTGTTTTCTCCTAAGTTCATAGATCTTGGAAGTGATCTCAAAGGCCTGCCGGCACAAGAGACCCACTACATTAACATAATCCCTGTTAGTGTAGGTCACCCAGCTTCTGCTTAAAAACATAACAAAGGAAAATCCACCAATCCACCATCTTCAGAAGCCGTCTGCTTCACTGTCAAACCGCTTGTGATGTTGCAAAGTTCTCAACTGTTTTGTCTCAGTCAGTAGTAGGGGAGCCGGGGACATTCAAGATGTTGTTGGACTCTAACTCCCATCAGCCCCAGCCAGCATGGCTAATGGTCTGTGACAGTGGGATTTGTAGTCCAGCAATGTCTGCACGGCCCACATATTCCCCCAGCCTTCATCTAAATCTCTGTTCTTCTAGTCCAGGCACCCCCAAACTTCAGCCCTCCAGATGTTTTGGACTACAACTCCCATCTTCCCCTACCACTGGTCCTGTTAGCTAGGGATCATGGGAGTTGTAGGCCAAAACATCTGGAGGGCCGCAGTTTGGGGATGCCTGTTCTAGTCTGAACTCATGGGTTCAGGTTCTACCCTTTACAGGATCAGAAAATACATTTGCTGCAACACCAATACGCCCTTCCCCTAGCTGTGCTTAGAACTAAGACAAAGGAAGAGAAGAGGAAGAGGCTTGGTGGCTGGGGATAGCTGGAGAACAGCCATAGGTCTGGAACACAATATGTCACTGTGCAGGGAGGGTGGGGTATCATCCTGGGAGGAGCCCCAGGTGCCATTATTTGCTTCCCATATATTATCCATCAGTGGTGAAAAGTCTGCTTTCTATATGCCTCCCTATAAGGCAAGGATGCAGGTTTGATCCCCATAATGGAGAGCTGCATATTCCTGCATTGCAGGGGGTTGGACTAGATGATCCTCAGGGTCCCTTCCAACTCAATGATTCTATGATCAAATGCTCATTTTATTATTAATTAGTTACTTAAATTAAATTATTTATTATTTAAATTTGTATACCACCCTTTATCCATAGATCTTTTAGCTCACAGCTTGGACCAATATGCCCCCCCCTTTTTTTGCTGGAAACACTGAGGATTTATTTATATTCATCCCACCATTCCTCCAAGTGTCATATATGGATCTCACACCCCCTCCATTTTATTCTCACAACAACCCTGTGAGGTAGGCAGGCTGAGAGTGGCTGCGACTGTCCCACAGTTACCCAGTGAAGTTCACAGCACTGAGCTTTGAACCGGGGCCTCCTTGGTCTTAGTCCAGTGCTCTAACCCAGCTTCCGTCAACCTTCAAAACACCGGGTGGGCATAGGATGAGGCTCTGGCAACAACACCACATTACCCACGTAACAAAGGCAGGTGGCTGCTCACCTAGGAAGGCCTCCCTGTCTCCATGGGCACTGCATTGGTGACCTGTGAACTATGGGCTAAATATGGGAGCAGGGGTTTTCCCCCCCCATCCAGCGCCTGCACTCTCCTACAGAGCTAATACAGACCCTCTTCCTCCACTCAATTGTCATGAGAGCCTAAGCTTCTGCCACGGAATCTGTGCTTGCTCAACCCCTTCCTCCTACCCACAGGCAAGGTTCTGTTCCTGAGCCATATGCTGGGAATTAAGCGAGACACAATTTCCCCCTCAACATGGAAGTGTGTGTGTGTGTGTGGGGAGGATCTGAAAACAAAGTGAAGCAGCAAAGTGCAAGGCTCTATCCCCTTGCTCTGACCTGGCCTCCCCACATTAGCAGAGGAGCTGAAGATTCATTTCAAAGTGCTGGTGATGGGCCCCAGTGACTTGTGGGGGCAGCTCCGGTTAGGCAGAGGCAATGATGTGGAAGGGAGCCAGGGGCAAACTGGGGTGGGGGTGGATCATAGATCTATTTAAGCCCCAGAAAGAAACCAAAGCAATAATTGGAGTGGTGGGTAGTGATGGATGAATCTGTCACTTTTAGGTTCCCTCATTTTCCCTATCTTAAACTCAGTTCTCCACATTTCAGCAGCGACTTTTAAAAAAATACTCAGGAAAACTCGTCAGCGTCTTTAGTACGAAATTCTCTTAAAACACGCTTTTTTTGCATGCAGTGTAGCAAAATTTTCGCAAGCAATTTCCCCTAATGAAATGCATTTTTCACTAATGTGTGCATGTTTGTCCACACTGCTTAGCTAGAGAGCTGCATCACAAAATATGGGGGGGTGGGGAAATAGTTGTGTTTTGGTTCGTTTATTGATTTGAGGAGTGCAAATTAGGCTGTTCCTCACTATAATGTAAACAAAATTGAATTTCTTCCCCATCCCTAGGGGTGTGTCTAGGCAGAAGCAACCCAGCCAGTGCCCTCTGGCTATTTTGGATGACAACTCCCAACAGACCCAGCCAGCGTGGCCATGTTGCCTGAGGCAGATGGGAACTGTACTTCAAAACAGCCAGAGGCCACCAGGCTAAGGAAGGGCAGCTTAGAGCTGGGTTCTTCAACTTTGCCTCCCCCCACCCGGATGTTGTTGGACTACAACTTCTATCCCCCTTGACCATTGGCTAAGCTGGCTGGGAATGATGGGAATTGGAGTCTAACTATATCTGGGGACTCAAGATTGAAGAACTCCTTGCCTCTGTTCAGCCTGCTGCCCCCCTCTTTATCTTCCAAGCCCTTCAATAAACTCTTCCCTAAATTAGGAAAGCTGCTAATACTCTTCTTCCCCAATGTCTACCATTATTATTATTATTATTATTATTATTATTATTATTATTATTATATCATATATATAATTTTATTTTTTGGTGGTTCCAATTCTACAGTTCTATAATTATGTTTTGATTTTATATATATACTGCTCATATCCAAAATAACTCCTGAGCAGTTGACAACTATAAAATCAAAACATAATTATAGAACTGTAGAATTGGAACCACCAAAAAATAAAATTCAACCTGCTGAAGGTGGGATACTATTGCTCCTTTGGAAGCTGAGCATTCCCCTCCCCCTCTACCTGTCCGCCTCACCTGTGACTGTCTGGTGCAGCGCCTGAAACGTCTCCAGAGGAGGGGATGCTGTGGTTCCTGCATTGTCTACACAGCACCTGTCCCACCAGTGGAACTGCACCAAGACAGTAGTAGTACAGGTAGATGCCATGTCCTGGGCAGAGGGAGAAGGAGCTCCTGATGACCCTGGCAAAGGGGTGGTCCCCCAACTCACATCTGCCAAGGCGAGGTGCATTTCCTTCCTTCCTTTATAACATTTGTGCCTCAACCTCTCCATCCTCAAGGTGGCTTGCTAAACTTGAGAACGATCTGCTGAAAAAGCACAATGGAAACAAACCCATTGAGAGCAGCCTAGAGCAGCATTGTTCATTCAAGAGCCCACCAAATAAAACTGTGTTCAGTTGCCGCCTAAAAGCCAAGAGACATTGGGGAGGGGAGAGAAACAGCGCAGACCGGATGTATAAAATCATGCCTAGTGTGGAGAAAGTGCATAGGAAAAAACACATTTTCTCTTTCTCAGAACACTAGAACCCAATGGAGCCATCCAAGAAAGCTGAATGTTGGAAGATTTGGGACAGATGAAAGAAAGGACTTTCTTTCATGCAGCACATAGTTAAACTGTGGCATTTGCTGCCATGTTGGCCCCTAACTTGGATGGGTTTACAAGAGAATTAGTCAAATTCATGGAAGATAAGGCTACCCAGGGCTATTAGCCACAATGGCTATGTTGTGCCTCCATTGTCAGAGGCAGGATGCCCCCAAATGCCAGTTGCTGGGAATCACAAATGGGGGGCAATGCCCTTGCACTCAGATTCTGCTGGTGGGTTTCCCAATAGGGGCATCTGGTTGGCCACTGTGAGAGCAGGATGCTGGACTACATGAACCTTTGGGCTGAACCAACAGGGCTTTTCTTTAGGGGTATTTCTGGAGAGAGGATTCCTCAACTGGGGAGCCACCACAAAGGAAGCCCTGTTCCAATCTCCTAGGCTCTGAAAATGGAGCAGACCCACTTATGACCACATCATAGGCGTTGGAAGGGATCTGATCCAAACCCTTCCTCAGTATGGAATCTGCAACCATAGCATCCTTGACAGGTGGCTTGCCCAGCCGTGCTCATATACTTCCAGTGAAAAAGAGCCCACCATATCCTGAGGCAGAATGTTCCACCATTCCGGAAGTTTCTCCTAATGCAAGAGTGACCCAAAACAACTTATTACCACCAAAGAGGACACCGACACAAATGCTGAGTGCTTTATCTCATGTACTGAAACCAACTGGATTGGTTGTTAGATTTTACTTCAGCACTGGTGAGAGGACAGCACCCTTAGGGACTAAAGACCGTAATACAGTAGCCCACTCAGCTCTTGTTTTCCAACACCTCCCTGTCATTGCACACGGACACCCAGCATCTGTGGCCTGAGGCTCCAGCTCCATCATGCCAGCTCCATCTTCTCCATGACAGCCCTTAAGATATTGGGAGACTGTTTTCATGTCTCTCCCATTCCCCCACCCCCTTAAGCTTCTCGTTTCCAGGCTAACCATCCCCAGCTTTTTCACCCTTTCCTCATCCAGCCCTCACCATCCTGATCACCCTCCTCTCGGTCAAAGTCCTTCCTCAAATGACCTGGATACAGCACTCCAGATGTGTCCTGACTAGTGCAGAACAGAGCAGAGCTATTACTTCCCATGGGCTAAATGAAGGGTTTGCGCGAGAGATGGCAAACCTGAGACGAACACAGGGGCGGAGGAATTTGTTAACAGGTGCTTGATTCTTCCGTTGAGTCATCCCTGCAAATGCCCTTCTCGCTGCTGGGCTTACCTCTGTTCTAACAGCACAGCTGGGGATCATGAATGGGGGACCCACGAGGAGCTGAGACATGTGCAGCAGGGGAGAGTAAATAAACCAACAACTATTGCCTGCTGATTTCCCTCTGCAAATGCCCCTGCAATTGTACCGCCTCCTTAGCAGGGGCAGGATTGGTGAAACGTTTTGATCTCAGAAAGCAGTTCCACCTTGTGCTGAAAACCAGGAATTTCACCTCTGTCATGACCTTTTATTTCACCTCTGTCATGACCTTTAGAATGTGTCCTTTTATTTAAAATGCACCTCTGGATTATTTGTGGTGCCTGCCTGGTGTTTTTACATGAGTAGAATGTGTCCTTTTATTTAAAATGCATCTCTGGGTTATTTGTGGGGCATTGGAATTCGTTCATATATTTTTTTCAAAATATAGACCGGCCCCCCACAAGGTCTGAGGGACAGTGGACCGGCTCCCTGATGAAAAAGTTTGCTGACCCCTGACTTAGCAGGTCCCTTTAAGCAAGGCACTTTTCACTCTCAGCCTATGCCCTGCATGGGGGTGGGAGAGGCAATAGCACCCTACCTTACAGGACTGTTAAGATTACTGAGATAATGTAAAAGGGGGAACATTTTGCACACCAGAAAGACTCAACAAAAATGCTTGGTATTTAAGGAAGCAGTGGCTGGTGCAACAGAAAGGCCTCTATGACAAATGCAGCATCTGGTTGGTTCATATGGGGAGATGCGACCCTGAAGGTACTGTATTGGAACCCTGAGCTGCCTAAGGCTTTATATGTCAGGAAAAGGTTGTCTATCTAGGTCTAGACACTTGCCTTACTACAGCATTCGTGGAATATTATCTTCAAGATGGAACAATACATTTCTCTACAGCCCAGAGTGTATCTGTTACAGCTTCAGTTTGCAAATTCTCTTTGAAAGCACACACACTTCTAGTGAGTTGAGAAGACTACATAGAATATTGCAACCGTTATAGCAAATGCTATTTTGCATTAAGCTACCTTAATGCTTAAGGTGTCTGTCCAATTGCCATATGTGAGAGGGGACTTTATCTCCATGTCAGAATGGCTAATGATGATCTCAAACATTTTATCTTCTTCCAATAGGACACAGCTTGGCTCACTTATCTGAGTGATCTGGATTGTCTGCTCAACCAAAAAAAACCCAACAGTAGCCAAGACTAAGTTATTGTTGCTAGTAACTCCTGGTGTTCCCCTTCACCATTCCTACCCTTGTTTTCCTTTCTCTGCGTTCCCTTTCTTCTGCTATCCTACCCACTGTGAAATTGTAAACTCCTGAAGGCAGAGACCTGCCCTATGGAACTCTGTCAATGTACATTGATGGCACTACATTTTCATGCAGTGAAAACTTGTCATCTTCTTCCTTCCTGCCCCTTCTGATTGTGGCACGCTAGCTGAGGCAGGTGATATGGCAGCACAATAAGTGATGATCATTTTTGGTGATGGCATCCAACTATGGAACTTTCACCCTGGAAAGTTTTCCCAGAAACCTGTTATCTTACTTTCCTAGTACGAAGGAAACCATTTTTCATTTCCCCGGGATTTTTAAATGATGTTGAGCTTTGAAGTTGTTTTGTGCTGCTTTTTCCCCCTGCTGTTCTAAGCTGCCTTCCTACAGCCACTTTCAGGGAATAAACCCTGCTCAACTCAGTAGGACTTCTGGCTAGACATGCCTAGAATTGCACTGTTAATCTTGCTCTTTTATTGCTTTTAAAAATATTTTGCTGCTGAACCTTGTTTAAGCAGCCTTGGAAAATTGTAGCTGAAGTGCAGGACAGATGTTTATTCATATTGATAATAGCAATATGGATTGCCATATGATCGGGAACTTCCTCAATAACTAGCAGCAGCACAGGAAAGGAAAAGAGGAAGGCAGTGATCAGATCCTTGTCGGGAGAAGAAAGACAAAACAAATTGAAATAATGTGTGCTATTTGTAAAGTGCTCTAAGCTTGAGTGCAGCCATCTCTCACTTTAGTAACAGTGACTGCAACCCCGACCTTGTCTACTCAGAAGAAAGTCCCACTGGATTCAATGGGTAAGTAAGGTTAGGATTACAGCTAAGTCAGTCTCCAGGGGATGAAAGTGACTCTCTGTCCACAGAACCAGGGCAGAAAACAGCACTATGAACAGGTGGAGGAATTTGTGGAGAGCCAGCTGTTGGGCTGGCAGGGAGATGATCTAGGCAGCTGAGACAGAACTTCAAGCTGGTATGACCCAGGACCATGAATTAAATACTTCTGAAGACAACTCAGCACACAGCTGGGCATCTTCGCTCCTTATTCAAATTAGGCCCATCTGCCCAAGACTCTCCCAGGAGCTCACGTAGGAAGCTGCAATATACTGAATCAGAACATTAGCCTCTCCAACTCAGGCTTGTCTACAGCGGCCTTCCAGGGTTTCAGGCAAGGGTGGGTCTCTCCAAGCCCTGCCTGGAAATGCTGGCGCATGGGACTTTTTACATGCAAAGCTGATGCCTAGCTCCAGAGCCGCAGTCCTTCTTCAAAGTTAAGTTTATGCAGTTGTTGCTTCATCCCAATGCGGATCTCAGAGAATAATAGGGGTGCTGTTAATGGTCTCCCACAGAGCACATACTTTTTAAAAAGAAACAAGCTGAAATTCTGACCCCTTCCAAAACAAGAGGGAAAGAGGGGGGGGGCTTTCTCTAATTGAGCCTGCGAAATGTGCACAGAGACAGCCCGCCCCTGCCCTCAACAGCTGCATTTCATTCATTTCCCAGCCCAGCGGCAAACCAGAGAGAGCCAAAAGTTATAAATAGCCATTATGTCATTGGGAAAAAAGAGAAAACTCTCAGCCCCCACCCCCCAGAAAGCATGGCTCTGTGCAACAACACAGGATCTTTGCTAGGTCCTCCAGCATTTCAGTATTCGCTTTGATATTGCAACAGCCACACCCAGTATCAATCCTTATCATTGCAAGTGGAAAGAAGAAGGATGGAGGCCTGTTTCCTTTGGGTGGACTTTGAAACACGGGGTAGGGGAGAGGGATGAACAGAGGGGAAGAGAACCTGGCAGACCATGTGACCAGATGCCTAATTCTGATTGGTTTCAGAGATGCAGGTCCTTTAGTGCATCCTTGAAATGTGATGCTGCTAATGTTAAGCACTTTCTGCAACCTATAGATTCCTGTTCTTCCCACCGCCACCACACACTGCTTAGTCTGAGGCTTAGTTCATTCCCTCAACAAGACTTTTGAAGATTTTGTGTTAAGTGTAGTCTCTCAGAGATTGTGGCTAACAGCTTCAAAGCTAACAAATTTATCACAGCAGAAACTTTTGTGGGCTAGAGTCCATTTCACCCAGTCCTGGATTGGTACACATTCACATATTATTTGCAACGGAAAGGCAGGCCTATGACATTGGGGTCAGCCAAAGTGTTATGGGCCTGCTGGGCATGGACCAGTACAAGACACCTTTCTGCACAGCACACAACACTTGCTGCTTATCCTCCAACACTCAACAGAGGGGAATAGGATGCTTATTTTTTATGGTGAGGGATGAGAGGATACAAGAGCAGAGCATAGGAATGGAGAACCTTAGACTTGGGGGCCAAATGTGGCTGCCAGGCCTTTCCATCTTGCCCTCAAAACTCTCTCGAGGCCACACCCTCCCCAACCCTGCTTTACACCTTCCTTGAGTGTTTTTGCCTGGCTGGAATGTATCCTTGAACACAGATCAGGGGTCCCCATACTACGGCCCCCGGGCTGGATGCGGCCCAATTGGCCTCCCAATCCGGCCCGCAACGACCCCCGCTGCCCGCTGCCCGCTGCCGCCGCCCCCTCTTACGGCGCGCAGCGCGGCGGCGATCTTCAAAATCGGAAAAAAATCGCCAAAAATCCTTTGTGCGCATGCGTATGGGCCTCTCCCGACCCAGAAGAGGTCATTTCCGGTGCACTTCCGGGTCGGGGGAGGCCCATACGCATGCGCACAAGCGATTTTCGACGATTTTTTCCCCGACCGTGTGCGTGTGCGCATGCGCACGGGCGCGCAATCCCCCGCCCTCCGGCCCGCTGCGCGCGCACTCCCCTGCCCTCCGGCCCGAAGCCCGGTAAGTCTGGGGACCCCTGACACAGATCATGCTTATTGCTTCCCTGCAGAAACAAGCAGAGGTAACATTTACATTCATTGCTCCACCCACTTTACCTCTGGTCCCTCCCACCACTTACGAGTGACCCAAGAAAGGTATGTGGCCCTCAAGCTGAAAAGGTTTCCTCTCCTCGGCATAGCCCAACCACCACCTGTTCCTACCCACTGCCGCAGCGCACAGCCATCCTGGACACCGTCTCCTCAACAGAGGATGCTCCCTTTAGCAAGTCCAATGCATGTGCCTCTTCCAGAGTTCTAGTAGGTTGCCTCTCAAGATGCATTTTCATCATCATGCAGAACAGCACACACTGAAGGAGCGTCTCTACCTCCATCGTTCTTCCCGGACACTGAGGTCCAGTACCGGCGGCCTTCTGGCGGTTCCCTCGTTGCGAGAAGCCAAGTTGCAGGGAACCAGGCAGAGCGCCTTCTCGGTGGTGGCGCCCGCCCTGTGGAACGCCCTCCCATCAGATGTCAAAGAAAAAACAGCTATCAGATTTTTAGAAGACATCTGAAGGCAGCCCTGTTTAGGGAGGCTCTTAATGTTTAATAGATTATTTTATTTCATTTTTCTGTTGTAAGCCGCCCAGAGTGGCTGGGGAAACCCAGCCAGAAGGGCGGGGTATAAATAATAAATTATTATAACTTATTATAACTTATTATAACTTATTATAACTTATTATTATTATTATTATTATTATTATTATTATTATTATTATTTGGATATTTCCCCTGTTTGCACACCCTGTGGTCATGCATCTCAGTTCTAGGAGGTTCATTACCATGCTTGACCTGCTTGCTAGCTGTCAGGCATCACATAATCCTTTAACACATGTAACTCCATGTACACATAATGACCATTGATGTGGCTTTCCCCAGGGAATGAAGTCACCCCCAAATACTCCTAAAATACATACCCTCCAACATTCCTCTGATGAAAATAGGGACGCCCCATTCCATAATTATCATCTTACTATTTATGCCCCACACATCTGACTGGGTTGCCCCAAACACTCTGGGCGGCTTCCAACATATATAAATACATACCGTAATAAAACATTAAACATTTGGAAAACTTCCCTATACAGGATTGCCTTCAGATGGCTTAGGGGTTAGATAACTCCATATCTTCCAATGTTTCTCCAATGAAAATAGGGACACCCTAAGGAAAAGTGGGACATTCTGGGATCAAATCAGAAACTGGGACGTCTCTGGAAAATAGGGGCACATGGAGGGTCTGAAAACAACAAATCCTTGTATTGTACAGTAATTCCATCCAAACCTGTAAAATTTAAGGAATTTCTGTACCCAGCCCAACCCAGCCCAGCAATGGAAAGCACAGCCCTTGACTTACCTTCCAAAGTCTCCTCTTCTCCATCTGGCATGCTGCCATTGCTAGAAGGTCTTTGTGCTCATGAAACAGGAAGGATCTCTTCTTCCTGTTTCCTTGAGCGCTAAGACCTTCTAGCAATGGCATTGCCATTGCACCAGACGGAGGAGAAGCACCTTTGTCAGTAAGGCATGAGGATGAGAGGAAAATGTGCCTGGTTTTGGGAGAGGGCTGGTAGGCCACTGGAATTGGCTTCATAGGCTTGATGCAGCCCACATGATGACTGCCCTTGATTTAAGCTTCCCACATTTTCTTCCTGGTCTTAGCTGCTGCCACCCAGCTTAGCCAAGAATGCTGCCACTTGACTCACTTGCAGAGTGTGGTTTCCGAGTAAAAAAAAAAAGTCTACCTTCTGAGCTAATTAACATATGAGCCATTTTCGAGCAATGAATTGAAAAGCAATCCATGTTGCCCCTGTGTTCTCATGGAAGCTGCATTACAGTGAATAATGTCATTTACCCACTTGGAGGGTAATTAGCTCTCATCCCCAATGCTCTTCTGGGACCACGGCAGCTTGCAATATATAGCCATCATATATTTGGAATGCCAAGATTCAGCCCACACTGGCAAAACTGACACGGTGGCACTTGGCTCCCCAGGAAAGTGAGTAGTGCTACTCAAAAAAATAAGTGTTGTTTGTTTGTTTCCCCCACATGTTCTATTGAAATAAATGGGATAAATTTGCCATGGTTGAATTAACCTTCTCCAGATTGAGGTCTGTGAATATATCAAATAGGGTTAGGAGGGGTGCAGTCTGCTGATTATAACTGACACTTCAAAATCCCAGCAAGAGAGCTTTGCCTCCTTATCCATCCGGGACTGGTCCAAATCCCTCCAGTTCATTCCTACAGGAGTTGCATGGGAGATTGGGAGAGTGTCCCAGAGATGGCGTGCCCCCCTGGGCTTTCCACGACACTTGAATAGAAAGGCAGCGTTTTGCTTAGAGTGCTTGTGGGTTTGTGGGGTGGTAGATGAAATCTACTCCCTTTGTTCTTTAAAAGGGCAAAAATATCTGGAACTGGAGATTTGGAAAAACAGAACAAAAAGAAAACCACCAACCCCAACCTCACAAACAGATGTGTAGCTAATTTACCGAGACTGCAAAGGATTTAATCTAGAGTGGTTGATGACACAGATGCAGAGTCCAGATTTGTAGCTTGCAACCTAAGTTATTTTGCTGGGCTCACAACCCCTTTGTCCCAGAATTTATTTTCAGTTACAAGACTGAGCCCAGGGATGGGGGTAGCCACAACAAAGAAGGCAATACCTCTGAGCATGTGCAAAGTGAAAAACCCCTTTCCAGTGGAGCAATCACCGCCAGCTCACTCATATGGGATTATGGGGTTGTGAAATATCATTTCTAAATCGTATTGAGCTTGATGATGGTGAATGAAGGGAGGGACTCCCTTCCAGCCCACTGTCTTAAGCACATTGATTTGTTAATTCTGCCAAGTCATAATCATAGAGGTTCATTTGCTCACATGCTGCAGTCCTGCCCCACAGACAACCCCCTTCCTATTCACACACACTTTCCGCCTAATTTCTAATATGGAAAGAACTGGGGTTTTAAGACTCTCTGGAAGTCACATTTTCTGGACTGGAAGTTCTGCACCCCACACTGGGCCTGGGAGTTACTTAGGCCTTGCCCGTTATGAGGATGCAAACTCTCTGCATATGCTCAGGGACATTTCTTTGATTTATGTTCATGGGGTCAAGGTCTGAAGCTGTGAACAAGTCTGGCAATGCGGAAAAAATAAATGAGGTGTAAACTGGGGTCTGTTAGATATCTTCCCAGGCCTGGCTGTGTGTGTATATGTGGGTTTAAAAAAACAAAAAAACAAAAAAACAAACAAGACAAAACCCTAGCACATGGATGATTACTCAGCCACAATACTTGTTTGAAGTAGGTATGCAATGATCATTTCCTAAAAATTACACTGTCTGGACTCAACTTAGATAAGAAGCTCCTCAGGCAACTTGTAACCAGGCAGGTGAGAAGAGTGAGGCAAGAGTTGTTTGTCTTCCTTGCACAGGGTTCACACAAAACAATGTCCGAGTGGCTTCGGTGGCCCATGCTAATTAGTGGCCCATTTGGGTTTCCTGCCATTACCGTCTTCTGCCCAATGGTTCTTAGCAAGACTCCCTAAAAACCACATCAGAGGTTCTATGAAATACTGTTTTAAAACTGCACCCCACAATTTCAAAGCTGCTCACCCCTGGCTCGTCCACCTCCAGCTTTCCTCTCCCTACAAAATATTGGAGTCGCCAAGTTAATGTCATCCAACTAGTGCAAGAGGAAAGAGGCAACAGGCAGGTCTGGGTACCTGGGTGCCTTCCAACCATGCCAATTAATGTCCCTAAGAAACTCTATCTGCCTTCCCCACAAAACACACACACACACACACATTCTGCGATTGGACATTTCCTTTAAGGAAGTTAACTATCCAGATAAATCGAAGATCCATTCTGAAGGAAATCAGCCCTGAGTGCTCACTGGAAGGACAGATCCTGAAGCTGAGGCTCCAATACTTTGGCCACCTCATGAGAAGAGAAGACTCCCTGGAAAAGACCCTGATGTTGGGAAAGATTGAGGGCACTAGGAGAAGGGGACGACAGAGGATGAGATGGTTGGACAGTGTTCTCGAAGCTACGAACATGAGTTTGACCAAACTGCAGGAGGCAGTGCAAGACAGGAGTGCCTGGCGTGCTATGGTCCATGGGGTCACGAAGAGTCGGACACGACTAAACGACTAAACAACAACAATAAATCGAAGAGGATGGTGATGTCTGCAGAGCACTTAACACAAGGGATCAAACAAAGGCGTCCTTAGACGGGGCAGAAGGGAGCTTCCTGCAAAGGGACCGGAACCCCCTTCTTCGGAACACTTAAACCTCTCTGCGTCTGGGTGGAAAGAAAGGGGTCTTTGGGGTTCCTCTTGCAAGGCGACGGAGTTGCGGGGCGGTCAAGTGTCGGGAGCTTCCCACGACCCTCGACGGGGTCTATATCAGCCTCTCGCCTTGGCTGCGCTGAAGCGGCTGTCAGTTGGGCAGCCGCCAGGTCTATAGCAGAGCGAGCGAGGATCACAAAAGTAAGACATGGTCTTTTCTTCAGAAAACAGCCCCAGCAGCAACAACAGCAATTTTGGGGGTACAGTACATCGAGAGACAAGGAACAGGAACCATCACCAGATCAGGGGGCACCGTGCGCGCGCGGCTTCCCAAGCCCAGTCCGGCTGTTCTGCCGCTCCGTGTTCCCGCAGCCCCTTCCCCACAGTGCATTCCGGAGACCCCTTAGCCAACCCTCGGGGAAATCGGTGTGGAGTATTTGGCGAACCTCCCCAAGCATAGCGCAGGGCGGTTCAGGGGGCGCACATCTGGCCACATCTCTCTCTCTCTCATCCCCCCCCCGCCTTTGTTTGGAAGTGGCAGGATAACGGGTGGTGGATCCAGCCCGGGTTTTTTTTTTCTTCTGCTGCTTGGTGCCCCTATTGCCCGGTTGAGATCCGGACAGAGGAGGAGCGCAGTGGACCTTTTCATCTTTTGGGACAGTTCAAAGAAACCGCCGCGACAAGCATGCCCGGGGAGTGCGAGGCGGGGGGAACACAGCTAGGACACCCAGAGGCCAAGGGATGCCCGTCTCCCTCTCCTCCAACCGCAAAAACTTCCCCAAAAGGTCAAAATAACAAAGGCAAGAGAAAGAGAAGACGCGAGTGCGTGCTGGGGGAGGGGGTCCCCTCTTGACATTTCTTCCGATCAGGCAACTTAACCGACCTCCCACCCGCAAATCGCTCTGTTCCCTCCACATCCCATCGCATCCCAGCAACCGGAAGGCTAGTAAGCTCTGTAAAAGAGAACGGAGCGGAACTTACAGTCCTGAGGTCGGTGGCGAGGTGAGGTGAGGTAATAGTCCCAGGAGAAGTCGAGGAAGGTGGCCAGGCGTCGGACAGTTCCCGGAGAACCCAAAAAAGGGGATGGGGAGAAAGAAAGACGGAAAAAGAGAGGGAGGGGAACCAGTTAATCCAAACGGGGTTCCCGGGCCCCCAAGAGGCTCATCGACTGAGGCGAGAGGGCGCCCTGAGCAGGTGCGATCCGAGTCCTGGCGATGCCTGATGCGCCCCTCGACGTCCCAGCGGCGCGCCCTGCCTAGCGGTCGCTTCCGCCCGCCTGCCTTGGGAGAGGAGCTGTCCGTCTCTTTTCCGAAGCCCCTCAAAGCGTGGCTCCTGATCCAGAAGCGGGCGTCGGCGCTTGGCTAGCGCGCCTACTCTCCGGCTCTTTGGTAAATGGCGCTCCCCACGCCGGGCGCCGGGCTCTCTGCTCACCGGCTGCTGCTGTCGCTGCGGCCGCCGCCCTCCGCTTGCCCGGGCAGAAGCCTGGCTGCTGTTGGACGTGGCCTCATTCTCGCTGCCCCTTCAGGCCTGGCGCTGGGTCGGGGCCATGGAGTGAAGCCAGCTGCGCCGGGTCCCAGGTGGGGCAGTGCGCAGCGAGACTGGGCGCCGGGGATCAGCTGGGTCCCTTCCTCGACGGCGAGCGAGTGGCCAGGCGCTGCTCCCTTGCTGTCTTCGTCGCCTTTTCCCTCCTCCTCTTCCCTGAGCTGCCTTCCAGCTACTGCAGCCGCCTCCGCCTCCTTCGCTCGCCCCTTCGGTGTGCCATCTGGCGAGGGACACCCCCCCCCCAATGCCCTCTGCCGCTCGGCTCTCGCTCGCCGCCGTCCAACAACGCAGCTCGGCGCCTCTCTCTCCTTCCCGAGGGCTCCGCTACCTCCCGGGCAGGGAATCCTCGGAGCGCCGTCCGCCCCCTCGCAGGAGGACGAGCCGCGAGGGTGGCTCAGCTGGGCACGAGGGCGGCGGGCGCTCGCCTAGCAGAGCGCGTCGCGGGGAGCCGCTCGCTCTCCGCCTAAGGCTCCCGGTCTCCCTCAAAGCCTGGCCAGCGGCTCCGGGCTTCTCTTGCGCGGCGGCGGCAGCGGCGGCGGCGCTCGGGCTTCCCGGGACATGGCAGGCGGCTCTGCCTTCGCGGGTCGGGCGACTTCTCGGCTCCAGCAAGCCGGGCAGGCGGCGGGCGGGCTCCCGGGAGAGGCGGCGGCGGCGGCCCCCCAGCCCGCCTTCCTGCCTCCGCTCGCTGCTGCTGCTGCTGCTCCCGCTCTGATGGAGCCCAGCCCTGCCGGACGCGCCGCGTTGGATGCAGCGCCTGGCAGCGGCGGCGGCGCCTTTCCTGCTGCTGCTGAGGCGGCGGCGGCGGGTTTGGCGCGGCTCCCGGCAGGGGGCGCTCCACCCCTACTGCTGCTGCAGCAGCAAGTCCAGCCCGGCAGCCGCCTGGCCAGGAGGCGCGATCCGACGCCGGCTTCTCCCACCGACCCCGGCTCCTTCCCAGCTTCCCTCTTCTTTGTGCGCGCCGCCGGATGGAATCGCGCCTCCGCCGCTTTGGCTTCCCGGGCTTCGCTGAGAAGGAGGCTGGGCTGCTGCTGCCCTTTACGTGCCTTCCCGCGCAGCTCCAGCGCCTGCCTACTCGGGAGTAAGTGCCACCGGCATCTCAAGAGGCTTCCTCCTTCCGATGCAGGGGTCCAGGAACTGTGTTCCCTCGTGGAAATCGCTTGGCCAACTTTATGCCCGTTTTCCTCCCAAAATGATATTGAAAAACCCTCCTAAGTAGAACTGTCTAGGACTAGGAGTGGGGTCTGAGAGAACATAAGGCCCACCGCGGAGAGCAGGCTTCTCCATCCTGGCGCCCTCCAGATGTTTAGGACCAGAAGTCCCATAGGCAGGATAACTGTCAAAACAGGCCATAGGCCAAAATAACTGTCTGCTGCTGAGGCTGATGGGAGTGCAGAAGCTGACTGGACCAGCAGTGGAAGCAACACATCATCCACTGCACCTGAGTGGGCTGAACCCATTACTTTATGGGGTGCATGACAGGTTGTGTGACATTCACAGCACTGATCTCCAGAAGTGGGGAATGGCTCTGGGGCCATATCTGTGTCTTCCACCTGAGGCTTTTGCTTCACTCTGTGTGGGTCATCTCTGTGTGGGACTGAGTAAAGAAGAAGATTGTATTGACCAGGAAGCTGTTACCAGCTTGCATCTTCCTTCCTGCCTGCCTCCCTTCCTTCACCTTATAAATGCAGGTTGAATATTGCAGTTAACCCTGTTTACTCCTTGAGAAGCTTTTGTGCTTACCAGAACTCCTGGTGTTTGGTTTGGGCACATTTCATTAGTTGTCATGAAAGGCTACATATCCACATGTCGAAATAGCCAGAGAATGGAGTATGTATTAATTTTTCAGATTGCCAGTTTGAAAGGATAGTTGCTTGTGCGGACACTTGCCCAATTTTTGCCTCTGTGAAACAGGTCGTACAGGTTTTTAAATCTTGTTTCAAAAGCCTAGAGGCAACAGTGGAAGGAAAGAAATGTGTGTTTGTGCTCCAGCAGGAAGGGCTGGCCTTGACACACCACTTTTAACTCTCTTAAAAAAATATTTTATTTTTATTTCGTAAAATTTATATACCGATTGTAAAATACACTCACAGTGGTTTACAAAAAGAAAGTGCTGAACATCTCCAAGCCTGAGTTACTGCATAGACACAAGGGCCATCCTATCGAGCCTCTGTAACCCAAAACATGTCAACATCTAGGTGAGCATCCTGTTCTCACAGTGACCAACCAGATGCCCATAGGAAGGCCCCCACAAACAAGACTTGAGTGGAACAGTGCTCTCCCCACTTGAGATCCCCAGGAACTGAGACAGTCTCCAACAGTGGAAAGGAAACATAACCATTGTGCCTAAATGCCTCAACTTAGCAGGATTAAGTAGTCTAGGGCTGTAGTGTGAGAAAAGCATTATGTACATGCTCAGAGGCATGCTGCCTGCAGCATTGCAAAGAAAATGAAATACCCATGTGTGGCATAAAAAACCCAATATCTGGGACCTCTCTTTTGAGGCCAGACAAATGTTGCTGCTGATATTTATTCCTTGGGCTGGAGAGATCAAAAAGCATTGTTACACCATGCCAACTTTCTGAAGCAGTGAGAAGTCCAGATTGTATCTGCTGGGAGACAAAGTACTGGAAACTTGGGGTGCTTTTTATTTGTAATATTTGGATTTTTAAAAGCTTTAAAAAATACAATACAAATAACCAAATACAGTGGTACCTCAGGTTACGAACTTAATTTGTTCTGGAGGTCCGTTCTTAACCCCAAACCGTTCTTAACCTGAGGTGTGCTTTCGCTAATGGGGCCTCCCGCTGCCACCGTTGCCGCCAGCGCATGATTTCCGTTCTCATCCTGGGACAAAGTTATCAACCTGAGGTACTACTTCCGGGTTAGCAGAGTTTGTAACTCAAAGTGTTTGCAACCCAAAGCATTTGTTACTCGAGGTACCACTGAAGAGTTTAAGTGGAGGCAAGGAGGAGAGGAGCAGCTCCAGTCAGGCAACACACCTGCTCCCTTGCACCAGATCACCAGTGAATGGCAAGTCCAGATTGAGGGAGACTGAGATGGGGCAAGTGCCCCTGGCAACAGGCTAGGGGGCAGTGGCAAAAGAGCACCTTCCCTTGATGACCACATGATGTGGAAGAAAGATAAGAGAGAGGCAGGTGCAGCACGTGCTCAGTCAACTCCTTATGTTCTAGCCAGATCCTGCTTATTAGAAGAAGCAGGTGGCCATAGAAAGACTCTATGGTGTTCTAGACTTTCCTAGTCTTTCCTAGCCCTACCTGGAGATGCCAGGGATTGAACCTGGAACCTTCTGCTTGCAAAGGAGATGCTCTACCACTAAGATGTAGCCCTTCACTATACTGAGTCAGATTCTGGGTCCATCTAGCTCAGTATTGTCTACACTGACTGGCAGCAGTTCTCCAGGGAATATTTCCCAGCCCAACCAGGAGAAGCTGGGGATTGAACCTGGGACCTTCTGCAGGCAAAGGAGGTGTTCTGCTACTAAGCTGTGGCTCCTCCCATTCACCCTGAGCCATCAACAAGTAACGGCAGCTATGGCAATGTATTAATAATATCTGAGTCCACATGTGCCAGTCACCAGAGATTAAGGCTTCAAGAACTGAGGCTCAGGCCTTGTTGAAAGCAAACCAGATCAGGCGGAAGGCTAGAGAATCAGGGCCCTTATTTTGATCCTGCGTAGGTTTTTTTTTTTTTTTAACCCAGTGAGCTCACACTGCACTACCCTTTAGGGACCTCTCTTTTCATCCCATTATGAAGGCAGGCTGCAAGGTCAGGTGAAGGAAGGTTGCTGGCTCCCCATCTGCGAAGAGACAGATGACATTTCCTGCACATTGCCCACTGAAAAGGCAGAAACAAAGCTTTTGTCTGGGAGCCTCAGCACAGCTCGCGTCGCCTGGTCCACGGAGAGCTGATAGGGAATGCCAGGCAGCGACTTGAATTGCTGCTACGCACAGATGATGGCTTCAGCCTGATATGACATTTATCTCCCTCAGCAAGGAGATGGATAACTTATTCACGGCTCCTCCACTCAGGAGTTATCAGGTGTCTCCTCATGAAGGAAGATATCTTCTCCGATCCAGGCCTTGCTGTCAGGATCAAACTGCTGGTGCCACTGCTGGGCTCCTGCCACTCCTGGCAGGAATTTGGGTGTCGACAGAAGATGTTGACCACATGCATCACTCAAAAGGCCTGTCAATCAAATTGGTTCTGCTGGTGTCAAAACAGTGAGCACCTTTATGTGCCAAGCCAGAACACTGACAGACTGAATTATTGTTACAGGTAAAGGTAACAATAATTAACAATCTCCCAGGCCGTAAGTAACAATCTCCCAGGACATTCGATACAAGATCTCAAAGTAGCTGTCTTACTACAAAAGAATTTCAGAAATAGACTGGAAAGAGAAGTTGCTGAACTGCAACTTATTACTAAACTTAAAGCCATGGAGAGACCTGGTCTGAATATAGACATTGGATTCTTATCTCATTATACATGATAAAGCTATCTTTAGCCATCTCACCCCTTGCTTTTTCCTGTAAGACCAATTGCAGTTGTTGACAGTCGTCAACAGGTTTACCACACCTATCAGTCAATCACCCATTCCCACCACCCTTCTGAGTAATACCCCTCCCCACCCTCTCACTATATATGTGACTTCTGTTTCAGTGTATCTGAAGAAGTGTGCATGCACACGAAAGCTCATACCAATGACAAACTTAGTTGGTCTCTAAGGTGCTACTGGAAGGAATTTTTTTATTTTTTATTTCGTTTAGACTTAATTATTGCCCCCCCCTACACTTTTCGGGTTGTGAACAAGCCCTTAAGAGTAAGCAACATTGCCAGCTAATCAAAGAGGAGCCAGCCTGGCCTGCCCCCAAGCCTTTGACGAGTATTTCATTTTCAGAAGCCACATGGAGATAAATGCCTGCAAGTCAAGCTGCTGTGAGAAGTACATAGGAAGCTACCTTCCGCTGAGTCTGCTCATTGGTCCAGCTGGCTCAGTATTATCCTACAGTGCCTGCATTTCTCAAACTTGGGTCCCCAGCTGTTGTTGGACTACAACTCCCATCATCCCTGACCACTGCTCCTGCTAGCTAGGGATGATGGGAGTTGTAGTCCAACAACAGCCCAAGTTTGAGAAGCACTGGTCTACACAGATGGGCAGCGGCTCTTCAGGCCCAACCCTATCTGGAGCTACTGGAGATTGAACTCAGGAGCTTCTACATGCTTTGCCACTTAGCCATGGCTCTTCCACTTGAGTCATAGTCGTACCTCTTCCTTGCCTAAGTAGAGGATTGGAAAGTTGTGGGCGGGTGTAGGAACCCCCTGGCTTTTGCATGGCTGGAGTGTAGCCTATTGTACAAAGGTAAGAGTCGCACCCATCACTCCACCCACTTTTGCCTCTAGCCCCACCCACCACTAACATGCGGCCCTCAGAAGGCTCCCCACAAAAGAATATGGCCCTTGAGGTTAAAAAGGATGCCCAAACCCTGTGCTAGACTACAGGAGGCTAGCTAGCAACATGGGCAAATATTCTGACCTTTTATGAGGCAGCTTTCCATGAGAGTTAAGTCAGGAAAGTGAAAAAATGAAAAATAGGAAGCTCACGCCAACTTTTGATCATTTATTATGCTATTGTTATGCTGGTCTGCATAAGATGAAACCCAGCAGAGTGGTGGTGAAGTGTTACTTCACAGAGATCTGACCCGAATGGGCTGATCTTTTGAGCCAGGGCTCTTTGGGTTACATAATATCCCTTCTTCCCCAACCTACACTGCTCTGATATGCACACATGAAAGATGGGCGTATCTGTCAACATTGTTTTCTTTGCATTTCTCACTTTCCCCATCTTAAGTTCAGTTCCTCAGACTTCCACATCAGCATGTGTTCCCCCCCCCCCCAAGTCCTCATGAAAATCCATTATCATGTTGCTGCAAACTTCTAATATACACATTTTCGTATGCAATTTTGCTTAATATTTGCAATTTTGCAGTGCAGTTTCTCCTAATACAAAGCATAAGAACGTAAAAAGAGCCCTGCAACCGGATCAGGCCAACGGCCCATCTGGGTCAGCATCCTGTTCTCACAGTGACACAACCCAGGTGCCTTAGTTGGGAAGCCTGCAAGCAGGACTCGAGCACAAGAGCACTCTTTCATCCTGTGGTTTCCAGCAACTGGTATTCAGAAGCATGACTACCTCTGACCACATTTTTGGACATTATTTACACTAATATATGCACTTTTCAAGGGACGTGGGTGGTGCTGTGGGTTAAACCACAGAGCCTAGGGCTTGCTGATCAGAAGGTCGGCAGTTCAAATCCCCACGACAGGATGAGCTCCCATTGTTCGGTCCCAGCTCCTGCCAACCTAGCAGTTCGAAGGCACATCAAAGTGCAAGTAGCTAAATAGGTACCGCTCCAAGCGGGAAGGTAAATGGTGTTTCCGTGCGCTTCTCTGGTTCGCCAGAAGTGGCTTAGTCATGCTGGCCACATGACCCGGAAGCTGTACGCTGGCTCCCTCAGCCAGTAAAGCGAGATGAGTGCCGCAACCCCAGAGTCATCCACGACTGGACCCAATGGTCAGGGGCCTCTTTACTTTTACCTTTATGCACTTTTCAGCACACTTTAGCCTACGTTGATTAGGAAGGCTTACGTTTCAGTGCAAACTGAATGGCATTTCTCTCCCTCTCCTCCTGCCTTGGGGGGGGGTGGTGGAGGGGAGAAGGGAGGATTCTCTACACATCCACTATCACTGAGCCAAGGAGCAACTGGTGAGGCTAGTGATCAATATCCTCCGGATACAGAGGTCTCCTGCCATCCGGATGGCAGCTATCGACTGAGACACAGACTCACAAAAGGGCTTTGTCAAGTGCATGAGAGAAGCCCCTCCTGACACAATGTTAGCAGAAGATGAAACTGCAGAAGGGTGGCCTATGGCTCGCCCATGCTTCCAAACCTCACCCGCTCCAGCCCCTGGCATCATGCAGAGTAGATAGAAGTTCCTTCTTGGCTGGCAGATAAGGTAAAACCACAACAAAAACTGGCCTCTTGGCTGAAGACAATATGACATGTTTTCCCTCCCCGCCCCCTCCCACTGCCCTCTGAATGTCAGTTTGGGCTCCCAGGGTCCTCTCCCTCCCCAATTTATGCACAACACGGGCTGTAATTTCAGCCTGTTGAAATCATAATTTACCTCCAGGAGAAATAACGGTCTGCTTTTGCTGGTTTTGTTCCGGGAGCTGTGTAGGAATGTTAAATGCAAGGCATGCCACTTTGGTTCAATTGCAACTTAACCACCGCTTTTATCCAGGGGTGGATAAAGGCATTGGGGGGGGGGAGTGTGCACCATGGGGTTGCATTGTGCCAGGAGAGAGCAGGCTGGATCTATCATTAGGTAAAGTGAGGTGACGGCCTCAGGAAATAGATGCTGGAGATGGGGCAGCAGTCACAGCCCCTTAGTTGTTCTTTCCAAGAACAACTGCACACCACCAAAGGGATGGGTGGGGGGAGAAATTTGATTCAGTTTGCATTTAAAGGTGAATGTACATAATGCATACTTTCCAAAACAATATGTGAATCAAAACATGGCCACTGCTTGAAATTTGCACTTCTCTGAATTTTGCAGTCTGTGTTTGTCGCCAAGTCATGAGTATATATTAGGGTCAAGCATGCATAAATTGCAGACATTTGTGTCGTGAAAATACCATACAAAAATGGGTTATATGAGGGGAAGCATGTCTATTAGGCAAGATCGCATACTAAAAAAATGTGTATACAGTATTAGGAGAAATTTGCATTACAATGCTGGTGAATTTTCAGGAGGACTTAAGAAAAAGAAGAACTGATTGTGTGAAAAAAATGGGAAACTTAGCAAAACTTAAATAGACACATTCCACCACCACCACATCCCTAATCCTACATGGCTTATCCTGAGCAACCTAAACTCGCTTGCTGCCTCTGATATAGTGGAGGGCAGCATCCCACCATTAGTACTGAAGTAAGATTCTACTGTCAGCCCAGTGCACAAAATGGCCAGGAAGAGCCATTTGTCCTCTACCTCAGGTAGTGAAAGGTCTTATACTATCCTTAGCAGAGGAGCACCCTGACAACCAGTCCAGAGGATGACCCTAGTTGCCAGATTCCTCCTCCTTAGTCTCAGTGTTGCCCTTGTAGAACTCAGCAGGGAGGAGGGTGGGGCAAAACCTGAATGAGTTAGCTCCACCTCTCTCACAGGCTCTGGCTCCGCCTCTTGTTGGGCTGACCTTCCTGTCACCTCATTGTCCAAGCACAGTGGGCAACTGTGGAACTCGGGGAGATTCACTGAAGATTGACCTTGAGCATCTTGTGGCAGGACTGTTGAGGCCTTGTGATTTGGGGGTGATGTCCAGAAATGGCTTTTAACATTGGGGAGGTTTAGCTAGCTAGTCATCCCCATTTCTCCTCTGTTTTGTGTATTGGTACTTGGAAGCTTGTGGGATTGGCAAAGCTTTGAAAACCGGCATAAATATACTCCCCTCTTCCATCGAATCCTGCCAACCTGAAACTTTCTCTGCATTCACCAAGCACTTGGTTCCCTTTGGGGAGCAAGGAGAGGAGAGAGAAATGATAAACCCCTGGGGAGAAATGTTCTCTGCATGGCCCTAATGCATTGTTTGAAGGCCTTCCAATACGCCAAGGCAGAGAAATATTAACAACTGAAAAACTGGGAACATGAGGTCTCCGGTTGAATTACTGGTTTGTGCCATCCATGGCGTGCTGGCCGAAAACAACCTACTTTCTTCCCTACATGAACATTGCCTTTTTATTCCACTCATCAGCCACAAAAGTATCCCAAAGTGGCCTTCTGCAAACACAAAGTATGAGAAGTTGCTGCCCTTAGTACGCAATCTAAAAAACATGACACAAAAGGAAAGGGGATTGGTACAGAGGAGGGAAAACCCAAACCCAGGCACTATTTCTTAGTTACATTGCATGCATGTAGAAATGTGTTGTGCTATATCAGAGCAGAATAAGCAAAGAGACATGCATCTTCATGTTACAGGAAACAGTGGTACATAGCATGTATACCTGCAGCTTCTGTATGGTGTATTGTTTTAGAAAGGTTAGGCAGATTTGGAAACACCCGCAGCATGTGCAGTCCCAATGCACCTTCCCGCTCTAGGGCTGCACTAGTAAAAAATGGTGTGGCAAATTGGCAGTATAAGCTTGCCATGCACAGTGCTGATTGGCCCATACCTGTGATGTTGCCCTTCGCATCCCTGGAGCTGAATCACCTGATGAATAAGATGACAAATACATGAATAAACAGACATCACATACAGTGTCCCCCCGCTTTTTTCTTTTTTTTTACAAAAAGAAGTTTAAAGGCGACCAGCCTGGTTGGAACATGTGGGTTATAAGGCAGCATTTAACTTGCTGGGATGCAGTGGCAACTGGTGATCATTGGGACTGATAGGTTGGAAGGCAGGGAGACCTTTATAGCAGATGAAGTCAGAACCAACAACAGGCAGAACCAGCCCCTGAATGGCTTTCAGTAAGAAGGTGGGCTGGATGTGATCAGTGGGACAGCACCCTGTCTGCCTAATGGACCAGCCCCCATTGCTGGGGTGCACACCTGTCATTCCAGTTGTGAAGCCAGGAGGAAGGATGCTCTCACATGAACTCCCTCTATTGTATCAGCCCTGCTTTTCGCCTAACATGTGAGTGGCCCTGAGATTGATGGTCTGCCTGTCTAGCCTGGGACTGTCTTCCCCGCTTGGCTAATGGCTCCCTGGTGACTCTGTCAGCCCTGATGTTGACAGTCCTTTTAATGGAAGATATTGGGGGGTGGGATTGAACCTGGGTGTTCCTGTCTCTCGCCTGCATGAGTCTATAGGTAGGGATGGGCAAATCTGTTGGTTTTCATTTCTCCCTGTTCCTCATTTTTCCAAACTTCAAGGCAATTCTCCAAAATTCTGCAGCAATAATTCTCCAAAATTCTGCAGCAATTTATGATATTGTTGTTGTTGTTGCTGCTGCTGCTGTTAAAAAACCCTTATGACATTTCACCCGCATTTTGGTCTGAATTTCTCTGATGAACACATTTTTGTATGCCGGTTTGACCAAAATGTGCATTTTTGCATGCTGTTTTCCCTAACAGAATGCATATTTGCATGTCACTTTCAGTAACAAATGCATTTACAGGCACACTTGACCCTAATATATTCATTTTTGCACACATTGCTTTGTTGAAGAGCTGCATTGTGAAATTCGATAAGCTGTGAACTTTGAAGAAGGGCTGCATTTTGCTTTGCATGTTGTTTTCAAATGTGCAGATTTTATATGTTCACTTTTAAGTGCCATCTGAATTGAATTGCTCTTCCTATCCCTACGGTACTTACAGGCCCTGGGATCCTCACTGCTGCCTTCTTCCTTGCTCTCGCCACTGCCTCTTTTTCCCCTTCCAATCCTACAACCATCAAAGGGTCTCAATTCTGGGACAGCAAGTGGGCAGCCAGTGTGTTGGGGCTGAGGAGGGTGGGGGGAAGTGTTCTAATGAGTTTCTGTCAGTCACCCAGACACATGATTGATGGCTCCCTGTGCAAGGATTGAGCTCTGGGGATTAAGGGTACATGTTCTGTCAACTTCTCCTCCCTCTCTCCCTCTCTCTTGCTCTCCCTCTTCTCTCTCCTGCACTTTGATATTTTTAAAGGGAAGCCTCGCTTCCTCCATCCCTCAGAGCCACCCACATTAAAATTAACTCCTCTTATGCAAATCATCAACTGCACAAAAAGTTTTTTTAAAAAAACACACACAATGCCTCCTCTTTGTTATTTAAACAAAAGCTTCTATCCTTACTAGTTGGGGGAGTGCGGGGAGTTTTTAAAAAATTATTTTTCGTCAACAGGAGCCAGCCTAAAACTACAGACTTTTCCTGCTGGGATTTGTGCCCACAAAGGGGTTTGCCACCACCAAAGAGGTGGGCATGACTCAGGGTTCAGTTCCCTGCAACCTAATGGGGCAACGGGTGGTGCCCTTGTTTACTTTTCTTTTTCTGACGATGTGCATATTGCAGGGGACATATGGTGCCTCTCAGCGGGGCTTTGGAAGAAAGCGGCTGGCTGGGTGCGGATCTCTTTTAATACTAAGCAGATCCCTAGACTCGCTCATCTGTCAATCTCTGAGCTGTGTCAGGAGGATCTTCCAAAATGGAAGAGGGAAGGAGGATGCCTCTCCAATGTCGTTCTGTGCCACAACAAATAAACAAGTGACCACTCCTCAGTGGGTAAATGATCCAGACAAGGAGATGCAGTTTTCTCTGAGAAGGGTGGGGGCGGGTAGGTTGTACAGCCTGTGGGTGTTTAAACTGAGGGAGGGGCTCCGGAAGTCCTTTTATTGTGCATTTGTGGCATCGGGAAACATGATCCTGCTATCAATATTATTCACACCTGCAAAAGTTTCAGGGCTGACATTTCCAATCAGTGCATGTCTTGTAACATCCTGCTGAAATCCTGCAACTTTTCATACCACTTTTGGTGTGTGTGTGTGTGTGTGTGTGTGTGTGTGTGTGTGTGTGTGTGTCCCACTTTCATTGTATTATAGCCCTTTTGGACAGTAATAGCATGATAACATTGGGGAAGCACCGCAGAACAACTAAAAAAAGCAGAACGAAGTTGCCACTGAGGAGCTATTATTGTGCCAAAAACATGATGCAGAAGACACCCTCAATAAAACACTGGTTTGGAAAGGGGCTGAATCTGGGGGTTCCAGAAAAAAATATTATTGCTTCAAATGAGAGCTCTGCTCCTCTTGCCTTGTCTCTCTGAAACTCAGAGAGAGAGAGAGAGAGAGAGAGAGAGAGAGAGAGAGAGAGAGAGAGAGAAGAGAGAGGGAGCACATCACTTTCTCCATTCCCAGCAGAGAAGTAATAAGAACAGAATAAGAGGAACAGGCCAAAGGGGCATCTTGTCCATCCTCCTTTTCCCACAGTGGCCAACCAGTTGCCTTTTCTGGGAAGCCCACAAGCAGGATCTGATCACAGGAGCACTCTACCCTCCTGTGGCTTCAAGAGCACGGCAACAGAGCATAGCGATCATAGCTAGCAACTCTTAAAACCATCCAAGTTGGTGGCCATCAATATATCATGTGGAGCGAGTTTCTTTTATCTGTTTGGAATCTTCCTTTAATCCTAGACTGCTATTAATGCCCAACATGAATGAAACAGTTACTGGTACTTTTAAATGGCACAGAAATAATACTGCCCCAGAGGCAATTGAAGTGGGGAGACAGGGGAAGAGATCCAGGCTCCGTTTTTCTTCCTTAAATGCTGAGGCATGTTGACCAGAGGTAAAGCCAGCAAGAGAATTTAGAAAGGAAGACGGAGTGGCCAGACTTCCAGGGCTGACCTGAACTCTCCAGGTTTAGGGGCTCCCTCCAGGTGGCAGGCGGAGGGCTCGAATCTTCAGGTGAGCAAGAGTGCCTTTAATTGATTTATTTTTATTAAGAAGACTGTATGTGCAGCTTGCAGGCATCATTAGCCAGGCAGGAGCCAGCTGAACATTATTGCATACTGTATATTCTCAGTTGGGGGTGGGGGTATCTGCTCCCCTCATCTCCCTCCTCCCCTCTCCCAATTAACCTCAATTTCCAGGGCTCAGTGGTGGGAGGGCATGTGGAGGAAGAATCAACAAGGGCCGCCCCCATGATATCACCAGGGGCTGCCTCTAGTCTCAGGTCTGGGCTCTGAAATCTCAGGGTCTGGGATGATCCTGACCTACTAAAGAAAAGGCAGTGGCGGAGCTTCATGCTCTAGCACCGGAGGCGGAAAGCAGGCGGGGGCGGGGCTGGTGTGCGTCCCGGGGCGGGGCACGCCGCCCGCATGGACCTAGCACGCATTCTGGGGGCATGGTGCACCACCCGCAGGGGCGTGGCATGCGTTCTTGGGGCAGGGACAGCCACGATGGCACCCTACTGGGATCACACTGCCGGGGGCGGTGCACTCCCATCGCCCCCTTCTTCCTACGCCCCTGAGAAAAGGAAGACTGTTTCACGTCAAAAGCACCAACCTCTGCTTTGTGCAACATTTGCCTGGCGTGTGCAATAATCCTCTGCAGAGGAGACAGACAGGAGCTGTGGCTCTGGTGAAGCAGTGGGGTGCGCTACCATGGGCTCCACCTAGGGCTGACCCAGCCTGAGGCTCTTCCTCTTCCTGTCCTTGGGATCAGAACCTGCCACCTCTGTGTCTTTGTTCCTCCTTTTTGTTTTCCTCCTTTTCTTTTCTTGCCTGCTAATTTTTCTTACTCCCTTGACAGCTCCCGCTCCAAGTTATTTGCTGAGATCATAGAGTTCTGAGTACACAGTGAAGAGCTGATTGGTATTCAAGCCACATCTTCCTGCTCATAAGTGTAAGGGTGGGTTTTTTTGGTAGGTTTTTCTAAAAGAGCCGGTGGCATTAATTTATCACACTTTCTTCTGCACAACACTCTGGGAATCCTCCCCCTGTTCGCTGAGTGCGGCCGCCTTCAGCAGGAGAGTCAGCTGGAAAGAGCCAGATCAGTGCCACAACAAGGAAAGAGAATTGGTAAAACCTGTTCCCCATTTCGAGGCCTGGATGGAGGCAGTGAAATGCAGACAACAACATGGTGGTGGAAGTCACAGAGCCACTGCAGGGCTCTTCTGGACAGCTCTTGGGGTGTGAGAGCACAAGAACATAAGAAGACCCTGCTGGATCAGGCCAGTGGCCCATCTAGTCCAGCATCCTGTTCTCACAGTCTCCCTTGCAGACTGCAACCCTAAACACCTGGAAATTGCTTCCTGGCAAACTTGTGAAACATTCCAAGGGATTCTGGAGATGGCCTCTTGAATCTCTTGAAGTACAGCTCCTTGGTGTGGCTAAATGTCTTGATCAACTCTGCAAACGGATGGCTTTGCCTAGGGCAGAAATTAATGAATTTCTTACACAGCATTATACTTTTGCACTATCAGAACTCTCAAGGAAACAGAAGTAAAATCCTAGGAGAGGCCATAGCTCAGAGGGTAGGGCACCTGCTTTGCATACTGAAGGTCCCAGGTTCAAACCCCAGCATCTCCATTTGAACAGGATCAGGCAGCAGGTGGAAGGAGGACTTTGGACAGCTACTGCTGGTTGAAATAGATAATAATGTTGAGATGGATGGACAAATGATCTGACCTGGTGTTAGGCCGCTGTTACCAATGGCGGTAATCCAGTACTAACTCTGCTGTCAATACTGTGAGACACCAGTGCTATCACTGCATCTGTCTGCTATGCCAGTGTCAAGACCAAGCCAGACCCTTTCCGACCCTGATTGTGGGCCACCTCTCCTTTCTCAGGACCTCTACAGGTTTTTCCTTTTCTTTTTTGGTGCATATATTCTAAACCACAGAGCCTAGGGCTTGCCGATCAGAAGGTCAGCGGTTCGAATCCCCACGATGGGGTGAGCTCCTGTTGCTCGGTCCCAGCTCCTGCCAACCTAGCAGTTTGAAAGCGCGTCAAAGTGCAAGTAGATAAATAGGTACTGCTCCGGTGGGAAGGTAAACAGTGTTTCAGTGCACTGCTCTGGTTCACCAGAAGCGGCTTAGTCATGCTGGCCACATGACTCAGAAACTGTACGCCGGCTCCCTCGGCCAGTAAAGCGAGATGAGCGCTGCAACCCCAGAGTCGTCCGTGACTGAACTTAATGGTCAGAGTTCCTTTACCTTTGTTGTTGTTGTTGTTTAGTCATTTAGTCGTGTCCGACTCTTCGTGACCCCATGGACCAGAGCACGCCAGGCACTTGTGTCTTCTACTGCCTCTCGTTGTTTGGTCAGACTCATGTTGGTAGCTTTGAAAACACTGTCCAACCATCTTGTCCTCTGTCGTCCCCTTCTGCTTGTGCCCTCAATCCTTCCCAGCATCAGGGTCTTTCCCAGGGAGTCTTCTCTTCTCATGAGGTGGCCAAAGTACTGGAGCCTCAGCTTCAGGATCTGTCCTTCCAGTGAGCAATCAGGGCTGATTTCCTTCAGAATGGATAGGTTTGATCTTCTCGCAGTCCATGGGACTCTCAAGAATCTCCTCCAGCACTATAATTCAAAAGCATCAATTCTTCAGCGATAAGCCTTCTTTATGGTCCACCTCTCACAGTCCCTTTACCTTTACCAGGTCTCATGGTCCCTTTACCTTTACTATATTCTGCAACATGTCTTTTTAATATTAACATTCTTCTTCTTCTTCTTCTTCTTCTTCTTCTTCTTCTTCTTCTTCTTCTTCTTCTTCTTCTTCTTCTTCTTCTTCTTCTTCTTCGCCTTTATCAAAAGATTGGAAGGCAGAGTACAACATTAAGAATACATTTTATGGAGCATCAATAATAAAAACATAATAAAAAGCAGAATAACAGACATCATAACAATAATAAAATAACCATAATGATACATTAGCATTTATACCAGACCATCCACACATCATTCCCTTTGACTACTTCTTTTGTGACACTTCCTCAGTGTTAGCATGTTATTGCCATCCACGCTTCTGCTCTAAAGAGCCCCCAAAATAAACTGAAACATTTGTGGTATGATAAGCTACAGGATTTCCACAGGAAGCTACAAGGCATGCACAGATTGGAAACAAAGCACTATGTCCACCCTGAACCTTTTCCAGGGACAAGGAGTATTGAAAACAGGGTCATGTATAACTGCCCCAATACCATAATGGGTGCAATTCATCATGAATGCACAATAAAAAGGATGTCTGGAGAGGCCCCCTGTGGCAAGGGAATAGAGATTGTGGCTAGAGCTGTGTTGTCATCAGCAGAGCCTTGAAGACCCATATTGGACCAGGCTCAAGGGAAGCCCTGCAGAAGATGCCTAATGGGCCGCGTATGGGCATACAGAACTGCCCCACTGCACAGGCAGCCCATTGCTCCTGTCCTCCTCCTGCTGCCGCATAACACTTTCCCCGCTGCCCAAGGTGGGCAATTGGTATTCATGAGGTGGTGCCTTTTCCCGCACTCCCACCCCCTTCCTCCCCATTGATGCCTGGGTGTGTTTGTCTTAATCTCAGTGTCTAAATCCAGCTCGCAGCTAATCCCAAGAGCCAGGCTGCAGAAGGGCATGTTGTTGCCTTTTTAATTTCATTTGAAACAGAAGCGCTCTCCTTTCTTGGCTTTTTTTTTAAATTCAGGGTGGAATGCACGGAGGAGATAAGGGACTTGGAGGGAACCAGTGGGCTGAGGAAGGCAGCTCCCCTGTGCTCTGGATTTATCGCCACTTGCAGCTGCTTCCGCCTGGGTGACATCTGGGAGGCAGGAAGTTCCACTTGCCAGTTCTTGAGAAAAGTGTGTGTGTGTGTGTGTGTGTGTGTGTGTGTGTGTGTGTCAGGAGACAGGGTGGGGGAAGGAGCTGTCTTGTTTTGTGGTTGCCAGTCACCTCCTCTTATTCACTTCCCCCTCCCGAATTTGTTTGTTTGTTTGTTACCTAGAAAGGGCCTTAGCTCAGTGGCGGTAGAGCATCTGCTCAGCAGGCAGAAGGTGTCCCAGGTTCAATGGCATCTCCAGATATGGCTGCAGGAGACTCCTTGCCTAAAACTCTGGAGAGCCGCTGCAGGTCACTGTACTCAGCTTGATGAACCAACGGTCTGGTGCAGGATAACGCAGCTTCCTATGCTCCTAAGATCAAGTGATGGCAAGCTCAGAAAAGGGCATCTGAGACAGATGCAGATGGTGTGGACAACAAAATGCCAGCCTTTGTTTCAAAAAGAAGGGTGCTGCTAGTCCTCATGGAACTATAGAAAATCAAGTAAATATATATCCCCTAATTTGTTTCTCCTAACCATCAGAAACCTATCCTACTTCTAAGGTCTTTGAAGGGATCTCAAAGGCCTGCTGGTGCAGGCAACCCACTACTACACTATCCCTGATAAGTAGGCCATCTGTAGGGTTGCCAGACTCAATAGAGGACAGGACTTCTGTGCCTTTAATTGCCCTGCTCTCTTTTGAGTCTGGAAACCTTAAAGAGAAACCAGCAGACCCTTTGCTTTGGAAATTAAACAATGGGTCTGCTGGTTTCTCTTTAAGGTTTCCAGACTCAAAAGAGAGCAGGGCAATTAAAGGCACAGAAGTCCTGTCCTCTATTGAGTCTGGCAACCCTAGCCATCTGCTTTCAGTTTATAAGCCTCTGATAAAGGAGAATCCACACTGGAGAACTGCTGCCAGTCAGTGTAGTCAACATTGATCTTTGATGGACAAATGGTTTGAGTAAGAAGCATGGCTTTTCTAGGAATCTAGAAGCTGCCTTAGATGTATTCAGGCCATTGGCCCATACAGTATAGCTCAGTACTGTCTACACTGACCAGCAGTGGCTCTGCAGGGTTTTAGGCAGGAGTCTCTCCCAGCCCTGTGTGGAGTTGATAGGGATCAAACCTAGAACCTACAGCATACAGGTGTGAGGTAGGCTAGAGAGAAGGGGCAAAAGAGAAAGAGATGTGGCCAAGTGTGAGTTTCATGGTTGGGAGAGATTTGAAACTTGGCTTCCCACAGCCAAACCTATTGCTGCATCCTAACAGCACTCTCCCCTCCTGCCCAGCTGTGGCTTATCATCATCTGTTATCCCCCACATCCCAAACTGGCCCATCTCTGCTCTGATTGGAGAATGTGTCAGCCAATCCCAAACTCCCACAGCCTCCTGCCAGCTCTTAACTTTGGTACTTGGGGACCTTCCTTGCTGTCCCTTCCTGACAGTGGCAGGACCCGTGATGGTCATTGGGATTGGGGCAGGGCGGAGGGTCCACCAGCCTTTCTATTCTTGCTCAGCCCTGTAGCAGGAGGCTTGTCGGGGTTTTCTGAGCCCTGTGGGGTGGAACGGGCTGCAGGAGGCCTTTTAATGATGGGGTTTTAATTAGCTTGTGTTGCGCTTCCAACACCTCCTGTTCCTGCGAAACAAATCAAGATGAATTAATAGCCGTCAATCTAGCCCGGCCAGACAAGGCTCCGGGTGACGTATTGCGGCAGGGAAGACAGCTTTATCAACACTGGTCTGGGCAGGGAATTCTGTGGCTGGAGGAGTTGAAGGAAAGGTATTCCTGCAAGGAGAGCCCAAAGGAAAAGGGAGGCTGGCTTGAAATGTGGGTGAGATACCCTTCTGCCCCACTGCCACAAACCCTACAACAAGCATTACATGGAATGTCTCAGAAGATGGTACCCCATGAAAACAGAAGAGCTCAAAATGTATTTCACAGAGTTATCATCGGATTAAAGAACTCTTAGTTGTTTAGGTAAATTCTTCTGATACTGTAGCAGAAGCAGCAAGCTGAGTTACTTGCATTGAATGAAGTTTAGAACTATACACAGACCGATGTGGATTATAAATGAGGATAAGGATATAAGGAGGTTTTGAGACCAAATATAGGTAAGATAGAACAGCCTGGTCATCCTTACGCTGAATTTTATAATGATCTGGTAGTTTGAAATGATGTTAGCCAATGTCCAGTATGATATGTTGTTGTAAGTTGGGGATGTTTTTGGCACATCCAACGATAATAATAATTACAATCATGACAATGCAAACATTATTTGGGCAGGTTTCCTATTCCTGCTCATTTCACTAGGTATTGTGCAGAAGAATTTCTACAAAAAGGAAAATAAATATGAGTTGATTAATGGTACCCACACAGTAAATAAGTTAGCTGTTACCTGTACAGTGGTACCTCGGGTTAAGAACTTAATTTGTTCTGGAGGTCCATTCTTAACCTGAAACTGTTCTTAACCTGAAGCACCACTTTAGCTAATGGGGCATCCCGCTGCCGCCACCCCGCCACCCCGCAATTTCTGTTCTCATCCTGAAGGAAAGTTCTTAACATGAGGTACTATTTCTGGGTTAGCGGAGTCTGTAACCTGAAGCATCTGTAACCTGAAGCGTCTGTAACCCGGTGTACCACTGTACTTGTGCTTCTGGAGACTGCCATGCTTGGTGTTGGCTTTTTAATGGTTTGACTCTTCCAGTGGAATTGGAGAGCTTCTCTCAGTCTGCAGGCACATTTCTTTGCAGTCCACATACCAGAGGCGTCATGCTAGTGTTGAACAGGGCCAGAGGCAAAGGTAGGCGGGGGAAAGGATGTAACAAACAAACAAACAAACAAACAAACAAACAAACAAACAGGAAAAAGTCAAAGGTTTCTGTATGTACACCCCACATCTCTCCATCTTCAATCCAGGCAAGCCAGAGGCATTACCACAGTTCAAGAATGCTGTAATCTCACTTCAGTAACCTCACTTCTCACAGGGAGGGAACCAGCAGAAGGCCCTGGGAGCTGGACCTCAGTGTTCAGGCTGAAGGGTGGGGGTGGAGACGCTCCTTCAGGTATACTGGGCCGAGACCCATCTTTCCTTCAAATAACTCAAGATGACACCCGTCATGTTTCTGGAATGATATGCAAACTGCAAACATAGCCAGCTGTTGCAATGTTATATTAGGGGGGAAATTCTTTGCAAAAATGTGTGCATTAGGCAAAGTGAAGTGAAAAATGTGCATATTAGTAGAAATTCGCACTGAAATGCTGATAAATTTTCATGATGACTTAAAAAAATACACACCCCAACAAAAACAAACTGCAGACTGGTGTGGAGATGTGAAGAACTGAACTGAACATTTAGAACTGGAAATGAAAAACTGGGAGAAACAGAACTTTGCAAAGTCGCCTTTCCCTACTGTTGGGTATATGAGCTCAGTGTGATTTTGTACATGCTTGAAATGTGCACTGCTCTGTATTCAGAGTTTCACTCAGACCATCGGGCCATTTTGTGAATGGAACAGAAGAGAAATGTTGTGGGAAGCAACAGCGTGGCCTGGCCTTGGCCACCTGCCCCATTTCCAAGTTCCCAGGCTAAAAACAGGGCTTTGTTATCAGTGGCAAAGGGGCTGTGTCCTCTCAAGTCTGCTTCCCTTTCCCCAGCTCCACCCTGCCTGCTCTGGTGCGCTCATGGAGATAACAGGTTCTCTCTCTCTCCCCCTTGCAGCCAGGATGAAGGGTGGGCCAGGGAGGAATACCTTTCTGCAGAGGGCCACAGGGTGGGGTAGGGGGGTGGTCGGGAAGTTTGCTGAGCTGCTCAGCTAGTAAGACAAACACTTCTCTTGCCAGCATCCAAACAGTATCTCGCTGCCCCTACAATCACTGCTCCCAACGTTTGCAAGTCAGCCTGCTTTCCCCTTGTGTGCGAGCTCTCTTTCCTAGCCCTTGGTGGGGTATTAAAGGCTTGGTGGCATTTATTTATTTTATAGTATTAAGTTAACAGGATTTATATACCACTTAGAAAACAAAACCTACAAGTGTTCTAAATTAAACTACTAATAAACTCAGATGTTAGAAACAAGTTAGCCTTTGCAGAAATAAAAAAAAGAAAGAAAAACAAATGCCGCAGTAGCAGCGACACCAGAATTTGCATCATTAAATCTGCATATAGGAGCAAACCAAGTTGATACTTACAAGCAATTAATGGGTTTTCTAGAATGTTAATAGCCCAACATTTAATAGCCCCTGAAAAGGGTGGTATTAGATGCTGAAGGGGAAGCCTGAACTGTGCCAGCTTTATAAGAAAAACTGTTTAAGAATTAGTGCCTGAGTCTCTCCCCCTTCCCTCCCTGTCCCTTTTCCCTTGTGTGCCTTGTTTGTTTGTTTGTTTTGTTGGTTGGTTGGTTTACAGATTGCAAACCTGTGTGGCAGGGACTGCCTTGTTTTAACTGGCTGTATGTAAGCCAGTCTGGGAGATTTTTTGGCTGAAGGGCAGGGGACAAATGCGCTGGTCTGGATAAAGATAAATAAATTGGAGAGACTCAAAAGGACTTACTCTGGAACAAGGGATGGGACATAGCCTTCTAGGGGGCCTCACCAGCCTGCCTGCTTCCCAGTGCCACAGTCTTCCCTCTCCCAAAATTATAAACCCAAGACTTCATGCGAGGGCAGGGCAACTCAGGCCCAGCAACTATGAGACTCGGGGCTAGCCAGTGGGGCCCAATTTGAAGCAGTGTGGCGCAACTTGAATTTTTGTTTGTAGGGCCCCAGTTCACAGCCAAAGTCTGCAAAATTGTATAGATATAAATAAAATCCATCTAGATTGCCCTGGTGCGGGGGGGGGGCCTTAGGAGCGGCACGTGGGGCCCAATTTGGCCAAATTGCTCTAATTGCCTTAAGGTCAGCCCTGATGAGACTGTGCAGGTATATAACAGGAAGACCCGGCCTGCCCAGGCCACAAAAGGTTTACCAAGTTCAGTTATTACAAAAGTTTTTCAGTGTTAATTTTATGCATTTTTTAAAATCACCATGTTATTTAACAATAATATCTTGTATTCTTTAAAGGAGAAATTGTGAATAGCAGAATTTTAATAACCCATCATCACTCTTCCATTTTCTTCTAGTTGTGAGGGTGGTGGATGTGGAGGGGCCTCACAAGTGGAGTAGCCTAGGGCCTCTCTTCATCTAAATCCGGCCCTGTCCCCACTGCTATATTGCAAAGTGGTGTACACATGGCATTAGCCACAATTTATATCTGCCATTCCATATCTATCCTGCTGTTTCTTAGGGAACGCTTCATTTTGATGCATTTCCCCACAAACCAGCTTTGACCCAAACTGAGAAAAAGAACAACCTTCTAAGCTGGCCATGTGCGTAGGCTACACAGCCACAGAATCTTGGGACCTGTAGCTAGTTAAGGGTGCTGAGAATTGCAGCTCTGCGAGGGACACGCTACCATTCCCGGGATTCTTTTGGAGGGGGAATGTGCTTTAAATATGTGGCGTGCATGTAGCCTGGGTCTTCCACTCAGCCTGGGCCTGTGCATAGCAGCCCTCCCCTCTCCTCCCCCCACCTTTGGACAATAGGCACACCTCCCACCTGCTCTGCCAGGATCTGCCACTTGAGCTGCACTGCCGTGTGTTGTGTTTGCCGTGGCCAGCTCCCTTTCGGCTGACACCTGTCAGCCTTGTTGGGACAGGCCACCCTTCTGCCCTGTAATACTGTTTGATATTTGGGATGAGTCAACAGCTTGGCCCTGTGTGTGCGTCAACAGAGTTTGATGACTCTGATGCCCAAGAGGAATGAATGGTTTGTGTGTTTGTGTGTGTGCAAGGGTGGACAATCTGAGCTGGTTCCTTCCCTATCTCACAACATTTTGTAGGGAGGACACTTGTGCACTTTGGGGTGGGGCTGAAACTCAGTGGCAAAACACCTGCTTTGCATCCTGCTTTAACCCTGCCTGGTGGCCTCTAGCTATAATAATCTCATGCTGCAAGCGAGGGGCAAGATCTCTAGGAGCATAGGAGGCTGCTCAATGCTGAGTCAGACAACTGGCCCTCCTAGTTCAGTATTGTCCACCCTGACTGGCAGTGGCTCTCTAGGGATTCCCAGCCCTACCTGGGGTTGAAGCTGGGACTTGCTGCATGCACAACCAATGCTCTACCTCCAGGCTACAGCCCTTTTCACGAGACCCTGGAGCTGAACCGAGACCCTCTCTCAGCATGAAAACTGCAGAGCTGCTTCCAGTCAGGGTGCCCAGTGCTAAGCTAGATGGACTAAAGATTTGTCCTGTTAATAAGGTGGCGTCACAAGGCCTCTGACAGTAGAGGTGGAACTTAGCCATCATGGCTAGTAGCCATGGATAGCCTCCTTCTCCATGAATCTCCCTCCTCCTCTTTTAAAGCCACCCGAGTTGGTGGCCATCACTGCCTCCTGTGGAAGTGAGTTCCATAGTTTAACTGTGCACTGCCTGAAGAAGAACTTTATTATGTTCTTACTTTTGGCCCTCCAGATGTTGCTGGACTACAGCCCTCAATGTTTCTGACAGCAACATCTGGAAGGCCACAGGTTAGCCACCCTTCCCAGCAGCCTTGCAGGACAGCTGCCTGAACCCCGTCTTCTGTCCCTAAATGCTTTCTTCCCCTTGCTGCATTTATTTACTCAGCAGTGCTCTGTCCTGCAATGGCTTCAGCAGTATGCTTGGAGATGGAGGCTAACAGTTTTATTTAAAAGTGAAGAATGCTTACTAGAAGAAAGGATTGCAGGCAGCCTGATTGTATGAAAAGGTACCCAGAAGTAAGGATGCGTGGAATTGCAGCCTTTGCCTCACCCTCCCTTTCGTCTCAGGATAAGTAACCACAGCTGAAATCTAAACTCCTCCTTTGGAGTAAGCCCCATAGAAGTGAATCGGTCAATTCTACTTTCTCTCACTACTTTCTCCTTTTTCCAAACTTAAATCTAGTTCTCCACCTTTCCAGAAGAGCTTGTGTTTGTTTGTTTGTTTTTAAAAAACAAGGTCCTCATTAAAATTCATCAGCATTTATTGCAAATTTCTCCTAATATACACATGTTTGTGCAATTTTGCCAAATGTAATGCATTTTTCTGTGTGTCTCTGAAATATAAATTTTTATAAATACTTCCCCCCCAGTATGTGCATTTTTGTACACATCACTTCGCTAGAAAACTGCATTGCAAAATTCAGAGAAGTGCTAATTGTGAAAGGCAGCTGTGCTTGTGTTCATGCATTGCTTTGGAATGTGCGAAATGTATCAGATTTCTCCTCCATCCCCATTGGAATGCATGTTCTTCCCTGCTTCTGCTGCTGCCTAATTGCCAAAGCCTCTGCCATTGGGGGAGCTTGGGGATGGCATTTGAGCACAGCGGTGCAAAACACAACTGGAGGTGCAGGGTCTGCACCCACTCTTGTTGTGTTCCTGGTCATGCATCTCAGCAGAAGGGGGACTGGCAAAGGGTTGGCACCAGCTGTGTAGTCCACAATGAACTTTCCTGTCACATGGCAGGCAGAAATTCAGCAGAAGAAACCGGGTGCCTCAATGCAGTGAGCAGCTTCACCTGTTGGATTTCATTCCTTTCGTGTTGTTTTCGATGCACGAGAGGCCCATCAGAAACACATACGCAGGGAGAGTTGGCAACTCTGCTGCACATAGAGTTTCCAGGCTGGGTGTGGGTTGTGAGATGGGAAGAGGGTCATGCCCCACAGTGAGAGGGGAAGGCAAAACAGCTGCACTGTGGTGATAGTGCAGAAGATGGGGGAGGGAAGACAGCTGCACAGTCCTCTTTCCCCCAACAGGAACCATCTGTGTCAGTGGGCAAGTCCAGCTCCGCAAGCCCTACCAGCCGATCCGGAGCGATTTCCGAATAACTTCCCCTTTGTACTTCCCCAAACATGGAAGCAAGGCCTGAGCTGTGGACAGGCAGGCAAGCCAAGAATTCTCCATCCCTCGGCCACCAAGAGCACTTGCAGGAGGAACGGGCAGAGTAGGAAGAGATCCAGGTTCCCCCTCCCACTCGATAGCCAGGTTAATGTGTGGCATGAGAATGTGAGCCTTTGGTCATGCCTTAATGCCACTAGTGGAGCAGCAAAGTAATTTTATACTCCGGACTTAATGCCCTGTTGCAGTGGAGGGTTTATAATGTGCACTTACTTAAAAATGTGACGAGCCACTCCTGTTGTGTTTGTCCCCGCCACCACTGCCCCACTGCTCATTCGTCTAAGCAGGACATGAGAAGGCAGGGCTTCCAGGCAGGGCAAACACACACACACACACCCAAGCCAACTGGAATATTTTCTCAAAGAGGGCCCCAGAAGAAGAATCCTCCCATATCCCATAATTCAGGGACATCCAATGAATGTTGGAAGATTCTGAGCAGGCAAAAAAGGTTCCCCCCCACCCATGTTCGGAGCATATAGTTAAACTATGAAACTCACTTCCACAAGAGGAAGTGATGGCTCCTAACTTGTTGTTGTTTAGTCGTTTAGTCGTGTCCGACTCTTCGTGACCCCATGGACCGTAGCACGCCAGGCACTCCTGTCTTGCACTGCCTCCCGCAGTTTGGTCAAACTCATGTTCGTAGCTTCGAGAACACTGTCCAACCATCTTGTCCTCTGACGTCCCCTTCTCCTAGTGCCCTCAATCTTTCCCAACTTAGATGGCTTTAAAAGAGGATTAGATCAATTCATAGAGGAGGAGGAGGAAGCTACCAATGGCTATGTTCTCGCTCTTATCGATCAAGAATGTGTAGGAGAGCACCATGGAGGCAAGAGAAAGGGGGACTGGAGAAAGGAAGTGGCTTGTTTGAGAGAGAGAAGTGAAAGGCTGGAGGAAATGCACATTCAAAGTAGAGCACCACACGCCCTCTGGGGCTCCCTTGAGATGCACTACTGGGGGGGGGGTGGAAAAGGAGGTGATGGTGACCTGCAGAAGATGCTTCCCTTTTGCTTCAAGTGGTGCCAGTTTGAATCCCTGCTAACCGGGCAGCATGGCATCTGCACCTTGGGGAGTTCTTGCAACAGGTTCTTGGCTTCCTTCCTTCCTTGGCTCATGACTTGGGGAGGGTCTGTCACCACATGGTAGAGCACAGGCTTGAGGGTGCTGTGCTCATTTAGTAGCATCTCCACTTAAAAGGAGCTAAGATGCAGGGTTCAAAAAGACCCCGGAGAGATACCGATAGGCAGAGACGAAGGCACTACCGGTAGGTGGGCCAGTGGGTTGCCTCAATAGAAGGTGACCTCATATGTTATGGAGAGGCAGGACAGGGCTCTGAACACCAGTTGCTGGGAATCAAAAGAGCAGGGAGTGCTGCTACACACAGGTTCTGTCCTTGGTATTTCCAAGTCAAAGGATCTTGGTTAGCAGGAGGTGATGACAAAGGTGCCTCTCTGTTTGATAACCCACCCCGTACTCATTCTGCTACATGCTGAAGACCTTTATTCCACCCCCACTCCATAGGCAGGGCACTTGCTGCCTTTGGGGCATAGGGTTTTGGTGTTATGGTTTTAAACTAGGGTTGGATGAATATGCCAATTTTAGTTTATCTCAGTTTCTGATTTTTCCAATCCTAAATTTAGTTGGCCACATTTCTGCATCCATTTGTGATTTTAAAAAAATCCTCTTGAAACATCACCAGAATTGGACTGGATTTAAATAAGAAGGCAAGCAGGTGGGGGTGAGCTCATGGCAAACTGGGGCTGGTGGGGACAGTGCCTCCTTCACCCTAAGAGCCTGTCTTCCACTGCCTGCAGAAGTGTGGACTCTTCTGGCAAGAGCCAGTGTGGTGTAGTGGTTAAGAGCAGTGGACTTGTAATCTGGTGAACTGGGTTCGATTCCCTGCTCCTCCACATGCAGCTGCTGGGTGACCTTGGGCCAGTCACACTTCTCTGAAGTTTCTCAGCCTCACTCACCTCACAGGGTGTTTGTTGTGGGGGAGGAAGGGAAAGGAGATTGTTAGCCGCTTTGAGACTCCTTAGGGTAGTGATAAAGCGGGATATCAAATCCAAACTCTTCCTCCTCCTCTTCTTCTTCGGGCAGGTGCCCAGCCATGCCTACCCCTGACCCTGCCTCTGAATTTATCTCACCCTTCCTTAAAGCTGCTTCCGTTGCAATTCTGCCACCACATCTGATAGCAAGGAGGCCATCCCTGCAGCCTTTCTGGAGTGTATGCCTGTGTCCCAATAGGGCAGGCAGCTGCGTCGCTCTGCATTGCCAGCCTGCGCCGACACCTGCAGCCTCTAGCATGGCTCTGATCAACACCAGTTTCCAAGTTGGGATGCCCCCTGCACCTGCTGGGGCCTTGCCCCTCCTGGTGCCCCATTTTCTATGCATCGGTGGCTGGGCCGCAAGACAAATTTGTTCCAGCAGCCGCACAATAAGCCCGGCTTGTTATTTTTGGGTGGGGACCCCCCTGCCAGCCCGCTCTAGTTTCATTATGAACAAGAGGGGAAGACGTTTTGTTGCTCTCAGCAGAACGGAAAACCCCCATGTCAGCTCAGAGAAGCTGCACCGGCTCTCACATCCTCTCCCATGAGCCAGGCCCAAAGAAGGAACAGGGCTGGGAGGGACACCCCCTTCCAACAGCTGCCAGGCACTTCAGTTCACTTGCTGCCTAACAGGGTGGATCTGGGACTTTGCGTGTGGTAGTAGCCTTCATTTACCCAACAATGCACACTCTCTCTCTGCTTGGGGAAGGTCAACTAAGGTGGATCTGCCAGCTTTAAGCACAGAACTAACACAGCCACTTCATTTCGTAACGATGCAAGAAACCTGATCAGGCCAAAGGCCCATCTAGTCCAGCTTCCTGTCCTCACTGTGGCCAGCCAGATGCCCCAATGGGAAGCCCTAGGATAGTAAGAGCATAGGAAGCTGCCTTCTACTGAGCCAGACCACTGGCCCATTTAGTTCATTACTGTCCAGGGTGATGGCAGTGGCTTTCCAGGATTTCAGGTGGCCCCTGAAGATGCCAGAGATGCAAAGATGATGCTCTAGAATGAATGGTGGTCCTTCTGAGTGCAATAGCACTCTTCCCTGCCAACAGTATGCAGAGCAATACTGCCTCCACTGTTCTCCACTGTTGGAGAACATAGCCATCATGGTTAGTAGCCATTGGTAGCCTTCTCTTCCATGAATTTGTGGAATCCTCTTTGAAAGCCATCCGAGTTGGCGGCTGCCACTACCTCTCATGGGAGCAAATTCCATGGCTTAACCGTACTGTGTGAAGAGACCCATCATTTTGTCTATGCTGAATCTTCCAGCATTCAGCTTCATGGGGTGATTGCAGGTTCTTGTAATATGAGAGAGGGATACATATATTTCTTAAATTAAAAAATTCTATTCATTTTCTCCATGCTATGTCAGAATAATGGGGGCAGAAAACCACATGATGCATTCTCTCCAAGCCAAAGTGCAAAGTACCTTGGGGCCAAGATATTTTGGCACTTGAAGCAGAAAATCCTATAACTGCCTCTCCCTGGGAGTAAAAATATACTACTACTACTAATAATAATAATAATAAAAATAATAAATTAAATAATAAACCATTTGCTGCCCTTTCATGACACACTAAGTCAACTGACTGATGGCAGTATAAAAATCAATAAAAATGAACAAATAAACAAACCACTGAGTGAATGGGGGGGGGGGGAATCAGGCAAATAAATAAAGCAGGTAAAGAGTGCTTTAGGCACCAGGTTAAAACTATTTTCTTTGTGTGTGCTTTAGTGCCACTTTGATATTTCATCACTGTTGTTTTTATCGTTTTATATTATGCTCTGCTGTCCAGTGTATTTTATTGATGGTGCATTGAACTGGATTATAAATACTCTTTGCTATGTTTTTAGAAGCATTTTTCCCTAACACAATGCATTTTGGCTGGGGAAACCCAACCAGATGGGTGGGGTATAAATAAATAAATAAATAAAATTTCTGAATGTTATTTTCACTAATATATATGTTTTTGTGCACCGTCATTAGCTGGAGAACTGCACTACCAAATCTTGAGACGTGCAGATTTTGAAGGATGGTTGCGTTTCGGTTCACTTCCTGTTTTTCTGATAGTGCAAATCAAGAAGATCCACCTTTAAGTGAGAACTGAATCGAACATTTCTCTCATCCCTAGCTGGGGGCTTCAGCCTGTGGTCCTCCACTCCTTTGACATTCTCTACTCCAAACCTCATACAGCTAGAGGTTTTATGGGAAAGGCTGCAATGCAGTCACAGATCATCTGCTTTGCATGTGAAAGCTCCCGGGTTCAGTCCCTGGCATCCCTAGGTAAGGATGGGAAAGCAGCGTGACCTGAAAGCCTGGAAAGCAACCACCTTTAAGGGTAGACAACACTGAGCTAGAGGTGTTCCACCTTCTCCTTCCTAGTAAATTCCCTAATTTTATAACCTCATTAACCCAGCAGCTGGAAGGCAGGAGAGAGAAAATTCTCCCAGATGCCTCCTCAGAAAGAAACAGAAGCATCTCTCTACCTTTCCTGCCACCTTTGACAACCTTCACAGATAAACAAACCAGGGTAGATGGCGTTCAGGAGTCTTCAGCTTGAGCGGCTGAGTTTGCATTTACAAGGGTCAAATGTCGTACTAGCACATGTGCATAAGCAACTGAACAGGAGGGATGCATTCTGGAACAGGCTCCTTAATGCTTCACCCTCAGGTTTTATTCTAGTTTTGCTCAAAATTCCTCCCCCCTGGCTAGCTACTGTTCTCCCCACAGATGCAGGAACCTCATTGTCCAGTGAGCTGGGCCCTCACTGTCCAGAATACAAGGGTGTGAATATATCTCGAGCCTTCCCATTGCTGAAACTAACACAGGTTTGGGGATTCCTGTTCCTCATTTCAATTAGCCCTCCTTTCTGTGTTTTGCGTTTCAGACTTACCTTAGTTAGTTTGGACAGTGTTGCACATGCAGCCCCGCTCTCATTGGTGGGTATTTTGCTAACCCACCTGAGAATTGGACCCTCACCAGCCTGAGGGCATCTATTGGAGCATGACATTATCCCAGTTCAAGAAGGCCAGGTAAAAGCACAAAGAGCACACAGAGCTGGGATGAGAGATAGAGAGGTCCTCAGGCCTCCTCCTGGTTTTTTAAATTTTTGCTGTCCTCGTTTATGAACTGATCAAATTGCCAGTTGGTGTTCCTTGCTTTCAGTGCTCCAGGGGTTGAGGTTGAAGATGTGTTTGTATGCATCTAAGTCTGCTAAATAAATACTTTACATTTTCACTTAAAAAGTGATTCTCAGTAATTACCCAATTCTACTTTTTGTTCTGGACCGTTCCCAACTTTTCAGAAACAAAAACAACCATGTAATGGACAACAGTGCAAAAGCCGAGCGTGCGTTTGGGATTTGCCGCTTTGCTAGGCATCTCTGTTTGATTGTAATACATGGCGCAGTTTGCTAGCCTTACCCTTCTGGTTTGCCCAGATAAAACAGGGATTGCCACTCCTTCAATCTCTGCTCTGATACTGGCAGAGGACTCACTCGGAACCTTTCCAGCGCCAAGCGTTCCAGCCCTCGCTTATCATACAAAGCTATTCAGTGGCCTGATGCAGAGGAAGGCAGAGCTTTGGTTCATCTAGCCCAGGCACAGATTGCCTGAGTTCATTTTAACTGAAGATGCCTGGGATCAAACATGGAGTATTCTGTATGCAAAGCAGCTGCTCTCTGCAGCCATGACCTTCCATCTGGGGAAAGTTCAGACGATCCTTCGACGTTCTGGCAATGAGAAAGTTGCAGAACTTGTGGAGTTTTCAGATGGGAACTTCCAGTAACAGAACAGAACCATTAGCCTGGGGGGGGGCAGAGTCTGCAAAGGGGTGCAAAGCTGCATGGATTTGGTGCAACAATCTCACATTTTATGATCCTACTAATGTTCTGATCTGCTGTTTGGATTGGTGGGGATCAATGTGCTTAGCAGCCTGTCCTTTTGGAGCTGTCAGGTTGGTGCTCTAACATCTCCAAAAACAAACCAACAACTCCCTCCTGCAAGCAAGTGCCTTTAACAACTGTTGTCACATTTCCAGAGATCCTGGCCAGCCCACTCCAGCTTTGGAAGGTGCTCTGTTTTGGTGCCAGAACCCAGGCACTGCATTGCACCTAATCTCTTCACCATCGCAGGATATGATTCCTATGGGAATCTGAAAGGTACAAAGTCACTCTTGAAGACGTGAATTACTAGGCTGGGGAGAAAGGAAACAACAGGCAGAAAAGGGACACAACAAACTGAAATAAATTATTCTTTTTTTAAAAAAAAGTAATCAAAGGGAGGTTTGGAGTAAAAGATAAGAGAGAAGACAGAAAGGGGTGAGCATAAGGGAGGGAAAGAGAAATGAGCCTGGAAGAGAGAGGGAAGGGGCGAAAGCTGGAAGATGAGAGCAAGAAGGTTGGGGGGAGTGGAGGTGGCCACCCCAACACCAGCCACACACCCAGTGCCTATCAGCCCTCTCCATCGCATTAGCCCAACATCGAGTAGTTTTTCACCAAGATTGGAGTGATCAGGTAGTTTGGCCCTTGCAGCTGCTGCTAGGCTGGTGAATAAGCACCTGCTTATCTCTGCCCAACGGCTGTGAGCAGCTACAGATTGTGTTGGGGATGAGGTGTTGGCTGTGCACTGCAATTTCCATATCAGTACCCTGCAGCCGCTCGAACCGAATAAACACAACAGCCACGTGGACAAGAGGTTAATTATCAATTTTCAGAGAGAGGAAAGAGAGGGGGGAAGCACAGAGAGAGGGGGGGAATGGTAGGGGCAAGAAAGGAAGTGCCAGACCAAGTGTGGATTTCTGAATGCTGGTGCAGGGGACCCTGTTGGAAGTGGTGCAAAACTGACCCTTCAGTGGGTCCAACTTGGTGCACCAGGCTGGTGCCTAGCAGAATATTTTGAAATGAGTGGGGACTGTTCCTTTTTTCACATCATACAGAATTCTGAACACGCTCCCCACTTTTTATCTATGCAGAAAAGTCCCAAATGTTGTATCCTTCCCTCCTATAGGACTTGCTGCAGTCCTTGGTCATTTTCGTTTCCCTTTTCTGAAGCTTTCCCACACCTACGATATCTCTTCCCCCCCCCCTTCAGGTGAGCGGCAACCAGTATTATACACAATATTCCAAGGGTGGTTGTGCCATTATTCTAATGGCATTATGATATTGGCAGTATTCCCATGTCAAGTCATGCCCTCTCCTTTCTTCTTAGCCACAAATTCTGGACACAGTTTGTGCAATTTGAAATCAAGTCTGTTTTCACTGAATGGTCCGAAATCCATCCGCTGCTGGAGGCGTATTTCTGCATACTCAGGCTGCAAAGGCTGGACTGTGAGCTCACAAAGGGAACGAGTTCCCCCACAAAGTTCAGGGGCAAAGTTTGCAGCCTCCAAACGAGACCTGGGCTCGTACTGCACCTTTTGCTCACAATCAGAGGAAGCCTGTCAAACTAGAACTCCGGACTGGATGGGTTGGTATGTAAGAAGGCTGGTGAATAGTTGGTCTCACCTTAGGAACAGAGTTCGAAATGTATAAATGTTTGCTCCTTCCCTGCTCTAGCAGTTAGGGCTGTTTCACATGTGTTCCACCACTTGATAGTTGTCAGCGGAATGTGTAACTGACTTTTGAAGAACATTGGTGTACATCTGAGGTCGCCCTCCCCATGGCTATGTGGGAGAGGGCTGTTGCACTCTGCTTGTGGGCTTCCCATGGGGATCTAGCTGGCTACCGTGAGAACCAGATGCTGAACTAGAGAGACCATTATAGTCCAATAACATCTAGAAAGCACCAGCTTAAGTACTTAAGGAGAGCCCTGCTGAACTCCCATTGCCCTCTGACCCGTTGGCCATATGACTTGGAGCTGATGGGAGTTGTAGTCTGAAACATCTGGAAGGCACCAGGTTGGAAAAGGCTGATCTGAAGTGGCATGCAAGTTCTCCCTCTGGTAAGATAAAGGTAAAGGACCCTTGGATGGTTATGTCCAGTCAAATTTGACTATAGGGTGTGACGCTCATCTTGCTTCAGGCCAAGGGAGACGATGTTTGTCTGCAGACAGCTTTTCCAGGTCACATGGCCAGCATGACTAAACCACTTGTGGCGCACAGAAATGCCATTTACTTTCCCGCCACAGCAGTACCTATTTATCTACTTGCACTGATGTGCTTTCGAACTGCTAGGTTGGCAGGAGATGAGGCAGAGCAACGGAAGCTCACCTCATCAAGCGGATTTGAACCGCTGACCTTGCAATTGGCAAGCCCAAGAGGCTCGGTGATTTAGACCACAGCACCACCCATGTCCTTTCTGCCTCTGGTAGCTCATGCATACACACGTGTGTGAGCCCCTCTGCCATGCTGCAGATCTCCCAGTGGCAAACATTCATGAAAGCCAGTGTGGTGTAGTGGTTAGAGAGTCAGACTAGGATCTGGAAGACCAGGGTTCAAATCCCCACTCAGCTATGTAGCTCACTGGGTGACCTTGGGCCAATCAGTCTCTCAGCCTAATCTACCTCACAGGGTTGTTCTGAATATAAAATGGGGAGAATGATGACCCCACATGCCACCTTGAGCTCCATGGAGGAAAGGTGAAATAGAAATGCAGTTAAATAAACTAAAGTAGCTTTGAGATCCCTTCAGTTGCCCAGGAAGGCAAGACTAGAGTAACCATCTTCATTCCTCACCACCACAAAAAGCTAGCTTGCCAAGGGTTGTGTAGAGCAGCCTTACCGAACCTGGTCCTGGCTGGGGCTGATGGGAACTGTAGTCTAAAGCCAGGGTGGCTGAAGCTGATGGGAGTTGTAGTGCAAAACATCTGGAGGGCACAAAGTTAGGGGGGTGCTGATTTGGAGTGTGTACATGTGTGTGTTACCCTTGTGTTACTCAGGTTTGCTCTGTCTGCTACCTCCCTCCTCTAAACCCCTCACAGGAGTGTCCTTGTCCTAGTATAAATGGGGTCTGTAGCAGATAAGAGTGAGGCAAGTGCCTTCCTTGCCTCATCTTCTGCCATCCGGGATGCTCATCTCTCAGCACACAGACCACCCCCTTATCATCAAACCTCTGCTGGATTTGTGTCCCGTCAGGCCAAGGGTTACTGTGATAGAAAGGATGGAGGACACAGACGGAACAAGGTTCTCTGGCTTCTGAAGCCCCCAGACCTCCTGAAAGAGAGATGTGCATTAAAGTTGCCTGGCAGGGCTTACATTATCTCTGAGTACGGCTGCTTGGCTGGCCTATAATCCTATTGCTCCGAGTGTCTGAAGAACCCTCCCTGCCTTCTCATCCTCTTGCCTCTCTAGGCCAGAGATGAAGGAGTAATAAGCCATTAAATGGGGCTATGAACCTTGCCTGCTTTCTCGCCACTGGGAGAGCTTATTGGGGCAAAGGTCCAGCATGCGAGCCACTAAGCTGGTTACCTTTTGCTTCTCAACAGGACTTTCTTTTGAAGGAAGTCAGTGTGTGTGTGTGTGTGTGTGTGTGTGTGAGAGAGAGAGAGAGAGAGAGAGAGAGAGAGAGAGAGAGAGCGCTTGTGTCCCCTTCACCGGTAACTCTATGGCTTATCTTCTCCCACGCACATAGAAGGGTGTAAATGACAGTCCAACCCTTTCTCAGACACAAATGTAGTTCTTTCTTCTCCTTCTTTTGCTTATATTAATTATCTTGCATGGGTCCTCCCTAAGGCCTTTGCTCCTAAGTGATGACAGCCCCCTAAACTAATTGTATTAACTGGAGTCCAAAGAGCTTAAAGGTAAAGGGACCCCTGACCATTAGGTCCAGTCGCGGACGACTCTGGGGTTGTGATGCTCATCTTGTTTTATTGGCCAAGGGAGCCAGCATACAGCTTCCGGGTCATGTGGCCAGCATGACTAAGCCGCTTCTGGCAAACCAGAGCAGCGCACAGAAACACTGTTTACTTTCCTGCCGGAGTGGTACCTATTTATCTACTTGCACTTTGAGGTGCTTTCGAACTGCTACGTTGGCAGGAGCAGGGACCGAGCAATGGGAGCTTACCCCGTTGCGGGGATTCGAACCACCGACCTTCTAATTGGCAAGCCCTAGGCTCTGTGGTTTAACCCACACCTGTGTTGGCTTACTTCACCTGAAATAAATGAATGGGCCATTCCTTATTATTTATTTTATGGGTAAAATTGAGAGAAGGAGAGAAAACACATGAGGTCTGGATAGCTCAGTTAAAGTGTGGTGCTGATAACAGCATGGCTGCTGGTTCGATCCCCGTATGAGAAAGCTGCATATTCATGCCTTGCAGGGGGTTGGACTAGATGATCTTCAGGGTCCCTTCCAACTTTACATTCTATGATTCTATGGCTCGCATGTACGAACGTGCCATCACTGATTAAACTGATGTAAATATCTGTACATGTATAATACATGCAGTTTATATAACTTCTTTCTAATCCTTTTAAAAAAGCTATCTAAGTTGTGGTCATCATTGCCTCCTGTGAAAGCAAGTCCTATAGTTTAGCTATGTGCTACGTACAAATGGGCCCCACAAGCTTTGCACGGGATTGGTTCTGGAAGGTGAAATAAGGAAGAGTCAAATACCAGGGACAGGCCATATAGTTTACACAGCAGATTGAAGCATCTGATTGAATTGGACAGAGTTTATGTCTGCCACTTGGATCAATAAGGGAGCTATGTAGTTTGGCCAGTCAGAAGCCCCTGACTTGCTATTGCTTTTCTCTCATTCAGCCAAACTTAAAGACCTGGGAGATGCGGGTCACTTCCAGACGGCCTGCATTTGGAACGTTCATACAGATTGATTTGCACCAAGGTTTTCAGGTGTTTGCCTGGTGTTTGCTGTGCATTCATTCTGATTTGTTTGCAGGGAGGTGAGGCAATGTCCTTTCAGCAGTTGTTACCCTACACATTCTAGGCATTTTCCTTACAGGAAGAAAAGCCTGCTTTGGGAGAGGTGGGGGAGAGCATATTTGTTGTGCAAGAGCACTAAAACAGCTTTAGTTGCTGAATTTAGACAATTTCATGGAGGAGAAGGCTATCGATGGCCATGAGCCATGATGGCTATACTCTGCATCCATGTTTGGGGGCAGTAGGGTTTCTGAATACCAGAGGCTGGTATTCAGTTTCCCACAGGCATTTGATTGGCCACTGTGAGGACAGGATGCTGGACTAGAAGGGACAGTGGCCTGATCCCACAGTCTCATCTTATACATTTGTGACTGAATCCCACCAGAAAATGGCAAGAGTCTGGAAGGGCCCCTATGGTCTACCGCCCAGACTCATGATTTGAAAGCAAAGGCAGCACAATGCTACATGCCCTTTAGAGGACAGCTTCCCCTGCATGCTGTTCATTGTGGTACTCCTGATTAGGGATTAAATTCAGGAGAGGGTGACAATGGTTACCGGTAGTTTTTAATCATCCTTGGTGTCACAGGCGCTGTCCAATAAGAGCCCCTGACATTTGGGCAATCCTGTGTATTCAGTATTCACAACTGGAATGGTGTTGGTGATGTTGCAGTTCAAATGCTGTGGAAATGCAAGAATCAAGCAAAGTACTTGAATAGATAATTTGGAAGAAAGAAAGAAAGAAAGAAAGAAAGAAAGAAAGAAAGAAAGAAGAAAATGATCAGTGGCGGAAAGCTTGCTGTTGCTCTCTTGTAAACCACTCTAGGCCGCTAGCAGGGGGAGACTTTGGTCATCTTTTGTAATATGCTGCTCTGAGGAAGGCCAACATTTGGCACTCCCACATGGATCTTCTCAATTGTGGATCTTCACAAGTTAGCTACTGGCTTGCTGGTAATGAGGAGGAAGAACTAGCACCTGCAGAGGTGGAATCTGCAGGAATGCATGTTAACAGAACCATCAAAACTCGCCATACTTATACATTGACATGAGACAAGCCTGTTGGATCAGGCCAGTGGCCCATCTTCTCCAGCATTCTGCTCACCACAAGGACCAGCCAGATGCCCATGAGAAGCATGCAAGCTGGACATGAGCACAATAGCCCTCTCCCCATCTGCAAATCCCAGCACCTGGTATTCAGAGATGTGATGCCTCTGACAGTGGCGTATAGCCATGCCTAGAATGCCTTCCCTGACCTGGGGCTCCCCAGTTGTTGTGGACTGCAACCTCCAATGGCCCCAACATCATATGGCCATGCTGGCTCGTGGCAAGGGGACACTGATAAGAGTTGCAGTCCAAAAAAAACTGGAGGACACCAGATAGGGGAAGGGTGGCCTAGACTGAAGAAGCAAAGAGTGGCTAAAAGGCCACTCATAATAAACCCACTTGGCATCTTAGCAAGGCATGATCTGGGATCTTCTGTTTGCAGAAATGCAAAGTCTTTCGACATTTCCATTTGCAGGTTATTTCAGTTGATAACTGAAAGCGACTCTGACTGTTTTGTTTTCCATTTGTTTTCCTTTCCTTTCCTTTCTTTTTTGTTAACAGGCCTGCTGGTGGTGGTTGGAAGTGTCCTCTCTGCCCATCTGTCTCTCTTCAAGCTGTCCCTTGCAGCCAGCACCGCTCCCCCCCCACTCTCTTCTTAACCTCAAGTTTGTGTGTGCCTCTCTCTCTGTGTGTGTGTTTTTGGCAGAGTCCCTTGCAGCTGGTTCCCTAGAAACTTTGCCCAGAAGGCACAGTGGCTCCCTCCCAAACAGCAAAAACCCCTGGCTTTAGATGCTCAAAACAACCGACTAAAAATAATCAGAAACCCGAGGAGCGTGTGAAAAACCCTGGAGCCTGTGGGCTTCCTCCTGCTCCACCCCCCCTCCCATCAATCCATCTCTCTGGCTCCCCCCACCCCCAACCACAGTTTCCCAGACCTGTGCAAGGAAGCCTTGCCTTGCCTTGCTTTGCCGCGGTCTGACCCTCCACTTCCTGCCTGAAAGCTGCATGTCTCTTCTACACCTGCGCTCTGCAATCAGTTCACATCAGCTCCTAAATCTAACCGAATCCAAAAATATTAAAACCAGGGCCCATCTGTTGTCCAACTGATCAGAGCAGATGTGCCGAGGATTTCAGAGGCTGGCTGGCAACCATTCAAAACCGTCAGAACTTGCACCTGCCGCACCATTACTGTTCCCCTTTTCGATTTAATCCCCTCACTCTCCCTCCTCCCAATTTTGCAAAGAAAGGGAGGGGGAAATCCTCACCCCCCAACCAACCAACACCCCTCCCCCCCCCAGCTAGCTTTAGGAGATGTGTATCGTAAACAGATCTAATCATCCCCCCTCGGACACGCTGATGCTGTTGACAGCCTATTGTATAAACATGGACGGGCAAATATGAAAATACGCTGGGGAAAAGAATATATGCGCCAGAAATGCGGTTCCCCAAACCCCACCCCGAAGTAGACGTACAGCTGTTAGGAACACGGATTGTCACTCTCGTACAGATGCAACAATGCTTGTAATACCAAGAGCGTCTGCATGTGCTGGGAAGACAAAGGCAGATCAAAACACAGGCCCTTCATTTGCTCAGCACTGCTTACTGAGGATTTGAACATGGGAATCGTGGAATTGTAGAGTTGGAAGAGTTCCCCAAGGGTCATCTAGTCCAACCCTTTACAATGCAGGAATCTCAGCTCAATAATCCCTGGCCATCCAATCGCCGTTTAAAAACCTCCAGTGAAGGAGAGCCCACCACCTTCTGAGGTGGTCTGTTTCAATGCCAATCAGCTCTTAGATTCCCCTTCTTTATGTTGGGAAGGGAAACGCTGTGTCAGAAAGGGCTCGGTGATCCAAACACTGCATTGCTGGAAAGGTTCTTCTCCTGAAAGATCTGTGAAGCTCACCGGGGCTCCATCAGTTCCATCCTTTGCATAATTCCACCATAAAAGCAACTGTATGCAAATAACACCCGTTCCCTTTGAAAGACTCAGGGCTCATCCAGAATTCCTTTTGTGCTGAGTTTCAAGGCAGTGGCACAGGTCCGGGTTTTAAAGCTCCATGTCCATGAGAGGTTGTTTTTTATGGAAAACCCGATGGCCATTTGCAGTAAAACGTAGGTTTTCCTGTGGAGAGTGCCAGTATTGGGGGGTGGGGGACGCTCAGACACAGAGCTTTACAGTGCTGACCTGTGCCTGGAAAGCAGGGTACAATTGGAAGTCTGGATGAGCCCTAAACTATGCTGACCATGGCATTTTTCAATGGCACCTTTTGGCATGGCCTTCCCCTTGTGGCTCAGCAAATCAGTGCTGTTGGGATCAACTGAAACTCACCCGTCCGAAGTCCACCCTGTCTCTCTGCCAATGGTTCCATGGGAAGCATAATTCCCAAAAGGTTTTTTAGCATGCCTGTGACAAAAGCAATTCCCCTGGGTTCCTTGAGGAATGTGCTGGCTATTAAACCAGTTTCAATTTAGCTTTGGTCAATAGTGTGTATAGGAATAAGATTGTCCACTTTAAGTAAGACCACGGGCATGTTTAAAACAAACAAACCTGCACGTTTTATAAAGGGACTATCCAACCCAGATAGAGGTGGGCAGGCGAGGCATCCTTGTTGCCAGATAACTCAGGCTGCTCTACTGGTGTGGGAGCAGGTTCTTCAGGGTCTCCAACTGCACTGGAGGCCACTGCAGGCTCCCACCCCTCATCCTTGAGAGGGGTCTCCCTGGGGTCATGATCAGGCTGGACCAAGGCTCTTGACACCAAAAGCCACCAAGGCTCTTGATAGCTCAACTGTACATTTGGCACCTGTTACTAGCCAGCTGACATGCTTGGGAATATTGCAAGAGATTGGCCTAGATGACCCTTCCAACTCTACAATTCTAGGATTCTATGTCATCCTTCCCCTTTCAGCCAAGGACATAGCTAGCACTGCAGCCTTGCCCCAGGTCTGTCCATTGACCCATCTAGTTCATTATTGTCTACACTGACTGTCAGTGGCTCTCCAGGGTATCCGATAGGAGAAATTCCCTGTCCTACCTGGAGACGCTGGGGATTGAACCTGGGACCTTCTGCATGTAAAGCATATGCATTTTACCACTGAGCCATGGCCCTTCCATCTTAAGAGGCTAGTTTGTTTCATGTTAGCTAACAGGGCAGCACACACAGAGACAAATTATGGCGACTATTTCCCCCCCCCCCTTTTTGTGATTGCCTGGCGGGGAATCCCTCAGCTCAGATGGTGACCCCGTAACAATCCCACAAGCCCCGAAGTGAATAAATGCCAATAATCCCCTTTTAACGGCAGCCCCTTGTGGGGAGGGGGATTAGAAGCAGGCCCAGCCGGGCTGGCCTGTAGGGTCTCCGCTCTGCCAGTTCTGCTGTGTGGCCGTACAGATATGCCGTCAAGAACAGCTCGTGGCCGGTCCTGGTGGTGGCCACGCCGTCTGAAGGAGCCCCGTGTGGTGCAGGATGATTAGGATTAGCTGCCCTGGGGGTTGAGTTGAGAGAGAGAGGTGATCATGATGGGGCCCTTAGGGGATGGAGAGGGATTAGATTTCCTCTGGCTTTCCAAAGGGGTTTCCATCTGCACATATGGCCATGTGCTGCCCTTCTGCCCAGGAATAATAATAAAAAAAATCCAACAAGGAGTTTTGCTGTCATTTGGAAAGGGCTCAAGGATTTCAGGTCCACCCAATTTGGGCAAAGAGAAAGCGTAAGGACATAAGAAGAACCAGCTGGACCGGGCCAATGGCCCAACTAGTCCAGCATCCTGTTCTCACAGTGGCCAACCAGATGCCTCAATGGGAAGCCTGCAAGCAGGACTCGAGCACAGGAACACCCTCCCCTCCAGTGGTTTCCAGCAACTGGTATTCAGAAGCAATACTGCCTCCGACTTTGGAGGCAAGGCATAGCTCTTGTGGCTAGTAGCTTTCAATAGCCTTCTTCTCCAGGAATTTGTCCAATCCTCTTTTAAAGCCAGCCAGGTTGGTGGCCATTACTGCCTCCTGTGGCAGCGAGTTCCAGAGTCGACTATGCACTATGTGAAGAAAGTCTTACTTTCATCTGCACTGAGCCCTCCCCTCCACACACATCTCTCTCCATCCTGGCAAGGAGGAAGAGGCATGGCCACAGTTTCAAGGACTCGCTCAAGGAGGGTGCAGGGCTGTGGTAAGGGGTGTGGCCTCACAAGGGGGTTGAGCCTAGGGAGAATCCCCAAAACCAAGCTTCTATAAAAATCTCCATCTGGGCAAGTGTGCAAACTTCAGAACAACTAGTTTAGGGGTGTGAAGAGGCAGCAAAGCCTGTTATTACAGGAGAAAATATTAGATTCATGGTATGAAGCAGTGCTTCCCAAAGCAGGCAGTACCTACGGGGTGGAAGCATAAAAGACTATCAGACTTGGAAAAAACTGGTATTGTTGGATCAAGTTTTGACTGGATTTTGAATAAATGTGCCTTTAACTGTTACTATTTGGAATTTTATCATGTTACTAGCTTCCTTAGTGAGTTGCGCAAACCGCTATTCTGAATAATGCTTTCTATAGCACAGGGTGGAGGGCACTGGGGATGTGTTAATGAAACCAATGGCCCCCAAAAGTTTGGAAACCACTGCTATAGAGGATCTTAAATTATGGTTGGGACTGAAAGCTTGGGGTGTGATTGGGGTGGCAGGAAATATTGAGGGCAGCAGCACCAGTCCTTCTGACCCCTTGTAGTCCCTGTGCAAATACCACATTGAGGGCATTAGCAAATAAACACACACAGTTTCCTCCAGGCTTGCTAAACCCCTCAGGCTGCACTAGAGCTCTGTAACTGCTCCTCTGCAGTGGACACCTGCTCTCTTGCACAGGATCCTGAGACTTTCCTCATCCATGTGGACATTGCAGCCCCTTGGGTTGGATCAGTGCAATGCTTTGTGCTGGATGCTCCTTCTCCTAATTCACCTCCTATGCCCACAAACCTCCTCTGTTCCTCCCAGGCTGCGCTTGGCACACTGACTGGCACTGCCAAGGCTGAAGTGATACATAAACAGGGGCCACCTTGTCGAGGAAGCAGATGGAAGCCAAAGGGACCCGCTGGTGCACCTATCAGCAGATCCCACCCAGCTGTTCCTTCCAGGCTGACAGCTCTGCCACGCTGCTGCAACGGAAGAGCGGCTTCACTGGCGGGGCCTGGCAAGCGGGGCTCGGCTGGAGACGGCTGCCCAGAATCTGCCTCCAGGCGGGGCGGAGAGCCAAGGCAGCTGGCCAAGTTCCCTGCCAGGGAACAATAGGCTGGAAAGGCAGGCGGGGAGTGCGAGGCATCAGAGGGAAGCTGTCGACTTCTTTCCACAGGACGAGGATGTCCCTCAACCTTCTCTGGGGTCACAGCCAGGGGAAGGCCAGCCCAGGCGGGTCAAGGAGAGAAAAGCATTGGCGGCCTAGAGGAAGGGTGCCAGAGATCCTGTTTCCACAAAGGCCCAGAGACCTCCCAGCCCCAGCCCCATTCAGCCAAGATGCAAATATCCTCCTCGTGTGGTAAAAGAACAGGGTTTCATTTTTTTATTTTAAAAAATGCCTTTTACGTTATTATTTTTTGCTATGGTGTCACTAAGGCAGGGTGACTGAGGTATCTCCCCAGGGTGTAATGTGCAATTTCAAGAGTTGCTGAGTGCTGAAAGATTCAGGGCAGATTAAAAAAAGTATTTCTTCACAGGGCACATTGTTCAACTATGGAACTCACTCCCACAGGAGGTAGTGATGGCCACCAATCTAGATGGCTTTAAAAGAGGGTTAGACAAATTCATGGGGGAGAGCGCTATCAATGCCTATTAGCCATGCTGGCTATGCTCTGCTTCCAAAGCTGGAGGCAGTAATACTTCTGAATACCAGTTGTTGGGAACCACAGGAGGGGAGAGTGCTGGACTAGATGGGCCATTGGCCTGATCCAGCAAGCTCTTTTTCTTAGTGAGAGCAGCATGGTGCACAGAGCACAGCACCCATCTGGCTCCTCAATGGCCCTGTGTTCACAGTCTGTCACACAAAGCACATTCATACTTGCAGCGTTAGTGGCGGAGGAACAGAGAATTGGAGTTATGCGGTTGTTGTGGTATGTGAGGGTTCATCAATGGCTTCTTAACAGGAGCAGTCTATCTGAGAAGTGAAGACTTGGCATTTCAGCAGCTGCATCCTTAAATCTCTGCAACCATTCTTAACTTGCTCCAGTGCTGGTCATGTTCAGGAGGAAAGGAGCAGGAGATTGTGAGCATAGAGAGAACATTGATGAAACTCATTACAGCCCCGGCTGCTTGTTGACCTTCCGTAAACATTCTAGATAGTGATCTGCTTTGCGGGAAGGAACCTATTCACTTTGTCCTTTTGCAAAGCACTTAGTATATATTTAGCCTTTTAAAAAGGAAAATAATGAGTAAGAATTCTTTTCTAAGGGACTAAACTGAAATATTTCAATGATGCTATCAATATTTGTCAAAATACAAGCAACAGCAACACCCACCCACTAACAAAGATTCCTCTTTGCCATAAGATGTGTTGGGTTTAGAAACTAGAGGAAGGTCTTCAATGATCAAGCGAGCAAAATTCTGCAACAGCATCCAATAGCATGAAACTGGCTCACTTCACCTTTTATGCCTGCTAACCTAGGGCAATACCAGAAAGAGAAAATATCAGCGGCTGCTAAGGATGGGGGAGGCTTTCAATCAAATTCACATTGAAAGGCAAACCTATCAAATTGGCACTTGATGAAACAATGCACAACCCAAACACAGCCAGCCTTTGAAATTTGTACTTCTCCAAGTTTTGCAGTGCTGTTCCCCAGCCAAGTAATGTGCACAAAACACATCTACTAGGGTAAAGTGTGCAGGTATTATTGAAATTAACATGCAACATTACATTATATTTGGGGAAACGGGCAAAAACTGCTTTGCAAAGATGTGTACATTACACAAAATCACATATAAAAATTGGTGACTATTAGGAGAAAATTGCAATAAAATGTTTCAGAAATGTGGAGGGATGAGTTTAAGATTGGGGGGGGGGGAGAAACCAAGAGGACTGAAACTGACAGATCTGTCCCTCTCTAATGGCTGCAGCATCAAAAGTGCTTTCCTTCATACAGCACATAGCTAAATTTTGGAACTTACTCCCAACAGGAGACAGTGATGGCCACTGACTTGGGTGGCTTTAAAGACAATTAGACAAATTCATGGAGGATAAGATTTTCAGTAAAGGGGGCCCTGACCATTAGGTCCAGTCGTGACCGACTCTGGGATTGCAGTGCTCATCTCACTTTATTGGCCGAGGGAGCCGGCGTATAGCTTCCAGGTCATGTGGCCAGCATGACAAAGCCGCTTCTGGCGAACCAGAGCAATGCACGGAAACGCCGTTTACCTTCCCACCAGAGCGGTCCCTATTTATCTACAGTACTTGCACTTTGACATGCTTTTGAACTGGTAGGTTGGCAGGAACAGGGACCAAGCAACGGGAACTCACCCTGTAGCAGGGATTCGAACCGCCGACCTTCTGATCGACAAGCCCTAGGCTCTGTGGTTTAGACCACAGCGCCACCCGCTACTACTACCGTAGCAGTGGCTACTAGCAAATATGTCTATGCTCTCTCTGCCTCTATGATCAGAGGCAGCAGGCTTCTAAATACCAGTTGCTGGAAATCATGAATGAGATTGCTCTTGTGCTCAGGTCCTGGTTGTCGGTTTCCCACAGGTATCTGGTTGGCCACTGTGAGCAGATATAGAACACAGGAACAGGGGCAGCCCAGCCTGAAGTGAAATGGGAAGCTGCCACTGCTACTGCCTCTCTGCTGCTGAAACCTTCCTAATCTGGGTTGCATGGTGGCACCCGCAAAGCAGTAACAATGGCGGGTTCTGGCAAGATCTTGCCAGAAGCCTCTGCTCCTTTCCTGCCAGCAGCGGGGCTCCTTCAGGGGTGCTGTCTCTTGGAGTTCTGCCACCTGAGGCAGCTGCCTCAGCTTACCTAATGGGCGGGCTGGCTTTGGATAGAAAGCTGCCTTTGCCTTGCCTATATTTTCTCTGCAATGACTGTGGTTTTCAAGTGGGGTTTTCCCCAGCCATACCTGGAGATGCAAGGCTCTGAACCCGGGACCTTTTTACCTGCAAAGCACATAGGCTCTACCACTCAGCCCACAGCCCTTCCCCTCTCTTTGAACTGGGGTGTTTCTGGGTCAACTCCATCTCCTTCTCTGTTCCTCTCCACTGGCAAATCCTTGCAGGGAGACGAGCACGTGTCCGGGTTGTAATTGTGAGAGAGAATGAAGTTTGCAAAAGCTTTAATTGAAGTGCTGGCTGCTGTTAATTATATTAAAGAGTGAGAGAGCAAGAGCAATGGGCTTTTTATTAGCTAATAAGGATTTCCATTTTTCCGCCCTTTGATGTTTTAGAAGGCTAATGGCTGCTAAATTAAAACGGTTTGGTTTTCTTTCTCTCTCCTTCTCTCACTCCTCCCCCCCCCCCCAGCTCCCTTGGTTAAGAGCTTGTGAAGGCAGTCACCTGGGTTGAAGCTGTGGGGCTGAAAAGTGGGGGGAGAGAAGCTTAGGGAACTGAGCAGGGAATTGATTTTGTATAATGAAGTGATTTTACCCTTTTAGCATCTCTGGTGTGCTCAGCAGCAAAGCCTCTCCCCGCCCCCTGCCCCCCCCCCACCCTGGGCCAAAGCCTTCACTTGTGCATAAAGAAAATGTATAGTAACTGTGCCATTAAAATCATTATTCAGCTGAAAAGGTTGCCTCTCCTCCTCCCAGGACACTGTGCTGTGGTTTATAGGGCAACACATTAGGCCCCAGGGACCTGGGCTGAGGGGCATTTACTCCCATCATCTTGAGCATTCTCCAGGCCCCACCAAGCCCAGGAGGAGACCAAGGCTGGTGCCTGACCTTTCTTCCAGAATGGACTTTGTCAAGCTGATCAGAAGGCAAATGAAACTGATGGGGGAGAAAGGAGGAGTGGGGAAGGGAGGCGGGGAAAGGCCACCTTGCCGTTTTGTATTATGTAAAAGGATTGCAGGAGAAAATGCAAAAGATGGATTAACGGGTACCTCTGTGGTTAAAGAAACAGATGGGGAATGAATGAGCAGCAGGAGCGCCAACTATAGGGGGCTCTGGGTGCCTGAGCACCCACAAAAAATTCTTGTGGGTGCTCAGCACCTACACCGCAGGGCCCCTGACGCAACCTCCGAGGTCTTGCAAGGCCTCGGACGGCATCTCTGAGGCCTCACAAGACCTTCTGTCTTATTTATTTATTTATTTATGCCCCGCTCATCTGGCTGGGTTTCCCCCGCCACTCTGGGCGGCTTCCAACAAATACCAAAATACATTAAAATATCACAGATTAAAAACTTCCCTAAACAGGGCTGCCTTTAGGTGTTTTCTAAATGTCAGGTAGTTGTTTATCTCCTTGACCTCCGATGGGAGGGCGTTCCACAGGGCAGGCGCCACTACCGAAAAGGCCCTCTGCCTGGTTCCCTGTAGCTTTGCTTCTTGAAGTGAGGGAACCGCCAGAAGGCCCTCGGCGCTGGATCTCAGTGTCCGGGCTGAACAATGGGGGTGGAGACGCTCCTTCAGGTATATAAGACCGAGGCTGTTTATGGCTTTAAAGGTCAGCACCAACACTTTGAATTGTGCTCGGAAATGTACTGGGAGCCAATGTAGGTCTCTTAGGACCGGTGTTATGTGGTCTTGGCGGCCACATTCAGGATTAATTGCAGTTTCCAGGTCACCTTCAAAGGTAGCCCCACGTAGAGTGCATTGCAGTAGTCCAAGCGGGAGATAACTAGAGCATGCACCACTCTGGTGAGACAGTCCGGGGGCAGGTAGGGTCTCAGCCTGCGTACCAGATGGAGCTGATAGACAGCTGCCCTGGACACAGAATTGACCTGCACCTCCATGGACAGCTGTGAGCCCAAAATGACTCCCAGGCTGCGCACCTGGTCCTTCAAGGGCACAGTTCAGGACCAGGGAATCCCCCACACTCGCCCGTCCCCTGTCCCCCAGTTATTTATATTTGAAGCAGACTTGGATGGACAGCCTTTCCAACAGAAGTTAATTTCCAATAGAGGACAGCACACTGTAAAGTAGGACACAGCCACACTAAGGTTGGACTATCGCTGAGGAGGGGAACCTTTTTAGCCCAGCCGGCCAGGTCTTTATATCCTCACCTTGCGGGCCAAAAAGGACAGCTGGGTGGCTCCACCCCTGCCAGTCATCTGACACCAGAGGCGGCTCACCTTTCTTGGCCTGCCCCAGTCACCCTTTGCCACATGCCAGGGGTGAGTGTGCCCCCCCGCACTCTTATATGTGTAAACACGCACATAGGCACACAGCTCCCCTCCTCAGCTGATTTGTCCAGATCAACTGAGGGCTGTGTATGTGCGGGGCAGGGACACCACGCCTCCTTTGCTCATCAATCCAATGACCAGGGAAAGAGTAATTTGCGATCCCCACCAGAGTGCGTAGTAGAGAGATGTAAATCTCTCCACTCACCCCAGAGCTGTGTCTAAGTGTTTTCCACCCCTTTCCCATGCAGCCAAAATGAGTGCTTTGGATGGGGACAGAATGCTCCCTTGAGGCCTGGATCAGTCCCCTAGGATAGAGATTATTAGCCTATGCAAAAAGCAGCTTCCTGTGTTCTTAACACCTGGGGACAGGCCCTCCCTGTGCTTGCCTCAGAAGCCCTCTGAGTCACCCACCTGTAAAGAACCAGCAGTCAAATAGACCTACAGCACTTTCTCTTTCAAAGGTGGCTGTGAACTTTTTGCCACTTGGAGAAGGGGGGGGGCAGCAGCAGAAAAACAGGGGCCCAGCGCTCAACTCTGCCCAATTTCAAAGAGAAACCAAGCTGGGGAAAGCGGTTGACAGGATAATTCTCTCTCTCTCTCTTAAAAAAAACAACCCTTCTCATCCTTTTCTTTGTGCCTGCAATGTGGGAAAAAAAATTGCAAGGAGTGGGAGGGAAGGAGGCAGAGAAACCTTAGCTATCAATGGCCCTGCCTTGATGGGAATAAAATATGCACTGAAAGACATTAAAATGGAGTAAATAAAAGAGATAAAAATGGAACGATCAAGCCGGGAACTTCTTCTCCTCTGATTAAAAAGAGAGGGGAGGCAGGGGGGGGGATGCTGATGGAGGAGGGGGTGCTCCAGCCCTTGAAGAGGCAGGCTGCTGCAAGAACAGGAGACTGATAAAGGGTCTGCGGCTGCCTGTTTGTGAGAGATAAAGCCTGAGTCCCAGCACTTGCTGTCCTCAATCCAAGTCTTACCATCAATGTTAATACAGCCTGACAAACTGGCATTTAAGATAGAATAAATATAGGCTGGTTCTGCTATTACCTAGACTTTATTAATCTGCTTGCAGGCATTTAAATGGCGTTAAAAATATGGAGTTTACTACTCAGTGCTTCAATAGCTCTCCAATTCATCACATTTCTCTCTCTTTCTCTGCTCCCCTCCCCCGCCTGCCCCCCTGTCCCTTGAGCTATTGTTTCCAAGTCCCAGGTGACCTGTATTTTCCCCCCCTTTAAAGCAAACTTTCTGATAGGATGGGAAGGCAAAGGCACTTCTGTGGCTGTGGGTGGGGCAGCCTGGGGAGGGAAGACAGGTGGGAGCTGGTATGCAGTGGCATCTGAGAAGCGCATTGGGTGGCCTGACCCAGCAGGGAGGCTGCTGCAACTGGCTGGAGGCTGAAGAAGAGTGGAGTTGCTAGAACTTTGGGGACAGAGCCATAGCTCAGTGGCAGAGCAGCTGCTTTGCATGCAGAAGGTCCCAAGGTCAATCCCCAGCCTCTCCATGTAGTGCTGGGAAAGATTGCTGCCTGGAATCCCAAAAAGGCAGCCAGTGTGGGCAATGCTAAGCTAGGCAGACCCAGTGGTCTGACCTGGGTATTCATCTTTTATTTATTGCATTTATATCCCACCTTTCCTCCAAGGAACTGCAGAGAATGGTACCAGATTGATTACAAGGCTCTTCTTCTCTCCTATTTTGTCCCCACAATGACCCTGTGAGGTAGGTTAAGTTGAGAGACAGTGACTGGCCCAAGGTCAACCAGTGAGCTTTGTGCCTGAACCCCTGTCTCCCAGGTTCTCAAGGTCCAGCACTCTAACCTCTATACCACACTGGCTCTCTATAAGTCACCTTTGCATGTTCCCTATATTGCCTTTGCATAACTCAGTGGAAAAGCACCTGCTTTTCATGCCGAGCAGATTTATTGTGGCACAAGCTTTCATGGACAACCTGTTGGAGTAGATTCCAGTCCGCAAAAACTTATGCTGCAATGAATGCTCATTTTTAAGGTGCAACTTGTTTGTTTTGTTTTGTTATTTTTATTTATAATCAGGAGTCCTTCAGTGGGCAGAGGACTGAATGCCTGTGGTTTCAAATAGGAAAGCTGCCCCTGTTCCCTAAACAGCACTCTTAGAGATGCACCCAATTTCTCCATGCTGCAAATTTTCTGGCACAAAAGCTCAAATCTTCTGATATTCAGTGGGACTGTGTGTGTGTGTGTGTGTGTGTGTGTGTGTGTGTGTGTTTCCTGATCCTTCTGACTGTGCAGCTCTTCCGCAACCCACCTCTGCTCAGAAGAGCCTCCTTGCCTCCTCAGGACTATGCCTGCTTCTCCCACCAGCCATTAACAACCCTAATGATTTCCCTCCACTGAACTGAGCTGCTTAAATAGCAGCTTTAATTGCCCCCTTTGATGTATCTCTCCCATCCAGGCTTTACTTTATAAGAAAGACGTACAGTCATTAAGAGAAGCTCTTAGCAGAATCAACTATTAATGAGCCAACCAGGCCAAGGCGTGACGATTCCCCAATTCTCTTGCCTGCTGGAATAACGTGAGGCTCCCCAAGGATGCTGCATTGCCATATCCAAGGGAGCTGATGCCTCTCCCACCAGAGAAACTGCAGAGGATGGCACCAGATTGATTACAGCCTGCAGCCTTGAATGCCATCAGCAGCCTATGTGCTAACTCCAGTGTCATGGGGTAGCAATGGCTCTGAATGCCAGTTTCTGGGAATTGCAAGTGGGGAGAGCACTCTTGTGCTTTTGGTGCTCCTTATGGGCATCCTAGAGCCATCTGGCTGACCTCTGTCAGAACAGGATGCTGGGCCATGAGCCCTGCCGGATTGGTCCACTGTGGGCCCATTGGATCTAGCATCTCGATTCCCAAATCATGGTGGATAAAGCAATGGTCTATCTCTGAATGACAGCTGGGGAGACTAGTGTTGCCTTCAGGTCCTGCTTGTGATTTCCCTCATTCCCTGAAGCATCCAAAAGAACCCTAGGCTCATCTAGCTACCTGAGGCTGGCAGGAAATCCCACAACTGTTTCTCTCCTGCCGTGATGGTAAAAAGACAGTAATGATGAATTAAATCAGGGATAATGTCAGGGAGTCAGCCCGCAATAAATCACACGGAGTACATGACATTAACTCTTTATTAGCAGAAACCAGGCCAGCTCAACGGAGTGTAATGAGCACAGCAACACTTCTTGGTGGGTCTTGCCCCTATGAGGCAGTTGTGGAGGCTGAAGATCCCTGCCTTCCCACAGCTGCCTAAATCTCATCCTCCCCCAGGTCTTTGCCAAGCAATCTGAGATTCCTGCCTCGGCTTCCCCCTCTTCATATGTCTCCTGGTCCTCAGAGACCAGAGGGGTCAGGGGAGCTTGTCGCAGTAGGATAGGGAGACACCCTGTCTTCTTCAGCAGCCTGACTCATCTCTGCCTCTTAGCTTCCCTCCTCTTGCTTCAGTTTCTGACTAAGATTTCCTCTTCTACAGGCTCTCCCTGCTCACTAAAACCTGTTACCTCTTCAGCTTCTGACACCTCCTCCTCCCAGGCTTCTCCCTCTCCTCCCTCTGACCACTCATTGTCATCCCACCACCAATCCCCAGACTGTGAGCCTTCTTCCCTTAGGGTTTCCCCCAGCTGGTGCCTCCCACCATTCCTCTGTGTCCAGCCAGTCCATGACTAGGGTTGCCGTATTTCAAAAAGTAAAAACCAGGACACTCCAAAAGTTTTTTTTAGGAAGAGCCCAAAATTGTTGAGCTTTTTAAAAGAAAACCACCAAAATTGATTTGATTGACTTGCTTAAGATCCAGGTCAAAGCGCCGTCTTTCAGAAATTCCTCCTGGAATTCTGCCTTTGAAATCCCAGTAATGTCTGGGAAAATCTGGTCGTATGGCAACCCTATCCATGACAGATGAGAAACATTAGGACCTACAAGGCTCTCTTTGGTCCCAGGCCAACCACCTCCCCAGACTCATGTCCTTTTGGCTCTGCTTTGTACCTTCCTTAATTGTTTTTGCCTGGCCTGAAAGCATTCTTGATCTCTGGTGATGCCTCTTGTTTCCCTGGGTGGAGGAAAGAAAAGGGTGAGGGTTTATGTAGGAATTAACTTACTGTACAAAAGTAAAATTTACATTTATTGCTCCACCCACTTTTGCTTCAGGCCCTGCCCATCACTGGTCTATGCCTCCTTCCAAAGGGAATGTGGCCCTCAGGCCAAAAAAGGTTCTCCACACCTGAATGAAATCGTGCCCTTTCATGATACACAGAAAACTGCTGCCTGAGATGGACAACTCATTTTGCCCAATAGCAGGGCCAGCCCTAGCTAGGCCCAATGAGCAGGAGAGAATGATGAGGGAGAAGAGGTCTGTGTGAGTGAGGCAGGCAAAGGGGAACCCCAGAAATGGGGGAGAAAGCCCTCTTGGGAATCAGGCCAGACTGAGAGCTCCAAGGAGCGAGGGAAGGTGCCAACAAAATGTATGGAGGACAGAGGGGGGAGGGTGCATGAGCGAGCGGAAAAAGGTGAGGATCTGAATGAGCTGTTCTCATTAGACATCTATTACTCATCACAAGCTTCTGTTACCTGCCATCTGCTCCTCACTGCAAAGGCAGGCAGGCACCGCCAGCAGAATATTGAGGCTCAGAGTCGCCCTGCTCTTGCCAGCATATGTGGGCTGCTCTGGAGTGAACAGCGGTGAAAGCTCTGGGCCTTTTCCAGCCCAGGGCCACATTCCCTTCTGGGCAAACTTCCAAGGGCCACATGCCAGTCATGGGTGGGTCAGAGGCAAAAGTGGACAGAGCAGACTTTCCCGTCATTAGAGCAAGGTTCGCTGGAATGGAGAAATGAGCTTGTCAGGGCTTGGATTTGCTGGCCAGCCCTGTGGTGTCTCTAGGATAAGGTCATGCAAAGTTCACCCCCGAGAACACCCAGATAGCACTGAGCCTTTGAAACTCAGCCTGTTCTAGTGACCAGGAGCCCATTCCATTTTCCCCATCACTGATAAGAAGACACTTCTCACAATATACCTTACAAGTACTGACATAAGATGAGACTGCTGGATCAGACTATTGGGTCAAGGTAGACTCCCCTTGAACATGGAGGAGGTCCCATATAGCTGTCATAACAGATAGCTATTGATAGAGCTTGTAATATCCTATTTTTCCAGCACAGGAGGCCCCATTGCTGATGACCTTTTGCAACAGCTGGCTGATCTTAATGATACCCCACAATGTGTAATTCTACCTGGCAAGGAATTAACAACCACAAGAAACATAAAAGGGCAGCACATTGGCTGGGGAGGCTCAATTCCTGTTTGAACCAAACAGGCTCTCAGTAATAGGCTTGGATCCACACATCAAGGGGCCAGGGGTGAGCCCATCTCTTTCCTTGCACTGCACCAGTGTGGGCCAATTCACAGGCTGCCGAAGAGAAACTTATTTCCACTTGGGGCAGATGGCAGGAAAGTAGTTTCTGACCTCTGATGAGGCTGCCTGCTGTGAATTCAGAGAGCCGGCCTCTTGGACGAGAGAGAGTGAATTGGATGGTCTCAGCCTAGTCCCTAGTGGAGATCTGGCCAAATGACAGGGTGGACACACTTCACAGGCACCTGTGGTGAGTAGGGAGGAAGGAGGAATATAATTCAGTTTTCTTTTAATGGTGAACCTACCTAATTCACGCTTTCTGAAACAAGAAGTACACTGAAACACAGCCACGGTTCAAAATTCGCACTTCTCTGAATTTTGCAATGTACTGTAGTTCTCCAGTCAAGTAAATGCACAGAGGAGAGAAAAATATGCACATATTTGTGTAAGTGGCATACAAAAATGCATTGTATTAGGGGAATTTGCTTCGCAAAAAATGTGTTTATAGAGGATAATATAAATGTGTTTATTAGGAGAAATTCGCACTCCAATGCTGATGAATCTTCTTGACAATTTTTTTTAAAAAAACCCAAAACTAAAAATAAATGAAACACAAACTGATGTGGAAATGCAGATAACTGAACTTAAGACCACTAATTATGAAACATGTTGTAGATATTATTCCACATTTATTATGCTATTTTTGTGATATACAAATGACATGAAAAAACTTGGTATACTTGTTTGTATAACGTTATCCTTGTTTATAAAACCCAATAATATATATATATATAGATAGATAGATAGATAGATAGATAGATAGATAGATCGGAAAGTGAGAGCACCTGAACTTGAGTGATTCACTTATCCACAGTGAAGAGACAAGCCTATAGTTGGGGATATGTGCTGGGTAGGAAAGGAAATGAGTCATACATAGTGATGTGAAGAAGGATGGGGCAGTTGTAGCTGCTGGACATTTGTGTCACCTGTTCATGCTGGGGATGGGATAGTGGGAGGCCCATGAGCCAAATTATTAGGGACATCACAAAAAATCCACTTTTCTTATATGTTTGAAATGTGTCCCAAGGGCACACTGGGTTAGAGCATCACAATCACTACAAGTGGGGCTTGCAAAATAATAATAATTGTGGAGTGCTCCTATCCACTGTTCTTAGCGGGCATAAGGCGGACCTCAAGGTGAATGGGCAGGGGTATACAAAGCATGGCATTCCCAGAGGTAACAATGGCCCCAGGTTTGAGGAAGGCCCATAGCTTAGTGGTAGAGCATCTCCTTTTCCTGCTGAAGGCCTATGGTATTTCCAGGAAGGGCTAGAGATGACCCCTGTCTACAACCCTTGCTAGCCACTGCCAGTCAGTGTAGACAATACTGGGCCAGGTGGCCCAATAGTCTGACTCAGTACAAGGCAGCTTCCCTTGTTCGCACAAGCAAGCCTTATGTGCCTCTTACTAGACCTGAAACCGGGCCTATCTTATTTCACCACCGGTGTCAATGCACTGTCAAAGGACACCCCCTTCAATTGCCTTGCTGCAGCTTCTGGATTAAATTGAAGGGAAGGCCCATATACAATGCATTGCAGTAATCCAATATGAAGTTTACCATTGCTTGGGCTACTATAGCTAAGCTATCCCAGTTCAGGATCAGGAACAGCTGTAGCTGCCATCCCGAAGTGGCAGAAGATGTTCCTAAGTGACTGAAGGCACTTGGGCCTCCAGTGGCAAAGGCGGATCCAGGAGCACCTCCAGGCTATGTACCTGCTCCTTCAGAGGGAGTGCAACCCCATCCAGAGCAGGCAATGGACTGTTATGCCTCCCCAGGCATGCCATCTCTTGGACCACTATGCCACAGAAATGCCTTGCTGGCAGGAAGACCATCCAGCTCAAGTCATCATGTATATTTGGTAATGCGGACACTGGAATTGGCCCTCAGAAAAGGAGTTAAGGCAAAAAAAAAGGAAATAAAAGCAACACATTGCAGCAGGCCTTTCATGGAAGGAGCTTAGGCCCAATTGCCCCACACTTGCTCTCCTGGATATATTACCCAAAGCCTTCAAACCAGCTATGGACTTTCAATGGCAGACCATAACCACACACAGGCCCCATTGTTGACTGCCGCCCATTAGGACTAGCGGGGTAGAATGTAGGGAGTCCAACAGTAGGTAGAACCAGAGCCAAAGACAGGCAGAGCCAACTCATTTAATTTTGTCCCCCAACTTCTCCCTGCTGAGTCCTGCAAGGGCAACACAAAGACTAAGGAGGAGGAACCTGACAGCCAGTGTCTCTCCCCATCCCCTGGACTGGTTGTAAGTAAGAAGGCAGGAAGGTGTTTATTGGGGGAGGGAGGTAGTGCTGACTGACAGCAGACTGAGGCTGGTGCATCTGTACCCCACTGTACCCTAATGGGCCAGCTACCACTATGCAGGCCCATTCATCTCTAGGCAGAGTAAGGTTTGCTTATTTGGGTCTCTCTCTCTCTCTCTCTCTCTCTCTCTCTCTCTCTCTCTCTCTCTCTCTCTCTCTGTGTGTGTGTGTGTGTGTGTGTGTGTGTGTGTTTCTAAAAGAGAAAGCTCTTCTCTTGGTGATAATTATTGGAAAGTTCAGAGCAGAGAGAAAGAGAAGGGGGGAGGGAGGGAGGGGGAGAGAGAAGGAACCCAGGGAAAGCGAGTTATTAAAATGCATGCACACAGCTTGCCTTTGCAGCAGATGTTGGCATAATTAGAGAGGAAAAAATTATGAAATTAATTTGTGGTTCAATGTAAATTTCAGCAATGGGGGGAAAAGCGTGGCTCCAATCACCTCTTGCGCATAGATAGCAGCATGTGCCCACACTCACACACGCACACACAAAACAGCACACACCAGCTGCCGGGGAAGTGGTAATTGTCAGAAGGTATCCAGGGGGAGAGACGGGCATGAAAAACAAGGAGAGGAGAGGAAATGGGAGAAATAATTCATCCTCTTAAAGGTGCAGGGACTCTTTTCGGAGGGTGGGGGGTAGAGGGAAAGTAAAGCTGGATTGCCAAAACAAAGGGGGAGGAACTGAAAGTGCACTCAGTTCTCTCTATGAGAGGAAGAAGAGGAGTATAGGAGGAAGGAGTTTCAGAAGTGTTTGTGTGTGTGTGTTGAGGCACGTAACAATTTTGGTTGAGGTGGTCAAATAGAACTGGAAAAATCCATACAACTGTACCACTACACATATTGAGCAAGAACAAGTTAAGACAACCTCATTAACAAGGCAATTTTAAAATAAATTGGCCGGTTCCTTCACCCTCCCTTCGTCTCATACCATTGTCAACCAGTGGGGAACAACAGTGATGAGGAAGTGGCGGAGATTTGACCACTCAGCCACCTAAAATGACATACAGCAGCATAAGGAGAGCTGCTGGATCTGGCTAAAGGCCCATCTATCCCAGCATCCTGTTATCACAGTAGCCAACCAGATGTCGCTGGGCACAAGAGCACTCTCCCCTCCTGCGGTTTCTGACAACTGATATTCAGAATCATTGCTGCTTCTGACCATCCATGGAGGCAGAGCATAGGTATCACGGTTAGTAGTCATGGGTAGCCTAATCCTCCATGAATTTGCCTAATCATCTTTTAAAGCCATATAAGCTGGTGGCTGTCACTGCTTCCCATGGGAGTCAGCCCCATAGTTTAACTATGTGCTGCATGGAGAAGAGCTTCCTTTTATTTCCCCCTGAATATTCCAACGTTAACCTCTGTTGGGTGTCCCCAAGTTCTAGTGTTATGGGAAAGGGAGAAATTTTCTCTCTCTAGCTACCTTCTCCATGCCATGCATAAATTTATAAACATCCACTGTGTTGCCTCTTACTTGCCTTTTATTTAAACTAAAAAGTCCCAAACGCTGCAACCTTTCCTCATAGGGCAGTCACTCCATCCCCTCAGTCATTTTGGTTTTCCTTTTCTTAGCAGTGCAGTGTTGGGGAATTCAGACTTCTCCCTTAACTTGTGTGGAGAGCAGTCACATGGTTTGGGATGGCCCTTAGACACCCACCCCTAAAGCCTTGCTTTAACATGTGGATGGATTCCAGCCCATATCCAGCACCTTTGCCCCCTCTTGCTTCCTCCACTTGTCCCCTTGAGCCCATTTCAAACAGCAGGGATGAAAAGCATGGTCACTTAAATATTTATGTTAAATATGTTCATGTGTTTAAAATGCTCTGTGATGTGAATGCAAAACCTGCATTGGATAGAAAGGGACATTTGATCCGAGAATGGTGATATTTCCACATTCCATCCCATGTTCAATTCATTTCCATATTCCATCCCTCAGTTTAATAGCAGGTGAAAATTTCATGTTTAAAAGTTCCTGGAGGGACTCTGAGAAGCTGTAAGATGAGGAGCTGTCCATAGAGGCCTGGTGCTGAACTCCAGAGGGAAAGCTGTTCACTGACATTATAATCAGCTGTAGCAGCTGTCTAAAGATGCCAGAACCTTGGTTTTTGTTGTTATTGAAATTGATTACATCAATATTAAAGACAAGGAAGCTATGGGCTTGGGACATTGGTTGTTAATCATGTGGATTTTTTATTATAAAAACGCAGCTCTTAGATTTAGGCACACTGAGCAGAGCTAGTCCACCTTTGTAAAATGATGGCGCTTGAATTATTTTATTTATTTACTTTATATTGTACATGTCCTTCTGAAGGCTGGGAACCAGATAAACCATTTAAACAAAGGCAAAAACATTCAAACCAGTCCAAACATTCTAAAAACAAGCATTACAGTTAAAAACCACTCAAAAACAAACCTCAGACACAAACTTGCACAAGCATCACATTGTAATCCTGCTGTACTTGTGTCACCCTACATGAGGGCTGTCATTTTTGTGTCAGCACCACAGAAGAGCACTGTTACAGACTGCCATTCCCCCCCCCCCTGCTACACCTATTCGGGCATCACTCACTCGGAGACTGAAGATGTCTACCTTAGTTCACCTGCTTGTATGTAATGTTTGGGGCAAGTTGGTGTTCTGCCTATGCTTCTGCATCAGGTTGAAGGCAGGAAAAATGTTGATAGAAGAGGTAATGAACTGATGTACCCTCAGCACCATTTCTTAGGACCTTGGATTTGGTCTTCTAGTGCACCATCTTGCATGTGGCACCAAAATCATCTTGCTATGCCTAGAGATCTTATTTCCCTGCTGTTGTAGTAGCTCTAGAACTTATTGTAGAATCAAAGTTGGGCCATCTGAAAGTCATTCTTTAACGGATTACTAAAAAGGGATGTGTGTGTGTGTGTGTCTTCCTTGGAAGAATGGAAGGGGCTGCCTGACCTCAGATTTGTTGAAGATCACAAGGAGTTTTTTCTTTGAGGCAGCCATTATGTTGAAGGTTTTCTTCTTAGTTACACTGAATTAAGGCTGTGTTTCCATATAAATGATCACACTTTCCTTTCTTTGTTAGCCTTTTGGGGGCCCTTTTGATACCTAGATAATTTTCAAATGTTGAATGGTGACTCCCAAACCATCCTCTTTCCTTTATATTTCCCATTCCCTCCCTTTATTCTGATGTTTAAGAGGTGTAGTAGACTTTTTCTTTAGTCCCATATTTCCAGGAGGTTTCTCTGAGACTTAAAACAGACATCCACATTAATGGGGTCTCTCGTGTCCATGGTGACTGCCTGTATCCTTTGATTAAATTTGCTTCTTACCTATGATTCACAATGATTTTTTAAAAAACAAAACAAAACCCTGACCATCATTTCCTCACTTCTCAGTTTGCTAACTAATGTGACCAGTCCTTCTGCCCAGACACTGAATGAAATTATCTTAAGAGTTAGGAGAGGTGCTGGTTTGCATGAGGCAATGCGTAGTTGCTCTGCAAATTCCAGGATGTGGAATAGCTCCCCAACATCTGAACCACAATTGCACCGGTGGGAATTGTCTGCAGATGCCAAACCTTAAATTACGCCTTCTCTGAGCAGACTTTCTATTTGCTTGTGACTATCCAGAGCAATTTCCCCATCTTGATTAATAAAGTGAACGTGAGGAGATAGAGTCTTATTACTTGATGGATCAACATCGTCAGTATTTAACAGTGCTGCAATGTGTATAATTAAAACAGAGCTATATGTTGCCCTGAAGGCTTATTGCACCCTCACTGTGACCTCATCATGGTTTGCATTTGAGGCTGCCAGACTAGAGCCAAATTGAACATGCAAAGTGCAGTCAGACTTTGACAGATATTATGCATCGACCCCACATCAGGCTAAAACCTCTGTACTGTTATATTTGAGGACCTTTCACAAACTGAATGCATAGAGCTCTTAGCTGCCTAACCCTAACCCTATCAGCTCTTAATTTGAGAACCTTAATTATGCGAGTACCTTGTTTTAGTTTTTTGCATCTTCCACATTTGAGAAGTTGATTCTATGTTGCTGTAGGGCAGGAATGGGGACCACTGACCTGAATGTGGCGCTCTGGCCCTCTCTATTCAGACTTCATGGCTTTCCGCAGGCCGCACCCACTTTCCCTAAGGCCACACCTACCAGTGCCCTGCTCTGCAGCCTCTGCAATTGCTTTTGCTTTGCAAGAATGTATCCTTGAATGGTGATGGTTCCTGTTTGCACAGATAAGGATGGGGTTTGTGTGATTCACCTCATCCAGGTGTGTGTGTGTGTGTGTGTGTGTGTGTGTGTGTGTGTGTGTTTAAGCCTCTGGTTTTTGTGTGGCTGAAATGCAGCCTAGCGTACAAAAGTAAGAGTCACAGCCGTTGCCTCATTGCATCTGGCCTCACTCACTTTTTCCATGGCCCCCATATGTTTGTGACCAGAGCAGTGACCAGGGGAGGAATGGCTGCTAGGAGGAGTTACAGGTAGGTAGCTGTGTTGGACTGCCGCAGTCGAAACAAAATTAAAAAATTTCCTTCCAGTAGCACCTTAGAGACCAACTAAGTTTGTCATTGGTATGAGCTTTCGTCTGCATGCACGAAAGGTATCTGAAGAAGTGTGCAAGCACACGAAAGCTCATACCAATTACAAACTTAGTTGGTCTCTAAGGTGCTACTGGAAGGATTTTATTTTTATTTTTTTGCTAGGAGGAGTGCAGAGAGAAGAAATGCCGTGGTGCACCTGCAGTACCACAACCAGACGCCTTCATCTGCCCCAGCTGCAGCAAAACATGTCTCTTCCATATTGGTCCCTACAGCCACAGCAGGCACTATAACCTCCCAACAGTTTGACTTCACCCTCAAAGGCACCCTCCACTGTCTCCCGAGACAGATGGATGCCAACCATCAACCACACGTTTGTCCAGGAGGGAATGAGGCCCTTGGACTGAACACAGTTTCCCCACACTGCTCTGGAACATGTGGCAAACAAAGGGTTCCTTGCAGGGCAAACTTACTGTATGCTTTACAGATTGCATCGGAGCTGACAATTTGCCCATCCATTTCAAATCGGGGCAAGCATAGACAAAGCTTCTCCTACACAGGACTCCCCTTGAAGACTGCTCAGAAACTTCAATTGGTCCATATAAGCTCTGTTTTAAAACAGCTGCATTGGCTACCAGTTCATTTCCAAACCCACTTTTAGGTACTCATGCTGCTATTTCAAGCTCTAAATGACCTAGGCCCCAAATATCTGAAAGACCACCTCATGCCCTTCATAGCCTCTTGGGTGTTAAGATCAGCAGAGGGGAACCCTCTTAGTAGCCCTGAGAAGCTAGGGGCCCTTCTCACTCCCTAAGTTGTCAAACTTCCTCCTTACAGAGGTGCATTTGGCACCTTCATTATGCAGTTTTCCTGTTGAAGACACACTCTTTGACCTGCCCTTTGACACTTGAGATATGTATTCTTAGGAGGCACCCGATTTCTGTAATTTTAAGTTGTTTTAAACTGGTTTGAATGCTGCATTTTAAATTGTTGTAACCCGACCTGGGACCTCAGGGTGAAGGGCAGAAAATGGAGGAGGAGGAGGAGGAGGTGGTGGAGGAGGAGAAGAAATGCAATTGCATGCCAACCAGTAATTTTAACAAGCATCAGCAGACATTCCAACCGGCGTTTACATTGCACTCCTAATGTGTAAAAAGCTTTGCTGTCTTAATCATTTTTCCTCTTGACACTTCTGATTTGAACTCGACTCTTCCTTGTCAACATACAGCTTCTTACTCAGTGCATCACCCTGCTTCTTAGAGACGTTCTCTAAGTAGTCACGCCATGCATGTTAAAAGCATCATGTGGCTTGATGTCATCAAAGAATGCCATTTTGATGGCCTTGGCTTGATAAGCTTTCATCTTCCCACCACCAGGCCTCATGTTTATATTCAAATGTGTGTCAGAAGAATTGCTGGTGTTATAGACCACCTGATCTGGGCCCTGCAGCATCACTAAACCTTCTCCGTGGCTTCAGAACAGCTCCTCTCTCCACAGGACAGGATTACCCAGCTGTTATCGGAGGTAGCACACAAGGGCCTCCTTAGTTTGGAAAGGTTCCCTTCCAGAGGATTATGGATAACGCATCTGGAATACCATTCACTCATCCTGCCTTGCGATTTATCTGGAAATCAAATTCCAGTAATCTTGCCTGCCATCTGGTTTCGTTCTGCGGCACTCAGACAGGAGCACACACTTGCATACAGAAGGGCATGGGCACAAGCAGGCGTGAGCACACACTCGCACATGTGTGCACGCTTGTGCGCGCGCACACACGCAAAGTTAGATACAATTGTGTCAGTGAGAATGTCATGGGACATTGTCTGCCTAGTGAATAGCTGAGAGTCCCCTGAAAAGTGACAGCATTTGGGGCGTTTAGGTTTGAGGAAAGGGGGAAGAGGGGAAGCAGGAGAGGTGTCTAAAATTATGCATGTGTGGTGAAAGTAGACCAATGTTTTCTTCTTCTTCTTTATTTAATGAATACCAGAACCCATTGGGGTCATCCAATGAAGTGGTGGAAGATTCCAGACAGTCAAAAAGAGGCACTTCTTCACACAGTACATAGTTAAACTATGATATTTGGTCCCACAAGATGTCCGATTAAACGAGCAATAGACAAATTCAGGGGAAGATATCAATGGCTATGACCTGTACCTCCCCTATCAGAGGAAGTTTGCCTCTGACACCAGTGAATAATAATGCTCAAGAGTCAATAGAAGCTTCTGCCTTAATATGTGTGTTCAAGGTGTTGTAGAAAAACAAAAACAAAAACTTGTTTTGTTATTCATTCCAGTTATATCGCGTGTTCTTGCCCTTTGGGGGAATCTGAGAATGCCTTATAAGACTCAGAGAAGTTACAAATTAAGCCTACAACCAAACTATCAGCAACTAAAGGGCAGTTGTGCATAAAAGGCAAAGCAACAGCCCCCCCCCCACTAGCAGCTGAACGCATCCCTCTCTGGAACAGATTCAGTCTTCCAGTCTGAACAGGCAGGTGAGGAGAATAAGGTGGCCACGACCCTCAACCCACCCTGTGCTCTCTGCTTCTTCACGGGCTGCATTTATTTATACTCCGCCTTTTCATCCTGACAGGGACTCAACATCTGCGTTGCTAACAAAAGCGTGTTTAATAAATAAATACATTGAATGTATTAACTGTGTATTTAATTATATATATTCAATTAAATCTATATTAACCGTGTATGCTAAGTAATATTAGCTATATTGGGAACGCTTTAATTTGTGAAATGGAATTTTTGTTGAGTGCAGCTCGTGGGTTCCTCTCGTGGCCCACTTGGTCTGAGACGTTGGAGCGCTCTTGTGTAGAGACAATACTGAGCTCGATGGACCAAGGCAGTTCCCCGTGTTGCTGTTGAAGCTTCCTGTGACTACCTTATTCTGTTGCTGCCAGAAGGATGGTACACTGGAAAGGGATTGTTCTTGTTTTCACTGGCCTTCCAGTGAAGGCTGAAGAAGTCCCCAGTGGAAAGGTATAGTAGCCAGCTGCCTCTCTATGTCTCTGCCTTCCCCTGTCTCCCCTTACCTCCCCGGAACCATTCCTTCAAATCAGCGGGGAGATTTTCTGTGGGTGAGCAGAGAGACATGTGCTGAAATTATGCTCAGAGCTTGGGGATAAATTCCTGCAGGAGGCAGGCACATATGTTTGTGTAATAACACTTCTTCTTTCGCTGCCCTGCAGAAGATTCCTATAAAACCCCATGACAGCAGAATGCAAGAGAAGAAAGTTACTAGGCTGGCTGCACACAACCCCTCCACACACACATACACACACACACACACCCGCTACACTCAGCTGTTCCCTAACTTTACATTGTGGGGATTTAAAAAAATGGGGGGGGGAGGTAGGGAGATTACCTCCCACCCCCTTAAAAACAGCTTGTATCCCTGCCTCGTTCTGCTTCCCAAACTCATCAAGGCTCCCCCATTATTCTGACATTTGTGCGCGTCACGTACCGGGAAGAAGTAATTTACTTAGAAGAAATTAAAAGTTCATTTTAATTGAGCGCACACTGCAGTATGCAAATGAGCAGTGCATTATGTACACTGATGCAGATACAAAGGCAGTAATCACTGTTAACCCTTGGTGGGCCAAGGCCCTCTAAACAGGGCGGGCAGCCGGGGTGCTTTTGCCTGCATAGAAGAAGCCGTGGGTGGTGTTTGGCAGGCAAGCCTGTGATGGAGCAAAGGGCCACTGAGGAAGGGGCTAAGGAAGCCACGGAAGGGCTTGTTGCTTGTCAGCTGCAATGGTAGGATGGACTGATGCAACAATGTCTCCTTAGCAACAGCGGACAGCTGTATCCTTAGCAACAGGGTAGAAGATGGGATTCTGGTAGGTGCAGCTTGCTGTGTTGTAGAGCAGCGGTGGTGGGAAAAGCTGCATCTTCCAAAATTCACTCTCCTGATCAGCTCTTGAAGGACCAGGAGCCTAGTCTTCTACTGTGCTGGGTTAATTTCTGCAGAAGTTATGTGGTGCTTCAGGGTGGGCCTGTGGCTCAGTGGCAGCCCACCTGCTTTGCAGGCAGGAAGGCCTGGGTTCAGATCCTGTCCCCTCTAATGAAAAGGATCAGATGGCAGGTGGTGGCAGTGGTTTTATTTATATAGCACACTCACCTAGGGATGGGGAAATCTGTCCATTTCAGTTTTTCTCCGTTTCTCATTTTACCAACCTTAAGTTTGGTCCTCTGCATTTCCACATCAGTTTGCAATTAAAAACAAACAAAAACAACCTCTTGAAATTCATCAGCATTTTAGTGCAAATTTCTCCAGATAGACACATCTTTGTGTGTAATTTTCCCCTAAGCAAAGCAGTTTCCCCCTTTGTGTGTGATTTTCACTAATGTATGCATTATTATGCACACATTACCCTGTTAAATGCATTTTTGTACATGTTTGTTGGCAGGAGAGCTGCATTGCAAAATCTGAAAAAGTGCACATTTTGAAGGATGGCTGTGTTTCAGTTCACACATTGCTTTAGAACATGCAGATTAAATGGGTTTGCCTTAAAATGCAAGAAACTGCAACTGTTGCCTTAAAATGCGAGAAACTGCAACTGATTGATTGTCCCCTGTAGTTGCATCAAAAGTGAGAGCAGTCCCTCCCCAAACACTGTGGTTGCCCCCTATGCCCTGTGTCAGATGCTTTCCATAGCCAGTTTGTATCCACCATGCTTTTTATGTGATAAGATTGTGTGCTCCTTATGCACCATCCCAGCCATGCTTGACTTTCTGTTGGGACTCAGCTTCTGTGGGAGGACTAAATTCCCAGAGCTAACTTGTGCCTGCAGAACCATCCCAGGGAAATCAAGAGCAGCCTGGGTAAAGTTGCTCTTCTCCTCCCTGCATATGTTTGGTGATTATTATTATTATTCGTATTTTCTGCTTTCTGGCCAAAAACATCCCCTGTAAAGCAACACTGTAAAAATAGAAGCTTATATTACAACTCTGTTTAAGCCAAACAATTAAACAAAACAGGAGAAAACAACACTAAACTGGAGCAGCTGCCAGTTTTTAAAGCAGTGTGGCACAAATATCCAAACCAGGGGTTTTAAGTCAGCAGGGTGGCGCCGAAGGAGAGTCTTCCTCGGTTAAGGATGTCATTGGAAGGAACAGGGAGACCCTCCCTTGCAGCTTCCCTCAATCTGATGCCTTCCATATGCTGTTGGACTACAACATGCCCTATGGACTACAACTGACCATGTTGGCTGGGACTGATGGGGGTTGTACTCCAATTTCTTCAGCAGCAGCAGCAGCAGCATATGAAGAGCCTTCTGGATCAGGCCAATGGCCCATCTAGGCCAGCATCCTGTTCTCATTCTGTTCTCTGGGAAGAAGACCCAAGCACAAGTGCACTCTCCCTTCCTGCAGTTCCTAGCAAACTGAAGGCCACAGATTACCCACCCCTGCCCTATACCTTTGAAGGATGGCTACCTGAACCACCTCCTCCATTGCTAAAGGCTCTCCTAACTGCATCCATTTATTCTGCAGCACTCTGTCCTGCAATGGCTCCACTGCTGAGTCTATTGGGACTTATTCCCAAGAAAGCATAGGATCGCTGTCCAGTTTGTGCCTACATTGTCCAGAGAGGTCGTGATTCTCTGCTGCTCTCTAGTGGCAGCTCCTGCCCCTCTTCTCTTCTGTTTTCCATGTTTCCGGTTTGCCCATGCCTGCTCAGTACCTGTCAAAGTCTCCAGCATCCCCATGAGTGGAACCTGCCTCAGTTTCTGGTCCCTCTGCCATCTAGACCTCCTCTGCAGCCCTGTCAACCAAAGCCCCCCACTCCTTGCCTTGAGATCTCTCCTGGCTCTTCCTTTGCTTCACTTGGGAAGCGGCGGAAGCTGAAGCTTCTTTTTTAAAACAAAAAACAACTACCTGTCAAACCTGGTGTATGTATTGCTGGGTGGTGGGTTTTCTTTTTCTTTTTTAATGACGGTGCAAATGAAACCGGTTCACAGATGTGAAATGACAGCCAGCTGCAGGAGACAGACAAATTATTGCCAAGCCCAGTTTGAGACGCCCACAGATTCCAAACAAAGGGAGCCATCTCGGCTCACTCGGATGAGCAAGAGACAGCGGGGAGCCTGGGAGACAAGCTGCTGTGCTCCCTCCCTGCTTGCAGCTCCCTCAAACCAGCTCCATGCTGTGTAGCAGGCTCTGCTCTCCCTCTCTCTCTCCCTCCCAACCCTCTCCATCACATGCAGCTCAAAACAGCCCCAGACTCTAAGCAGTGCCTTATCTTCTGCTGTGAGCCATGGGGCCTTTTCTGCATCAACATCACCACCCCTCTAACAGAAAGTGCCTGGCCAAAAGCACAGTGAGCATTTGCATAGGAAACTGCCTTATACTGAGTCAGACCTCTGGTTCATCTAGCTCTGTATTTTCTATACTGACTGGCAGGAGCTCTCTGGGATGTTTCAGACAGACGACGCTGGCACCTTAACCTGGGTCTTCTGCACACAAATCAGATGCTATGTCACTGAGCTATGGCCCTTTCCCCAAATCATTTGTTCTGCTTTGCTCTGACTCCATCTGGTGTACTGTGTTCCATTCTGGGCACCACAGTTAAAGGAGGATATGGACAAGTTGGAAGGTGTGCAGAGGAGGGCCACCAAGATGATAAAGAGAGTGGAAATTAAGCCTTATGGTGGGAGCCGGTATGTTTGGTCTGGAAAACAGAAGAAATGGCAAGTGTGGTTCAATGTAAATGCAATATGATGCAATCTGGGGCAATTATTATTATTATTATTATTATTATTATTATTATTATTATTACATCACAGGCTTGTCAAATGGTAGTGGTTAATCTGGCAAGAGATTTTGGGGCTAAAATGAAAATGTTGACCTGATGTGCAGCAGTGATGAAAGGCAAATAACATGCTAGGAAATAGGTTGAAGATAAAACAACCCCGTATCATAATGCTTTTCTGCAAATCCATGGTGCAACAAAATTTGTCATGATGTGTCTGGGTGTGGTTACCACATGGCCAAAACAAACAAAAAAATGATATTGTAGAGCTGCAAAAGTTTCTGAAAAAGACAATCAAAATTATCAAAGACTAAAACATCTTCTGTATGAGGAACGTTTGAGATTTGTTTCATCTGCGGTGAGGGGAAATGAAAAGAGAAGCAGAAGGAAGTCATTCGCAGAAAACAATCAATTTTGGAAATTCACTGCCACAAGATGTGGAGATTGCCATTAGTGCTTCTGACAGTAGCTGAAATCCCTTAATCCAAAGATCACCTAGCAAGACATACATACATACATACATACATACATACATACATACATACACCAAAGTTTTTGTTAGCCAAAATATTTAAAATACAGACATCAGCTTCATTCAACCCATACATTTTTGGGTTGGCATCATTGTTAAGAATCTCTGCATTTTGTGTGTATGTGATGCCATGATTTATCATGGACTTTCACCCTGAAAATAAGTATATTTGCTAGTCTGGTTTGCTTTGCTCTATTTCCCTTTTTAAGCCAGCACATGAACATCCAAAGCTGCCTTATACTGAGTCACATCATTGGTCCATCTTTCTCAGTATTGTTGACACTAGCTAGTAGTGGCTTTCCAAGGTTTCAGGCAGAAGTCTTTCCTAGTGTACCTGGAGATGCTGGGGATTTAGCCTGGCACTTTTCGTATACAAAGGATGTGCTCTTTATCAATGAGTCATGGCCCGTCACTAAGACAGCATACAATCTTGATGTCCACAGAACAATAGAATCAGAAAATTGTGGTGTTGGAAGAGACCTCAAGCAGGAATCACAGCTAAAGAATCCCTGATTATATTATCCCTTCCATATCAAATACCTCCATTGAAGGAGAGTCCATCACCTTCCAAGATAATCCATTCCACTGATGTACCACTCTTACCGCCAGAACGTTCTTCCTAATGTTAAGTTGGAGTCTTCCTTCTGGTCATTTGAATCCATTGGTTCAGGTCCTACTCTCCAGAGCAGCATAAAACAAGCTTGCTCCATTTTCCATGTGACAACCCTTTAGTTATTTGAATATAGCTATCATGTCACCTCTGGTTCCTAAAATTTGTTTAACTCTGTTATATCCTTTGAAGATGAAGCCATTAGAATTGTGACTAGAAGTCTGGGTGGTGATTGATCTGTGTCGCTTGTGCCTGAAACTAGGTAGTCTTCCTTGTTATTTGGATACTGACATGTGAATCCTTTGGATTCATTGGGTGGACCCAAGTCTCTGAACTGCAATATGAATAAATCCAAATTAATTCCTTTCACTCTTCAAAGGTAGGTTGTAGTGCAGAAGCTACTGGGTGTCCATCTGTTTTATTCTGATACTGTTTCGCTGCTTCTGTAGAGAATGTGTTTCTCCAGAATTGATTTAACAACATCCAAGCAAAGGTCAGGCATCTCCACTAAATGAAGCTACGGTATTTGGTGAAATTCAGGACCCTGGAAAGCGCTGGCAGTCTCAGAGCTTTTCAGAACCATTTTAGAGACACAAAAGCTATCGGTACAGAGCAGGCATCCCCAAACTTCGGCCCTCCAGATGTTTTGGACTACAATTCCCATCTTCCCCGACCACTGGTCCTGTTAGCTAGGGGTCATGGGAGTTGTAGGCCAAAACATCTGGAGGGCCGCAGTTTGGGGATGCCTGGTACAGAGGGCTGAGCAAGTGTCTGTCCAAGTTAACAGGGGGTGTTTTTGTTGTTATTTAACTTTGCTAACCATGCTTCCCTCTAAGGTCCCCGAGAGGGTTGCAACAGCTGAAAATGTAATTAAAACAGCCTGAAACAAACCACACTCACAAGAAACATACACCCCAAAGGCATCAAAGGACAAGGTAAATAGTTGTGTCTTCAGCAACACAATGACAGTGCAAGATGCATCTCTGGGGGGAGGCGAATTCCACAGCTTAGGGGCTGCCACAGAGAATGTCCTTTTCTGTGCCACCATCCCCTGAACTTTTGAGGGTGATGGAACGATTCCATCTCCTCTGGGCTGTGAGAATTCCAGAAAACATGTGAACAGATTCTAAGAGCTCCATTAAGAACAAGATGTTAACAGCACAGCATTTTTAGCTGGGTGTGAAAAGGTTTCTCTCCCTGTGGAAAGTAAAGTAATGAGCTGTTTGTAAGGCCTGTTTGTAAGGGTTAGCGAGAGAGCATAGTTATTGCCATTGTTTTGCTGTTTTGTTTTAATCATCTACTTGTTTTTAATCCTGCCTTTTATTCTGTGAACTGCCCTGGGATCTTATGATGAAGGGCAGTATATAAATCTAATTTAAAAATAACAATAATAAATAGTGATGGCCACTTCCTTGGATGGCTTTAAAAGTGGACGAGACAGGTGCACGGAGGAGGAGAAGGGTGTCAATGGATAGGGATAACTTTGTCTCCCACTCTCTTAACACTAGAACTCGGCGACATCCAGTGAATCTGAATGCCGGAAGAATCAGGGCAGTCAAAGGAACGTACTTCCTGACACAGCACATAGTTGCAATTAGGAAATGTGCTCCCACAAGAGGTAGTGAAGGCCACCAACTTGGATGGCTTTAATAGAGGGTTAGACCTGTCTGTGGAAGATAAATCAGGCTTTCCAGTGGCTACTAGCCACAAGGGCTGTGTGATGCCTCCAATGTCAGAGGTGCCATGCTGCTGAATGCCAGTGGCTTCCAATCACAAATGGGGAGAGCACTGTTGCACTGAGGTCCTGCTTGCAGACTTCCTGCAGGCATCTGGTTGGCCACATTGAGCAACTGCATGCTGGACTACAGGGGCCCTGATCCAGCTGGGCTATTCTTACATTTTGCAGGCAGAAGGTTCAAGTTCACTCCGCAGCATCACCTGTTAAAAGGATCAGCCAGTAGGCTGAGGCAGAAAGATTTCCTCTTCCTGAAACCCTGGAGAGCCACTGATGGGCTAAGCAGGCCATGCTGAGCTAGATGGACAAAAAATGATCTAACTCTGTATTCATGTGTTGGTAACTTGCCTTTATTCAGATTCCCTGGAAGTGTGGGCTTGCAGCTGGGAGCGCTAACTTTGCTTCCAGAGGTGTACAGGCTGTGTGAGAAATATAATGGGGAGAGGGGAAGAAGAGACTACATCAAGACTTAGGGCACTTCCAGACTGTCACTATTTTCAGGTGGGATTTATTCAAATTCAGAGGTGGTACAGTTATAGTTGATCGATAGATCTTGCACTACCAACTGGCTCCCTCCAAAGACTTTGCAATAGGTGATAGGGAAATGCAATGGGAAGTGTGGGATAACATTTACTTTGATGCAACATGATCTTCCTGCAAACAGACCAGAGTTGAGTGCTCATTAAATAACCAACGTTATCTAGCTTCCCTGCAAGCTCAATAAAACCAGTTATTAGGAAGTGCCCTTAGTGTCTGGCTTGTCTGGATCCCCAATCCCCGCTTCAGTCTCCTATCCTTTCCCCCATGAAACTCCCCAAATGGTCCCACATATCTGCTTCTTCAGATCACATTATACTACCATTCAAAGTGCATCTTTTTCAGCCCACCAGACTCATGCTCCCTGTGCATCTGGAGTTCCAAAGAGGTTCGGTCCCCCTGCTCTGCGCCCCCTTGAAGTCTTGCTTTACTAGATTGCCTTAAACACTTCAAAGCAGAAGAGCTTTAATGCTCTTTGTTTTCAGAGAAGACAAATCATGTAGCAAACGCCTTTGTCTGCAGCATTAACTGTTCCTGACCTGGATTCCCTGGTGTGCACGGGAATGAAGCATTCCCTCCCTTCTCTCCCCCCCCCCCACCATACACACCCAGTTTTCCTCCTATGTGCTGTCAATTATACTTTCTCTGCAGGCTGCATTTGCACAGGCTCCTGGCAGCTTGGAATTGGTCTCTTCCCTGGGAAGTCCATAAGGTAAAACTGGGCTCTGGAGAGGAGCAAAAGCCTGATGGTCAGCAGTATGAGGGACAGATCCCACAAGGAGCACATGGATTCCTCACTGTGAGCTTCTCTGCTCCACCTCCAGCATGCTATGCAACGGATGAAGGAAAAAAACCTATTGTGTTGGTTACTCCATTTTAAAGCTGCTGTTCTCTTTTCCCTCCATAAGTTCTTGGCTGGGCTTGCATGAAATATTTTGAGATCCCAGATAACCCCTGAGCCTCGCTGCACGGGCTGTTTCCAGGCAGCACCCAACGCGACAGCTCCAGATGGCGCCCGTGAAAGAGTTAAGTCCTCTGTGATCAACACCGAGAAGCAAGTGGTAAACAATTTTTTTCCTCCCTCTGCTAAATTAATATGCAAATTCCAAGGCCCATTCCCCCCCTCCTGCTTCCACTCTCCTCCTGCTTCAAAATTAGCGAGGTAGAAGACTTGGGCTAATTATGCACTCAAACGAGCAGGCTTCGTTAATGTGGCACTAAGAGGAGGCTGGAGCTGATTGTGAGGCGATGAAATTGAAATTCAAGCATGGTGCTCTCCGTGCATCTGGAATCGCTCTTGCATGTCCCAGTACATGGAAGCAGACAGGGACTGCCAGGAAGCACACTTTGCACACACCCACAAGCACCCACAAGCACACACACACACCTTTTGGCCTGTGGCATATCCAGGCAGCCACAGAAATGCCCTTTGCACTTTTGTGTACAATAGCACACCTGCACACATAGCACCAACCTACCTCTTCAGGAACAAGGTATAAGGACATTTGATTCCATGACTGTCCGTGTGTCCCTGGGGATTTTTTTTAAAAAAATTCACTTACTGGTGGGGTATATTTTACATCATCTGTTGTTGTGTGAGGCTTGAGCACTGTAGTGCAAATCACAGAGTGAAGGCTTAACTCACCTCCTGGCTCACCCTTCAATGTACATTTGTGCAAACTATAGCTGGGTTGGCTAATTCACAACCCACTAGTCTTATCTGGCCCTCCAAGGGTTTTTGTGTGCCATCCAAGGCCCCCCTCCCCCACAATTTTTTTTGAGAGGTCTTTTTCTACTGTACATACTAATGTAATCCATTATCAACACTTCTATGGAGAGAATCCCTTTTCAACATTCTGTTCTGGACTGAAACCCCTGATACACTTATGACAACACTCTTTAAATAACCATCATTGTGATGCACCTTCCTTGTTTCAAGATGGGGGAAAAATGGCATCTTAGCTACACCTTTGTCCCAAGGCAAGGTTTCCCAAAACTGCCAGAAGAAACTTTAAGAGCAGCCAAATTCACTGGTGTTGAAAAACCACCAACGGATGCTTTTCTTAGGATGACAGTGCCTCCATTTCCATGAGCTCTGAGCGCTCAAATTTTGCTCTTGAGTGACCATGACATTCAACCATAGCAAAACGAAGAGGGGAGGTAGGAGAGAAGGAATCTCTCTCTCTCTCTCTCTCTCTCTCTCTCTCTCTCTCTCTCTCTCTCTCTCTCTCTCTCGTGGTAAGAGAGATTGTTGTTCCCACATTGTCCAATAATAGAATAAAGTTATAACATGCTTTCTCTACTTCCAGCTGGTAAGATCCAAGATAATTCTAATCCTCCAAAGGTCGTTGAAAGGCCTTGGACTCTCCTTAGTAAAGTTTCACTTGCAGGGTCTGCCACACAGTCACCCACTCCTCCTGCTTGAACAACCCATTCTGTTTCCTAATTTCAATTATTGTTAAAACATCCACATGGAAGTCCTGAATGGCATCTATAAGAAGTACGCCTGATGTATGCTTAAGAGACCATGGCGTGTGGATATAGGGTATGCTCAGCTGAAGATATTTGCAATAATGCCTCTGATCCAAAGAGGTTGCAGTTAATTAGCAAGTGGATGGCACACTCTCATAGCATTGTCAAGAACACTGTTGCTTTTGGTTCAAAGGATGTGTTTCTGATAACCCATGTGCTAACATATACAGAAACTAAAACACAAAAACCATTGGATTACTGGCTCAATCTTGAGTGGCCATTGGCTTCCTAAATCCACATTTTTGCTCATGTTCTTAGAATAAGATACCGTGTTGTACAGCAAACATTTGAGCTGCTGTGAACTGCATGTTCACTACTGAGGTCATTTACGTTGGACCTGGAAGGTGATGGTTGTGGGTTGCATGTATTATAGGAAGCTAGCTCCCATAGCATTATACCAGGGTACTGATTTATAAAATTAAAATGGAATTCCATAATTCCTGCCCACGTTTATGACTGGGCCAATCTCTCTAGTGCTGTCCAGCCCTCTTGATGTCCTTATCTTCCAAGCAACATAGATCTTCCTTGCTTTTGATCACCATGCATTGCTGCTTGTTTCCTCCCCACAAATTTCCCCCCAGTTTCTCAAAAGGGTTAGGGTTCCTTCATCCCTTTCTTCTTTAGAGGGTGCCAAGAACTAGTGAACTTTATTTTGCTTTTATGGACCAAACTTTGAGCCTGTTTGTAACAGTTCCTTCTCAGAGCTCTACTCTTTGCCTGATTTTCCCTTCTGTGTGCCTTTGGGAATGCAAGCACTACTTAGGAAACCCAAGCTTTGGAAGTAGTTCGGGATCATGCAAGCCACACAGTGATAGCTGAAGAGGCTCATTAGATATCTCATTTGTAAGAATTTGCCATCTTCATGGAAGAGATAGAAGTGGACAAACAAGAGGTGGTATGCCCTGCGGCCGGGGTTTTGGAAGCATCTTGCGAATCCTTAAAATGATGGCCAAATGAGCCTTTGGTTTGAAACACCAAAGCATTTCTGAAGTTCTTCCCTAGGTAGCTTGGACGCAACTCCAGTCATGAACGACAAGAAGTCTTCTGGGATCCAATGGAAGAGGCGTACCTGCAGGGGATATCAAAACAATGGCATTTAGATATGAGCAATATAGACAAGGCGGGTCCACATATTGCATGAGCACAGTCCATCCCTTGATGACTGCAGCGTCATCAAGTGATGACTTCTCATGCGTGAATGAGCCTCAGATGAGGTTCCTATCAAATCAGACACTGTTTTGGGGTGGAGAGAGAGTGCACATTTGGCTGCAAATCAAGGGCTGAGCAATCAAGTAAAGGGTACAAACCAGTCCCATGATACCTTGACATAGAATCCTAGAGTTCAAAAGGACCCCAAATGCCACCTAGTCTAAGCCACTCCCATTGCAAGAAGCCCCATACTACAACATCGCTGATAAATGACCATCAAACCTCTGTTTTAAAATCTCTAATGAAAGAGAGTCTACTGTCTTCTGAAGCAGCCTGTTCTACTGTTGAACAGCTCATACCATGAAGAAATTCTTCCCAATGTTTCATTCTAAACTCCCCCCTGCCCCACAGACCAAATGACAATTGCTGAGGATGTTGGGAGACCACTTTTTTCTGCCTCTTGTAGCAATTGCAGTGTGCTGTACTAGATGCTGCAGAATTCAAATTGTCATACAATGAAAGTAATAAAAGAAGCCATAACAACAGAATTAAAAGTCCATATGAATATTTGATGCCTCTTGTCTTCAACCACATATCTACAGACACACTGCAGACCACAGTTTGGGAACTCCAAGTCTAAATCCCTTTACTTGTAATTTGAACCCATTGGTTGTATTCCTGCCTTCTGGGGCAAGAGAAAACAAAGTTGCTGTGCTATCTATACAGTAGCCCTCCAGATATTTGAAGATGGCTCTCCTATATCATCACTCAATCACATGCCCAACTTTTTCAACCTGTTGAAGCCTTCCCTTCTCCACCTTCCTTGGGTCTACTTAAGACCTATATGCCTGGAGGGAGTGTAGAAGCCAGAAAGTCCAAGCCAGGGAGCACAGACCTTCAGCACCTGGGAATATTTGTACCATTGGTTTGGGTTAAAATTTTAAATTTATAAACTGCCTTGGGTGCCCTGGCAGAAAGGAAGTGTGTGAATGCATAAATAAACAGGCAACATTTTCCTCCTAGGACCTGCTCCCCAGGCCATGATCCAGGACAGAAGTGTCCTCTTGTGTTTCTGGTACCCAGGAACCATAAAACCAAGGCTACATGTACACATTAGCAGCTTAAAACACAGCAAGGTCGTCATCCTTGCCCCCTTTTCCAAGTCAGATTTGCACACTGCTGTACACAACAGAGAGCAGGCGGGGGGGGGATGTCTTCACCTGATGTACACTACCTGTTTTACTTCCTACCCTTGCAAACCCTCCGAACTCTTATTCGGCGAAGCTGTCCTCTGCGCATGCTCAATGGCTGTTTTCAAACGTACACACCTCATCTTCACTGTTAAGTGGCTTAAGCTTTCCTTCTGGGTTGAAGCTGGTTTGCGGGGAAATGCATCAAAGCAGCCATGTTCCTAGAGGGTGGCTCTCTGCATCGTGGGTAATGTCATGCGTGCACAGATTCAAAAGCAGGTTGAGGGGGAGTTGCATTGAAGTCAGAGTCCGTGGTTGATATGTGCCCAGCCTAAGGCATCCCAGACAGGGCTGCCGTACAAATGCGTATCTGGTGCCTGTGGAAAGACAACCCGTGTGCCTTTGCCCTCTTTAAATACAGTACTGTAATATCTTGTTCATTTCAGTGCGGCTTGCACAGGAGAACTTCCTGGAGGATCGTGCCCCCGCTCCCCTCCCTCCTCCCCTCCCTCCTTCAGCTGGTATTTCTCCCTCTGACTATGATGCATGGTAGAGCTAATTTGGCGTACTGCCATTAATTCCAGCACAGCTGCTGCGCCCTCCCTCCTTCCCTCCCTCAAGGCACCTTGCTAATACGCGGCTTCGGAGCCTCTCAGCAAATTAACATCATTTGTTCTCCAGAACATGTTTTTATTTCTACACGACATGCATAGCTGATTACCATCCGGCCGGCTTGGGGGAGCCTGGCCGTTGGGGTGCCTATTCCTGGGCTTGGCTATCAAATCCATCTCGCCCGCCCACCTTCTTTGTCCCTTCCTCAATCTGGCCTGTGGAGAAAGGACAGACGAACAGACGAACAGACATCGGCCTCCTCCATCACTAGCATCACCATCCCTGTATGGCAGCCTTTGCGCTCAGGGCCTTTTGCAAATCAGAACTTCAGCCATTTTCTCTCCCTGTGTGATCCTGTCTGTTTGAAAATGGAAGGAGGGGCGTTGGTGGCTGCTGGTATAGAAGCTGTGGGGCTGTCAATATTCAGAGGTTGCTGTTCCTCAAGAGTTACTCTCTGGTAACACACACACCCTTCACAGAAGAAAGAATTGCAAGGCCCTAAATGGGCTGCAGTCACACATAGACTAATTGCCATCTTGCCATTAGAGGGTGTGCATATGGGAACAGGGAAGATGTGTATTCGATTTCAGATGCACTATAAAATTTGCATCTCATCCAGAGAAAAAGCAGAAGAGAGAAAAAGAACACCCTTATTTAGATTAGGAAGGACTTTTGTCACACAGCATGTGGGACGCAGGTGGTGCTGTGGGTTAAACCACAGAGCCTAGGGCTTGCCGATCAGAAGGTCAGCGGTCCGACGGGGTGAGCTCCCGTTGCTCGGTCCCAGCTCCTGCCAACCTGGCAGTTCAAAAGCACATCAAAGTGCAAGTAGATAAATAGGTACCACTCCAGCGAGAAGATAAACGGTGTTTCCATGTGCTGCTCTGGTTCGCCAGAAGCGGCTTTGTCATGCTGGCCACATGACCTGGAAGCTGTACGCCGGCTCCCTCGGCCAATAATGCGAGATGAGCACCGCAACCTCAGAGTCGGTCACGACTGGACCTAATGGTCAGGGGCCCCTTTACCTTTACGTGGCTAAAGGATGGAATCTGCAGCCACACCATGCAGTGAGGACCATGAACTTGGATGGTTTTAAATGGGATTTGACAAATTCGTGGAGGATATATCAATAGCTACTAGCTGCAATGGCTATGTTCTACCTCCACTAGGATGGAACAGCTTTCCTAGGAGGAAAGGTTGCTGCATTTGGAGCATTTTAGCTTAGAGAAAGGGACCCAGGTGGCGTTGTGGTTAAACCACTGAGCCTAGGGCTTGCTGATCAGAAGGTCAGCGGTTTGAATCCCTGTGACGGGGTGAGCTCCCGTTGCTTGGTCCCAGCTCCTGCCAACCTAGCAGTTCGAAAGCACGTCAAAATGCAAGTAGATAAATAGGAACCACTACAGCGGGAAGGTAAACAGTGTTTCCATGTGCTGCTCTGGTTTGCCAGAAGCGGCTTTGTCATGCTGGCCACATGACCTGGAAGCTATATGCCGGCTCCCTCGGCCAATAATGCGAGATGAGCGCGGAACCCCAGAGTCGGTCACGACTGGACCTAATGGTCAGGGGTCCCTTTACCTTTACCTTTTACCTAGCTTAGAGAAAAGGTAAGAAGTGACATGTTAGAAGTTTACTAAAATAAGCAAAGCAAAGAGAAAGCAAATAAAGGAAGTCTCTCTCTCACACCCACACCCACCCCACTATAAATTGTAGATAATTCAGTAAAGCTGAATGTTGGAAGGTTCAGGACAGAAAACAAAGTTAAACTATCACCTCCCACAGGAGGCAGTGAGGGCAACAAACTTGGATGGCTTTAAAAGAGGACTGGAAAAATTCATGGAGGTGGAGAAGGCTATCAGTGGCTACTAGCCATGTTAGCTATGCTCTGTCTCCATGGTCAGAGCCATCCTTCTGCCTACTAGTTGCTGGAAGCACCAGGAGAGAAGACTCTCCTGCTTACGTGAGTCCCACAGGCACCTGGCTGCTCACTGTGAGAACAGCATCCTAGACTAGATGGGCCTTTGACCTGATCCAACAGGCCCTTGTTATGTTCTCTTGCAGAGACAGTGAGCTGCTTGCTGGGATTCACAAGTGTGGAGAACACTACTGTTGCATCCAGGTCACACTTGTGGGCTTCCCAGAGGCACCTGGTTGGCCACTGTGAGAACAGGGTTCTGGGCCAGATGGCCCTTTTGGTGCTGGGGGCACATGTGGAGTCTAGGAAACTGTTACAGACCCCACTTCACAGACATAACTGTCACAGATACCCATTTCACAGAAGAAAACTGATGGTACACAGATCTCTCTGCTAAAAAAAAGAGCCACACAACACACACACACACACACACACACACACACACACACACAACAAACAAAACACAGACCCCAAAAAAATGCAGGCCACCCCTCTCCCCACAACCAGGCAGCCCTCCCACCAAAGAAAAAGCCACAACACCCCCTTGCTTCTACAATTAAAAACTGAGAGGGGCATGGAGCCTGGGTGGGCACCAAGGGCACCATGATGGAGACCCTGGATTTAGCTCAGTCGTGGACCTTCCCTTCTCTTGGCTTAGCTTCGTGACCCTCTAGGCCAGCACTCTATATGAAGCAGGCACCAGCCAGCGGATAGCCTTGATCCTGGCTGGGCAGCTTGCCTTGGCAACCATGCTGGGGCTCTTCACAGGCCTGCTGCTATGCTAATTTCCCTTTCACACCGCCAGCAAGTTGCAGAGCCTCTCCCAGCAATGTGGCATATGTTTTGATTAGCCAGCCACTCCTCAGAGCCAGCCAATTCCCTTAGGTCTGGCTGCGTTGTTTTTTTTGTTTCAGGGGTGACGGTGGGAGGAATATTATTTTGAGGAGGTGGGTTCAAAACAGACCCTGCTTATAAGATGGTTAGTGGGTCCCTGGAGGCTGACCTGGCATGCATCCTCATGGACTCAGTGCAGGAATCCAACTTGGATGGAGCAGCAGGCAGGAATTCAGCTGGTTCTCTGGGGCAAAGATTTACTTTTTAAAATGAAAACTAGGAAACCTAGAGAAAGCAGGAAAGACTGAAAAGCAACGGGCTGGATTGGGCAATGAGACAAAAGGGGTTCAGGGTGTGGTGTAAAGAGGACGGATTGCAGCTCCTGTCTTTGCATGCATAAAGTCTCAAGCTCAGTTTGCACATCTCCAGTTAAAAGGGGTCAGGGAACAGCAGGCAAAAGAGAAAGGACCTCTCTCTGTCTGAGAGCCGCCTGATGCAAGGTCACAGTAGGCAACACTGGGCTACCAGTGCGGTCCATCTAGCTTGGTATTCATTTTTATTTTTAATGCATTTATACCCCCACCTTTTTCTCCAAGGGGCTCAAGCTGGCAGTGACAGCCAGGGCCGTCATAAGCACCTCTGGCGCCCTGGCGCCGTGGTGCGACAGATCCCTCCGCCGCCCCTCCCCCGCCCTGTTTTCCAGCAGGATGGGCGGGCGGGCAGGCGCAGCGCGGAAGAGCGGCGGGCGGGCAGGCGCAGCTGCGATGCGCCACCCAGCCTGGCCATAGGGCCGGCCCTGCTGACAGCAGCTGCTGCACACTCATTGGAAGCCAGATCTGGCACTCCTTGGCAGCCCCTGCCCCAACGCTGCTTTTGCAGTGGGCTTTCGGTGACTAGGAGGCCCTGCTGGCTTCCTCCCACCCGCTGATCCCAATGTTGACCTTTATTCCCTCCTGTTGTTCCTGATGTAGCTCTTCACTCCCCTCCTCTTCCCTGGCAAGAGGGAGGGCACAATTTGGTGGTTCGCCTCAGGCGCCAAAATGTCTTGGGCCAGCCCTGCCTGTTGAAATTAATGGACCTAAATTAGCCGTTTCAAGAGGCCTGACTGGACCTTAGGTGATACAATAAACAGTGACCGGCAGTGGCTCTCCAAGGTTTCAGATGAGCATCTCTCCTATTGGAGATGCCAAGGCTTGAGCCAGGGGCCTTCTGTGTACAAAGCAGCTGCTATGTGCACCACTGAGCTATGAACCTTGCCTGTGAACTATTGACCTCTTCTCGAAAGGCAGCCCAACTGAGTTTGGTGGGATTTATTACCAGGTAAGGACAGTCTCGATGGAGCAATAATCTCACCTGATATAAAAGTGGAGGAGGAAAAAAGCTTGAGGAACTGTCACTACCAAGTGGCCCTTCCCTCCCCGCAATTGTAATCACAGGCATGTCTGGAGGCCCATCTTGGCCTGAGGGGGACTCAGAAGAAGCAGTAATCGCTTTTTTTCTAAACATATCACTTGTTTTTCCCATTATTTTGTAACTTTTGTTTAAAATAATGTGTGTTGTTGTAATAATATTATGCAAACCACTTTGTGAGGTCCACCTGAAAAGCGGCTTATAAAGAACATAAATCGATAAACAAGATAGCTTTCCTTTCCCCTCCTTGCTTCTTCTTAGCTCTCCTACATGCCTTCAAGACAGGCTATGACCTGAAGCCTGCAAGCAACACCCTATGTCACAGAGGGTGGCGGTGGTTAACTCCACCCCCCCTCCCAGCACCATTTTCTTGATCTATATCATCCCTTGAAGTGACTATGAGCATGGTGGGTGGGAAATTGGTATTTTCACACACGCCTTCAGTGAGACTTGTAGTCGCTTTCCTGGGGGGTGGGCAATTTGGATCAGGAAAATAGTGAAAAGGAGAAAGGCTTTAAAATGCATGTGTGTGTGTGTGTGCGCGCACACACACACACACACACACACACACACTGCTTCTGCACTGGAGCCCGTCAAGACAGCTTTTAAGTAAGCAATCCCATATTGGATCTTCTATGTCAACACAGAGTTAAGCCTGTAACGTGGTTACTATCAGCTCATGTTGGTCAAGGCTTTGAGTTGTCCAAGGGGAGAAAACAAGTTGAAGAACGGAAGTTGCCTGCTACCATAATAAAATCAGGGATAGCTCCAGACTGCAGCAGATTTGGGAACTTCTGGGGCCCCCAAGTCTTGCTGCAAGAGACCCACTTCGACTGTGTTGCTGTCCTTGCCTTGTGTAGAGCACCCAAAGATGTCAGCAGAAGGTGAGAATTCTCAGTTTCCAGGCAAAGGGGATGCACAGAGGGTCTCTTGCTCCCCACAATTGTAAGAACATAAAAGCACAAGAAGAGCCCTGTTGCTGGATCAGGCCAAAGGCCCATCTAGCCCAGGGCCTTGTTCTCGCAGTTGCCACCCAGATGCCTATGGGAAGCCTGCAAGCAAGACCCAAGCACAAGAGCCCTCTCCCCTCTTCCAGCAACTGGTATTCAAGAGCATCACTGCCTCCGACTGTGGGGGCAGAGCCTTGCCATGGTGGCTAATAGCTGTTGATAGTCTTATCCATCTGTCCAATCTTCTTTCAAAGCCACACAAGTTGGTGGCCATCACTCCATCTTCTGGGAGTTAATCCCAAGGTTTAACTATGGCACTGTGTGAAGAGTCCAGAATCTTCCACTGTTAAGCTTCATTATATGGCCCAGGTTCTAGTCGTATTATGAGAGAGGAAAATAAACTTTTCTGTCCACTTTCCTCACATGCATAATTGTATAGACCTCTGCCTTTTCCCCTTACCTTTTGATCAGAGGACTCAGCTATACAGCTGCAAATATACCGTAACATTTTAAGTGTGTTTTAAGTGTATTATACAAATGTGACACTAGATGGCACTGGCGAGCTAATGGCAAATTCCATATATTCTTTAAAACGTTTTTTTAAAAAAATGTGCAGATTCAGCCTTAGAGAAAAAAAGCATTGTAACCTTTCCTCATAGGGGAGTTGCTCCAGCCCCTTGATCAATTTTATTTGCTCTTTCTTTCTTTCTTTTTTCTTTTCTTTCTTTTCAACATATATTTATTAAAGATTTCTTGGTTTACAAAAGTATGTGCAATGTCTCTTTTCTCAAGTGACATTTTCTACAGATCAGTTTCATTTGTTGAGACATTTGTGTTACATTGGGAAGAAAAGGAGGAAAGAGGTGGAGGGGGGCATGGTGAGTGGGGGGTGGGGTCGGGTGGGGTGGGGGTGCTTCTATTCTACTTAATGCATGTGTGGGGTTTTGTGTCAGCGTCACTTGTGCAGGTTCTCTTACTATTCGCTTGTGTTCCTTTGGTGGTGAGAGGGGTCGGGGTTGGCCTGGGGTGTGGTTGTTTGTTTGTGATTGGCTGTGGTGAGCTTTGTTTTCATGTGTGAGTGGGGCGGGCAGGTGTTTTTGAATCAGGTTAACCATATTGATTCATTTGCTGTTGGCGGATTCTTGTCATTGTCTTGTTGGGCTGTGTATGTGATAAAGGGGAGCCAAGGCGTCTTCTTCCATTTGTCCCCATGTCAGTTTCAGTTTATTGGTTAGTTTTTCTAGTAAGGCTGTTTCCCATACTATTTGGTACCATTGGTCCATGCTTTACTCCTGACAGGTCCCTCCAGTGTCTGGCTATAATGTTTCTGGCTGCTGAGAGTGGGTGGGTTATGAGCTCTTTATGATGTGAGTGGGCATTATTATCTTGGAAGGTGCTTAGTATGGCCAGTTCTGGGTTATTTGCTTTTTTTCTGAACCTTTCCCAGCTCTGATCATAGAATTGTAGAGTTGGAAAGGACCCCAAGATTCACCCAGTCCAAGTCCCTGCAATGAAGGAATATGCAGCAGGCCCGTACGGGGATCGAAACTGCAACCTTGCTGTTACCAGCATCGTGCTCTAACCAACTGAGCCACTAGAAGCCCCTCTACGCCTCCTTTTTTGAGTTGAGGTGACCAGAATGGCACACAGTATTTCAAGTGAGGTCTACCCACAGATTTTGCAGAATAGCAATATGATACTGACTGTGAGGGACAGGGGATATCGCGAAGTCCCTCCCCTCCTGAGTTCAAGCCCGTCCCCGAGCAAAGGGGAAAGCAGGGAGAGTTCCGATTCCAGTGGGGAAGCAGGAAGTCGTGTCCGAGGCTCAGGCAAGGTAGAGGAGCCAGGGTCCCAGGTGGGACAGGAAGGGGCAAGTAAGGGGGGAAGACCCATCCCCCCAACTCCAGAATTACGCAGGAAGAGGAGGGGCAAGAGGATGGGTCTGCCAAAGCTTTTGTGTTGGAGAAAGACGCGCCAAAAGCCATTAGGAGGTTCTGAAACCGACTGACAACATCGCTCCGTGTAAATAGCAATGACTTGAGCACTGTAAATACGCAGCACCAATAAAAGAATAAAATGCAGAGCTGCGTAGCGTCGTTACTCTGAAGTAGTCCACTCCGGCCACTGTGACACTGACAATTTTATTATCAGTCCCTTTCCTAACGATCCTCAGCGTGGCATTTGCTGGGTCGACATCTTCATCAAGCGATCGACTACCAGGAGCCAGTACTGATGTCTCACTCGCTCTTTGTTTTGTGGTTAGGGATGAGTGAATAAGTCAATTCAGGTTTCTCTCTGTTTCTCATTTTTTCCAGTCTTAATTTCAGTTCCCCACATTTCCACATCAGTTTGCAGGGAGGGGGAAATATTAAATTCTCATGAAAATTCATCCTGCAATACTCATTTGTATGTGCAATTTTGCCCAATATACTAATTTTTGGAAAGCATTCCTCCCTAATATAATGTATATTTGTAGGTCCAACCCCACCCCCACACACATATGCACTGCTATTAATACTTTATCCTAGCATATGTGTTTTTGTACACATTACTTAGCTGGAGAACTATACTGCAAAATTCAAGTAAATGCAAATTTCAAAGGATGGCTACGTTCCAATCTGCACTTTGTTTCACAACGTGCAAATTAGGTAAGTTCACCTTTTGATGTGAACTGAATCTAATGTTTCCCCTGCTGTTCCTTTTCGTGGGCCAGACACAACCCTATAAGCACTTGGATTGATACATCTGCCCGTCAGCAAAGCACAAAACGTCTAACCAGGCCACCAAACCCAAAGTTAGCAGCCTATTTGCATGTGCCAAGTGCCACAGGGCAAGCTGGTATATGGTAGAACTGACTGACAAGCTGTTCACCCAGAGGTAATGGCCGCCTGCCCTGGGATGGTGTGTGGCTGGCTGGTGCCAAGGTCAGAACGGGGGGAGGCAGTGGAGGGAAGGAGGCCCTCCATGCCAAAGCAGTCAGCAGCACCAGCCTGCAAGGGCTTGTGGTCTGCTCCCTGCTAAAAACCAGGAGCTGGTGGCAGCAGCATTGGAAGAAGCACTTGGGACCTGCACCTTTATCGGAATGCGCAGGGCCGGTCTCCATCGTTTGGGAAGCTGCAGAAGGCTTTCATGTCAAAAGGCAGCGAGGCTCTATGAATATTTCATTAGCGAAGCAATGTGCTGCTCTGCAGAGAACATCTGGCCGGGGTCTCTGGAGACCTCCAGGCTTTATGCAGGAAGCAGGGACTGTGAAATATGGAAATGGAAGGGAGAGAGAGAGAGTGGGTTAGAAAAGAGGAGGAAGGAGAAATGGGGCAGGAGGAGAAAACCCAGCCTGCATAGCTCTACACATGCCTGTCCTGATGTCCTTGCTCCCCCACAGTAGGGACCACGCCATGGGGATTGGGACTGGGCTGGCTGCATGGTTGAATTCCCCCATTTGCATTTTCAATAGACACACAGAGAGAGATAATGCTGGAAGGGCGATAGTTGCCACAATGCCACAGTCATTGGTTTTCTGAATTTCCGTGTTTGTGATCATTGCCCCATCGAAGTCTTTCGCTCCAGTGGACCTTCTGTGACATGGCAAAAGGTTCATACCCTGTCTCATTTGTGGCCCCTGAAAGTATTCTGTACGCCACTCCCAAGAAACCACTTTAGATGGCTTCTACCCAGTTGGACCAGCCAGGGAGGAGCTGCTTGAGTAGCACAGAAGGGATCTGGTGAGCCATTCTATGCACTGAGACAGGGCTGAGCTCTACCAAGAAAGCACCAGCTTTATACTCATGTAACTGACATGATTTCCCTCCAAGAATCGAGGGAAATGTAGGTTTGCTGGGGTTACAAATATTTTTTGTTCCTACAAGCCTAACCCAATACCCCTCTCAAAAATACAGTTCTCAAGGAGCCCTGGGGAAAGACAACAACTGTTAGATTATGAAATCCATGTATAAGGGGAAAGTGCATATAAAATGCATATATAATGAAAATAACATACAAAAATGCATAATACTATGTGAAATGGTTTGCCAAAATAATGTGTATATTAGGAGAAATTCAAACTAAAATACTGGTGAATTTTTTATGAGGGCTTTTTTATATATATTGCAAACTGATAGAAAAACGTAGAAAAATAAGAAACTGAGAGGGCTGAAAGTGACAAATTTGCCCATCCCTGTCAGCTGCCTTGCTTTTTCTTGGAAACCTCCAAGGATTGCAGTTCTGTAACTACACAAAAGTTTATAAAACTAATACCCAGTATGTGTAAGGGAGAACATTAAAAACCAGCTCTCTCACTCCTTCTCTTTCCCCCTATGTATGTATTATCCTTCAGCTTGGTTATGTGCTCTAAGGTCACTCAAGTTAATTTTCACACAAAGCCACCCATTCACCACCAGACACCTTGGTTAATCACTGCTGATAATTCAATTTGGGTGCATGGGTGGGAGCTGTTTAAGACAACACAAAACTGCAGCTGCCTCCTGATCTCAGAGATTTCTCAAGATACACACACACACACACACACACACACACACACACACACACACACCTCATCAAGGTATAATACTCATAAGTATTAAATACCAGGAAATTGTGAGTGAGGAAAAGAGAGACAGGATTGAAATGCAAAGCCATGGAGCATGGGAAAAGTGTGGTACCAGGATGCTCAGAGGTAGCTCCTTCTCTCTGGAGCTAGCAAGCTGTAACTGGGTGCAAGGATTAGCTGTGAATTTATTCTGATTTTAGGTGGGTTTTCCGCTGCCTTTTTTCAAAGATTCTCCCACCCTCCCACTTCAGCTTTTTAAAGATGATGCAACCGATCCTGAGTTCTAGGAAATACAGTGGTACCTCTACTTACAAATTTAATGTGTTCCGAACGCACATTCGTAAGTCAAAAAAATTGTAAGTCGAATCCCATAGGAATGCATTGGGAGAAAAAATCTGTAAGTCGAAGCAACCCTATCTAAAAATTCGTGAGTAGAAAAAATCCTATCTAAACCGCATCCAAGATGGCGGGCGGAGCTCCATTCGTAAGTAGAAACATTCGTAAGTAGAGTTATTCGTAAGTAGAGGTACCACTGTACTAGAGATCCAAATACATTACGGAATGACACCAGTTCTGCAACTCACTGGTTTTCAAGCAAAAGCCCATAAGGAAATTGCATGACCTGTTCTTAGGTCATTAGGCCAACCGAAAGCTCTCTAGAACTCCTCATCAGCTGGCTTTTGGGATTCCAGAGATGGGAAATCCACACTTCTTATTTCCTCCTCCTCCTCCTCCTCCTCCTCCTCCTCCTCCTCCTCCTCCTCCTCCTCCTCCTCCTCCTCCTTTTTCTTCTTCACAGTAGGCCTTTCGGCAGCATAACCTAATACCTGCACAGACATCTAAAACAGCCTCATTGTGATGTGCATTTCCTCCTCTCACAGCCTGCCTTGAAGACTTTCAGCAGATGCAGGCCACCAGCCAAATCTCTCCCCACCCATTCCTCCTCTTCTGTCCTCCAGCTGGCCAGATTCTGCATAATCTGTGGGTTGACCTACCAAATAAAGATATTGCCCTAGAACCAGTCAGAGAGAAGCTGGTGGTCCTTAGAGATACCAGTGGTTGCTGTGCTACACCCAGTTCTCACCCAACACCAGTGCACTGGCTATTCTTTCAGCATCTCTCCAGTATGGCATGTGATCAGCATGTGGGATAGGGGGAAAGGCAGCTCCACAACTTTATAATAGTCTGGGTTCATTCCAGTGCTGGATTACCCAATAGGCAAATTAATCATGTGTTTAGGACACCAGCAAAGCAGACATTAAAAAAATGAGATTATTGTTATTTTTTGAATAATTTGACATTGGATTAAAAAAAAAACATTGAAGCAGTCATCATGGGAAAAACCAGAACTTTGTTGGACAAATTTTGTTACACTCCACTATACAGTCTTCCTCCATTTTCCTGTTGTTGTTTTTTTTAAAAAAAATCTCTTCCTTACCTAATCCAGGAGGCAGCCTGCTAACCTAGATGAAAATAATGCAAGGGAATCAGATCCTGTCATGTGTTGCAATAAATGTTTTGTTTTGTTTTAAATTTTTATTGTGCCATTCATTATTGTTTTTATCTTGTATTAGCTATGGTGGGCATCGAAACCCTTTTGTTGCCTGGGGCCTCTAAAGGTTTTAATCCAGCCCTGTTTCCTCCCACTGAAGTGCCAGAGATAAGTCTTCCCCCAAAGTCAGACCCCCAAAGTCAGTCTTCTGTGGGCCATTTCCACCTGGCCTGATCTGCAACATCACGGCAGAACTGAGATGACCTGCACAGAGCTAGGCCAAGCCAGGATAATCCATTAGGCAGGGATATTATTATTATTATTATTATTATTATTATTATTATTATTTACAATTGCTGAACCTGCATTGAAGCAACCCTGTTTCAGTGCCCTCTCTCACACAGTGAGAAAGTCTCAGGGAAAGCCACCCCCCTTCTTCTAATAGGCCAATGCCTACCATAGCTGCCCTATTTCAATTGCTCCGCTGTCCTACATTATTTGAGGGCATTTCCCTGATATGTGTGGGAAGAAAAGCTGGAATGTGTGTGTGTATGTGTGTGAGAGAGAGAAAGAGAAAGAGAAAGAGAGAGAGAGAGAGAGAGAGAATTCTCAAGCAAAATTCAACCATCTCAAATTTGCCTGCAAAATTGACATTTCTATTACCCTGAGCTGAAATGGCTTTCAGCATCCCCAGCTACAAATTCTGTAGCAATTAGGCATTTTAGGTAAAACAAATATTGAGTTTGGCCAACGAATGTTGTTTCTGTAATCCGCCAGGTTTCAGATGTTGGGGTTGCCGGGGAAGTATCAATGTTGAATTTCCAAAGTGAAAATTCAACGTTTGGAATTTTGTCCCATCTTTGTACTTGTGCAACGTTGCATTTTGGCTCAAGGCAGGAAGCAAATTCTTACCCCTTTGGCTGTGAGCGCTGTTGGGATTTCCATGGGATGCCACATTTGCATAATCTATTGTGGAAGGCCCATAGTGGATACAGGAGGTCCCAGGTTCAATCCTTGGTGCCTCATGCTTGAAATCTTGAAGAGCTGTTGCCAGTCAGAGTATACAATACTGAGCTAAATGGACCAAGGCAGATTCCTCTGCTGCTCTGCTCAGCATGAAAGGCTTTCAGTCACTGGTGTGTCCCACCTTTGCCTTATCTTTATAGATGCCAGCCCCCAATTCCACCCCAAACTGAGCAGGCCAGTCCAACTCCATACATTGCTGGAGAGTGGATTAGTCCACCTCCATTCACTGGGCTTGTTCCAAGAGCAAGAGTAATGCACTAGATTTGGGGCTGCGCCATCAAAAGGTCTGTTCAGCCTTGCTGAGGCCCAAACTGGAGGGGGGAACCACAAAATCCAGCCCCCTGCCCAGATTGAAACAAAGCCTTCCACTGCCAGGGGAAATGGATGGGCACTGAAGACAAACCTAGGCAAGGTTAGCCTTGTAGGCACAGGCAACACAAGCAAGAGAGGTAGAAAGCCCAGGCAATATCACAGGCTGCAAGATGTGGCTTCTTCCATGGCAGCAATGCCCAGCAGCCCAAGCTCTCTTCTGCTCGAGAGGTATAACCATGCACAAAGGCACACCGGTGTGTCACTGCACACTCGCGCACTGCTGGCAGGCAAACAGCCATGCACACAGATGGACACACAAACACAGGCACACAAACGGTCTTTTTTTCCTTGGGAGAAAAACAACAAGAAGGAAGGCAAATACCTTTTTCTCGTTCCTCCTCCGGATTCACTGCCTGCTCGCTACCTGCCATGCCATTCCAGATTCCCTGCTTCTTCCTTCCTTCCTTCCTTTCTTCCTTTCTCTCTCTCTTTTCCCTCTCTTTCGCCTGGGCTGCCGCGTCTCGGCAACCCATCCTCCATGGCACCTCTGCCAACTCAGCTGCCACCTGCTTCGCAGTGGGCTGCCAGCTTCTCAGCCTCATATGTTCCTTTTGGCCCCATGCTGCCTTCTGGCATCCTGGCAGAGAACATTGTTCTGTCGATGGCATGGGTCCATATTTTTTTTATCCCCCTCCTTTTGCGATCCAGCCTCCCCGGCTTCTTCCTTTGGTTGCCACCGGAGCTGCCTGCAGTGCCAGCTTGAGCTCTTAGAGAAATTGGCAGGGAACAAACCCAGAGTACTGTGATCCTTTCAGCAGCTGATTGTGTAGCCACATATTTTTGGAGGAGGGGGAAGAAAGAAGGAGAAGGAGAGGAAGAAGAAGAAGAAGAGGAGCCCACAAACATCCCTTCTGTTTGGAGCAAATGCCGAATCCAAGCTGGCTGGGGGGCACAGGGGGCTGCGGTGGGCTTGGCAGACGTATTCCAGGAAGAAGTACACCAGCTCCGCTTTTCCCTGCTCATGCCAAAAATGAAAGGCGGGGAGGGAGAAAAAAAGGACTGTTGATCAATTTCGCATCCCAGATTTTCAACAAAAAGGCCGCCGTCCTTCTTGGCACGTTCCAGCAAATCCTACCCTCCTATCCTTCTCTTGGTATGGAGGTCACCAGAGACCTGTCGGGTTTCTTTGCCCCCATTGCTTTCATTTCCATCCCTCTCTTGCTGCGCAGAAAGAGGTGTGTATGTAGGGGGGAATTATGCTCCAGTAACACAGCAGCCCAATCCCTGGCTACTTTCACAAACAAACATCGGTCCTCCTGATGCATTGCAACAGGAACTGCCGAAGACACACCCCTTACCCATCATTCCTCTGTGCCTCAGGTTTGCAGAGACCTTGGAGCTGAGAAGAGTATTTGCACTGAAGGATTGGGGAGGCAGCTAGTGTTAGCCCAGGCCAGAGCACAGGAATGTCCCCCAGGGAGGTTGGACACATGACCCACTGGAAGAGATCAGCTGATGTGCCTCTGGCAGCCAATCCCTGTGAATATTAAGAGACACACTCACACTTCCACAATGCCAATAGAAGCAAGTCTGAGTTTACGGCAAGAGGTGGCAATGCATTTCTTACCTCAGGGACAAAGTTGCCAACTGCACAAGAACCCCAGACAAGGCCTCCTGTATGTTTAAGACATGACAGGGTGATGGGCAGGCGACAGATTTTATCAAGTCAGCAACAAGGGCCCATGCACCCCTCTGTTAACTCAGTTTGAGATTTAAGTCAACCATCTGAAGACTGGGTAGACCAGGAAACTAAGTTGATCCCTCAAATTTGCAAAGGTTGCCCTCTGCCATTAAGCTGCAGTGCCTGCAATGCTGGAGCATATAGAATCATAGAATAGAATCATAGAGTTGGAAGAGACCACAAGGGCCATCCAGTCCAACCCCCTGCCAAGCAGGAAACACCATCAAAGCATTATTGACATATGGCTGCCAAGCCTCTGCTTACAGACCTCCAAAGAAGGAGACTCCACCACACTCCTTGGTAGCAAATTCCACTGCCGAACAGCTCTTACTGTCAGGAAGTTCTTCCTAATGTTTAGGTGGAATCTTCTTTCTTGAAGTTTGAATCCATTGCTTCGTGTCCACTTCTCTGGAGCAGCAGAAAACAATCTTTCTCCCTCCTCCATATGACATCCTTTCATATATTTGAACATGGCTATCATATCACCCCTTAACCTTCTCTTCTCCAGGCTAAACATACCCAGCTCCCTAAGCCGTTCCTCATAAGGCATTGTTTCCAGGCCTTTGACCATTTTGGTTGCCCTCTTCTGGACACGTTCCAGCTTGTCAGTATCCTTCTTGAACTGTGGTGCCCAGAACTGGACACAGTACTCCAGGTGAGGTCTGACCAGAGCAGAATACAGTGGTACTATTACTTCCCTAGATCTAGATGCTATACTCCTATTGATGCAGCCCAGAATTGCATTGGCTTTTTTAGCTGCTGCATCACACTGCTGACTCATGTCAAGTCTGTGGTCTACCAAGACTCCTAGGTCCTTTTCACATGTACTGCTCTCAAGCCAGGTGTCACCCATCCTGTATTTGTGCCTTTCATTTTTTTTGCCCAAGTGTAGTACCTTACATTTCTCCTTGTTAAAATTCATCTTGTTTGCTTTGGCCCAGTTGTCTAATCTGTTAAGGTCATTTTGAAGTGTGATCCTGTCCTCTGGGGTATTAGCCACCCCTCCCAATTTGGTGTCGTCTGCAAACTTGCTCAGGATGCCCTCAAGCCCATCATCCAAGTCAAGACAGAACCCTGTGGCACCCCACTAGTCACTACTCTCCAGGATGAGGAGGAGCCATTGATGAGCACCCTTTGGGTTCGGTCAGTAAGCCAGTTACAAATCCACTGAATGGTAGCATTGTCTAGCCCGCATTTTACCAGCTTCTTTACAAGAATATCATGGGGCACCTTGTCAAAGGCCTTGATGAAATCAAGATAGGCTACACCCACAGTGTTCCCTTCATCTACCAGGCTTGTAATTCTGTCAAAAAATGAGATCAGATTAGTCTGACATGACTTATTTTTCAGAAACCCATGCTGACTTTTAGTGATCACAGCATTCCTTTCTAGGCGCTCACAGACCGTTTGCTTAATGATCTGCTCTAGAATCTTTCCTGGTATTGATGTCAGGCTGACTGGGCGGTAATTGTTTGGGTCCTCTCTTTCCCCCTTTTTGAAAATAGGGACAACATTTGCCCTCCTCCAGTCTGCTGGAACTTCGCCTGTTCTCCAGGAATTATCAAAGATTATTGCCAGTGGTTCTGAAATCACCTCTGCCAGTTCTTTTAATACTCTTGGATGTAGTTCATCTGGCCCTGGAGACTTGAATACATCTAAACTAGCCAAGTATTTTTGTACTACCTCCTTACTTATTCTGGGCTGTGTTTCCCCTGCTGAATCATCTGCTCCATATTCTTCAGGTCGGGAATTGTTTTCTTTTTTGGAGAAGACTGAGGCAAAGAAGGCATTGAGGAGTTCTGTCCTTTCTCTGTCCCCTGTTTGCATTTCACCATCTTCTCCTCTAAGTGACCCCACTGTTTCCTTGTTCTTCCTTTTGCTACGGACATACCCATAAAAGCCCTTTTTGTTGCTTTTAACCTCTCTGGCGAGCCTGAGTTTATTCTGTGCTTTAGCTTTTCTGACTTTGTCTCTACACGTGCTGGCTATATATTTGAATTCCTCTCTGGTGATTTCCCCCCTTTTCCATTTTTTGTACATATCCCTTTTAAATCTTAACTCAGTTTAAAGTTCTTTAGATAGCCACCCTGGCTTCTTTAGGCACCTTCCATATGAGAAGGGATCTTCCGATAAAGACTTGAACATGTACAAAAAGCTATTTGTATCTGCATTCTTGGGGATGTGCATTATGGCAACAGCCCAGTTTTTGCAGACAAGGATCGTGAATGAATAAATGAGCAGTAGACTGCTATTCAGTTAAACTGTACATGCTAAGCATCCTTTTCCAACCTGGTTCCTTTCGGATGTTAGATAGATAGGAAGCTGCCTTGTGCCAAGTCAGACTATTGGTCCATCGAGCTCAGTTGTGTCTACACTTACTAGCAGCAGCTTTCCAGGTTTTCAGGCAGTGAACACCCCCTGACCTACTTTGGAATGCCTGGGACCTTTTGCGCACAGGGCATACGCTGCTGAACTGAGCTCCTCACCTGCCCCATGCAGCCAGGGGGTGATGGAAGGGCAAGAGGTTAAAGAAGGCTGTCCTAAATGGAGCCGGGGGCAGGGGTCTGCTCCATACTTCCAAGGCCATTTTAATGTTGCCTTTGAAATTAAATGAGTTGCAACTCGCTTTGAGGGTTTGGTTCGCTGCTTTCCCAACAGTCTTTTGCTTAATGGCTGTTGCCTTTCATCGTATTATAATTGTAAACTGCGTTTATATTTTTCATGAAATTGCAGTGTACAGATATTATGAAACTTTATGAAATCTGTAAATAAATAAGTATAAACAAGGGTGGCAGGAGATTCAGCAGCAGCAATAGCCAGAACAATAAATAAATGTGTGTGCGCCCACACACCCCTGGAGTTGTTCTTCACTTGTTATGGTTTGAGACCTCTTGATGACAGTTCTGGACACCTTGGGTTGTTTGGCTGCTTAGCCCTCTGAATCTCAGACATATTCCCAGGGAGAAAAGTCTTCCTCTGGGCTTCTCTCCCTGACCAAGTCCTCCATCAAGAAGCTCTTTGACTGCAAGGGCTTGATGGCATCTTACATGTGGCTGCAGTTCACAGCTGAGATCCAAGCATCACCAAAAGTATGCGCCTAATTTCTGTGAACAAGGAACTAATCTCCATCAATCATCATTTGATACAATTATGGGAATGGGGCGATTTTGCACTTCTTCCTCCTTCCAGGTGATGTGGCAGCCACTTGATGCAAGCACTTTACACTGAGGTATCATGTTGCTCTTTACACTGAGGTATCATGCTGATAGCTACATCTCTCCAGTCTTTGGGAGGGGACTGGCATTTACAAGGACTGATGGAAGACAGGGTTGTGTTTCATCATGGCCCAGGACTCAGATCCCCTGCTCTCAAAGGAAGGGCTTGATGACACAGACAATGGGGAAGATTGGGGGCAACTGCCTTAGAAGTAACTCCCACCCCTTAAAAAAACACAACCTCTTAATGGGGAGGGAGAACCAGGTAAGTTCTGCCTTCACTTGCACAGTTTGTGGAGGTCACCCCGCCTCTTCCTTGGATTGTTAAGAACATAAAAAGAGCCAGATTCCCATCTAGTCCAGCATCCTGTTTTCACAACAGGCAACAAGATGCCCCAATGGGGAACCTGCATGCAGGACTTGAATCCTGAATCTTATGATGTTCAGCTTCATTGGATGTCCACAAACGCTAGTATTATGAGAGTGGGAAAAGAACTCCTGTCCACTTGCTCCATGCCATGTATACTTTTATACATATGTCACAGCTTACTTGCCTTTTCTGAAAACTAAGCAAACACAAATGTTATAACCTTTTCTCATAGGGAAGTTGCTCCAGTCCCTTGTTTATTCTTTTTTTTCTGCCCTTTTCTGAACCTTTGTCAACATAGAAAAGGGAAACCAGAGTAATGATGAGGATCACCTTCCCCAGAACTCTCTCCAGCTCCCTCGGAGGCAGGGCTTGAGGAATAGGGCATAGCACCTTTAATACTCCCACTGACCAAAATGGCCAGAGTTTGGGACACCAACCTGACAGCAGGACTACTCAGTTGGGACCAGGCCTTTGCTGGAGCAGCATTCCAAGCCTGACAGCCTGAGTTTATACCTAGCAAGGCAAGGAGCTGACCGTGGTCCTGAAACTCCTGGGAACTAACCTGAACACTTGCCAGATTTTACCTCCTGGAGATCCCAGACTAGAACAGGATACCACCACCATCATTTTGGCATTCCTTCAAGGAGTGCAGAGGGACACATGGGTTTTCTTTACTCCATTTTCTCCTAAGAACAACTCTGCGAGGCTTAGGGATAGGCAACTACCTCAGTGTCATCAAATCAGCTTCATGAGGATTTAAAATTGGTTCTGCATTGCTCCTAGTCCAGCACTCTAACCTTTGCACCATACTGGATCTTAATATTAGGGGACCTTCCTCATCTGCATTCTCAAATGTATAAGAGAACAGAAACAGCTTTTACTTCTAATGCAAGCCCTGAGCTGGATTCACCATCTCTGAAAAACCCATGGAACGGGTGGCTCCTCCATATAAACAAATCTTAGAAGAGTAGCCATGTTCATCAGTTGTGCAAAAACAACCCAAAGTCCTGTGATGTGTGAACATCTAACAGATTTTATTGTGGTATAAGCTTTTGTGGGCTAGAGCTGGTGCCAAAAATGCATAAGGTGACTGGGAAATGTATCCGCAGAGGTCTAGCTATGCATCTTGTTAGTAAAATGACTGGCTGGGAGTTAGTTTGTGATTTCCCTACAATGTCTTAAAAGGAGAGAGCCCTTAGTGTAGGGGAAGGTAACAAACCTTCCAACCATAGGGAGGAGGCAGGTGTGTGTGTGTAGGAAACCAGGGTGGAATTCTAACTCAGGAAGAAGGTAGCTGCCCCCGCCCCCCCGCCCCCCATTTGCATGTGCTGCCCGACACATTGTGCCAAATTGTCCTGGCACTCACTGCCAGATAAAGAACTAGAATTCACAGTCCAGTTTCTGTCAAAGCCTTTAATGGATAAATCAGACCAGTGCATAGGCAAGGCATAAATTACAAGGTGCAGCAGGTAAATAAGAGGTACAGATGCATGGCTAAGCATAAGCTAAGACTTTGATCCAACAAGCAAAACACCCCCTGCATCTTCCTTTTGAAGAGCAGGGCAGGCACAGCCTAGCACAGCCAGAGTCCCAAGAGGGGGTGTTTTCAAAGTTTGTGTTACCATCCTATCCTTGGAGATGGACTTAGTGTTGGCACTGGGGTCAACATCTGTTTTATTCTCAGTTGCCTCTCAAAAAGGGGAAGGGAGATGCCTCACAGCAGGAAGTATGTGGAATGGAGGTCACAGGGGTTGAGCACTCCTTTGCCAACCCTCTTGATTGCTCCCCTGGACCCAGCTTTTCTCCCACTTGGCTGTTGTTGTTGTTGTTGTTGTTTAGTCGTTTAGTCGTGTCCGACTCTTCGTGACCCCATGGACCATAGCACGCCAGGCACTCCTGTCTTGCACTGCCTCCCGCAATTTGGTCAAACTCATGTTCGTAGCTTCGAGAACACTGTCCAACCATCTTGTCCTCTGTCGTCCCCTTCTCCTAGTGCCCTCAATCTTTCCCAACATCAGGGTCTTTTCCAAGGATTCTTCTCTTCTCATGAGGTGGCCAAAGTATTGGAGCCTGAGCTTCACGATCTGTCCTTCCAGGGAGCACTCAGGGCTGATTTCCTTAAGAATGGATAGGTTTGATCTTCTTGCAGTCCATGGGACTCTCAAGAGTCTCCTCCAGCACCATAATTCAAAAGCATCAATTCTTCGGCGATCAGCCTTCTTGATGGTCCAGCTCTCACTTCCATACATCACTACTGGGAAAACCATAGCTTTAACTATACGGACCTTTGTCGGCAAGGTGATGTCTCTGCTTTTTAAGATGCTGTCTAGGTTTGTCATTGCTTTTCTCCCAAGAAGCAGGTGTCTTTTAATTTCGTGACTGCTGTCACCATCTGCAGTGATCAAGGAGCCCAAGAAAGTAAAATCTCTCACTGCCTCCATTTCTTCCCCTTCTATTTGCCAGGAGGTGATGGGACCAGTGGCCATGATCTTGGTTTTTTTGATGTTGAGCTTCAGACCATATTTTGCGCTCTCCTCTTTCACCCTCATTAAAAGGTTCTTTAATTCCTCCTCGCTTTCTGCCATCAAGGTTGTGTCATCTGCATATCTGAGGTTGTTGATATTTCTTCCGGCAATCTTAATTCCGGCTTGGGATTCATCTAGTCCGGCCTTTCGCATGATGAATTCTGCATATAAGTTAAATAAGCAGGGAGACAATATACAACCTTGTCGTACTCCTTTCCCAATTTTGAACCAATCAGTTGTTCCATATCCAGTTCTAACTGTAGCTTCTTGTCCCACATAGAGATTTCTCAGGAGACAGATGAGGTGATCAGGCACTCCCATTTCTTTAAGAACTTGCCATAGTTTGCTGTGGTCGACACAGTCAAAGGCTTTTGCATAGTCAATGAAGCAGAAGTAGACGTTTTTCTGGAACTCTCTAGCTTTCTCCATAATCCAGCGCATGTTTGCTATTTGGTCTCTGGTTCCTCTGCCCTTTCGAAATCCAGCTTGCACTTCTGGGAGTTCTCGGTCCACATACTGCCTAAGCCTGCCTTGTAGAATTTTAAGCATAACCTTGCTAGCGTGTGAAATGAGCGCAATTGTGCGGTAGTTGGAGCATTCTTTGGCACTGCCCTTCTTTGGGATTGGGATGTAGACTGATCTTCTCCAATCCTCTGGCCATTGCTGAGTTTTCCAAACTTGCTGGCATATTGGGTGTAGCACCTTAACAGCATCATCTTTTAAAATTTTAAATAGTTCAGCTGGAATATCATCACTTCCACTGGCCTTGTTATTAGCAGTGCTTTCTAAGGCCCATTTGACTTCACTCTCCAAGATGTCTGGCTCAAGGTCAGCAACCACACTACCTGGGGTGTACGAGACCTCCATATATTTCTGGTATAATTCCTCTGTGTATTCTTGCCACCTCTTCTTGATGTCTTCTGCTTCTGTTAGGTCCTTACCACTTTTGTCCTTGATTATGGTAATCTTTGTACGAAATGTTCCTTTCATATCTCCAATTTTCTTGAACAGATCTCTGGTTTTCCCCATTCTATTGTTTTCCTCTATTTCTTTGCATTGCTCATTTAAGAAGATGCTCTTGTCTCTCCTTGCTGTTTTTTGGAAATCTGCATTCAGTTTCCTGTATCTTTCCCTATCTCCCTTGCATTTTGCTTGCCTCCTCTCCTCCGCTATTTGTAAGGCCTCGTTGGATAGCCATTTTGCTTTCTTGCATTTCCTTTTCCTTGGGATGGTTTTCGTTGCTGCCTCCTGTATAATGTTACGAGCCTCCATCCATAGTTCTTCAGGCACTCTGTCCACCAAATCTAAATCCTTAAACCTGTTCCTCACTTCCACTGTGTATTCATAAGGGATTTGATTCAGATTGTATCTTACTGGCCCAGTGGTTTTTCCTACTTTCTTCAGTTTAAGCTGGAATTTTGCTATAAGAAGCTGATGATCTGAGTTACAGTCAGCCCCAGGTCTTGTTTTTGCTGACTGTATAGAGCAGGCATGTCAAACCTGCGGCCCTCCAGATGTTTTGGCCTACAACTCCCATGATCCCTAGCTAGCAGGACCAGTGGTTGGGGAAGATGGGAATTGTAGTCCAAAACATCTGGAGGGCCGCAGGTTTGACATGCCTGGTATAGAGCTTCTCCATCTTTGGCTGCAGAGAATATAATCAATCTGATTTCGATGCTGCCCATTTGGTGATATCCATGTGTAGAGTCGTCTCTTGTGTTGTTGGAAGAGAGTGTTTGTGATGACCAGCTTGTTCTCTTGACAGAACTCTATTAGCCTTTGCCCTGCTTCATTTTGAACTCCCAGGCCAAACTTGCCAGTTGTTCCTTTTATCTCTTGATTCCCTACTTTAGCATTCCAATCCCCTGTAATGAGAAGAACATCCTTCTTTGGTGTCATTTCTAGAAGGTGTTGTAGGTCTTCATAGAATTGGTCAATTTCACTTTCTTCAGCACCGGTAGTTGGTGCATAAACTTGGATTACTGTGATGTTAAAAGGTCTGCCTTGGATTCGTATCGAGATCATTCTGTCATTTTTGAGATTGCATCCCATTACAGCTTTTGCCACTCTTTTGTTGACTATGAGGGCCACTCCATTTCTACTACGGGATTCTTGCCCACAGTAGTAGATATGATAGTCATCCGAACTGAATTCGCCCATTCCCTTCCATTTTAGTTCTTTTTTTTTAATAGATATTTATTGATTTTCACAGTAGAAAAGGGATTTACAGAGGTTTAGAAAGGATGGGGGAGATACAAAAAAGCAAAAATACAAAAGTCAGGAAAAACAGAAAAAAACAGAAAATAAAAAAGAAAAAATAGAAAACTATATAACTTATCTTTATCACAGTGTATATTGAGACCTCCTCGGGTTCCCGTCCCTGTGTTTCTCAAACACACTTCCAATTTAGCAAATTCTACCTCTAAATATTCACTTTTAATACTAAGTTCTTATTTTCTATTCTAGAATAACCTCTTTTACCTAATCCACAGATTTATTTACCACTTAATTTCTATTCTTAAAATATTACTTTAGCGTATTTTTTTAAATACAATTTAAAATCTTTCCACTCTTCTTCAATTGCTTGTTCTCCCTGGTTGCGGATTCGTCCGGTCATCTCTGCCAATTCCATAAATTCCATCATCTTCATCTGCCATTCATCAATCGTTGGTAACGTTTGCTGCTTCCAGTATTTAGCGATCAACAGTCTTGCAGCTGCAGTGGCATACATGAAAAAGGATACCTTTCTCTTGGGAATCTCCTTCCCTACAATGCCCACTAGGAATGCCTCTGGTCTCTTCACCAATGTGCCTTTTAGCACTTTCTTAATTTCATTATAAATCTTATTCCAGAAGTCATTCACCAGTGGACATGTCCACCACATGTGGTAAAATGAACCTATTTCTTTCTTACATTTCCAACATTTATTGTCATTGTTGTGGTAAATCTTTGCTAGCACCCTTCCATTTTAGTTCACTGATGCCCAGGATGTCGATATTTATTCTTGTCATCTCATTTTTGACCACATCCAGCTTACCTCCATTCATGGTTCTTACATTCCAGGTTCCTATGCAATATTTTTCTTTACAGCATCGGACTTTCCTTTCGCTTCCAGGCATATCCGCAACTGAGCGTCCTTTCGGCTTTGGCCCAGCCGCTTCATCAGCTCTGAATCTACTTGTACTTGTCCTCCGCTCTTCCTCAGTAGCATGTTGGACGCCTTCCGACCTGAGGGGCTCATCTTCCAGCGTCATAACTTTTATATGCCTGTTGTCTTTGTCCATGGAGTTTTCTTGGCAGGGTTACTGGAGTGGCTTGCCAGTTCCTTCTCCAGGTGGATCACGTTTAGTCAAAACTCTCCACTATGACCTGTCCATCTTGGGTGGCCCTGCATGGCATAGCTCATAGCTTCTCTGAGTTATTCAAGCCCCTTCGCCACGACAAGGCATTGATCCATGAAGGGATCAATGGCTACTGGCCCCATTCTCAGGCTCAGACAGTTCTTGGGGCCCCAGTTTTACCTCTCCCATCTTTCTAGGACCCTCCCCAGGGTCCAGTGGCATCGCACGGTGGGGGTGGGGGGCAGTGCGCCCTGGGTTCCATGTCTGGGGTGTGTGACAAGAAGGACCCCCACGGGGTGCTTGCCCTGCCGCCTTGGCCTGGGCGCAGCGGCATGAGCAGTTATCGCGCCGCTGCAGTTTCATGTGGAGGATGCTCCATTCGCGGCTGCAGCTGCGAGCAGAGGATCTCGCCACAGAACATATGGCATTTGAGCGGTGCTGGCAGCAAACCACTATGTACAACACGTGCAGTGTCACATGCATGCGCTGTACGTAGCAACGCCGCACACACGCTGTCCACAGCGGTTTGCTGCCGGCGCCGCCCGAGCATCATACGGACGCCGTTGGAATGCCTCCGTCGCCGCTACAGCCACAAGCAGAGGATCCCTCTGCCGCCACTGCAGCCGCAAGCAGAGGATCCCACCACCGTCCGTACAGCTCCCAGCAACGTCCGTATGGCTCCCTCCCTCCCTCTCTCCCCAGCTCGCTGTAAAGCGTCAAAGCAGGAGCCGCTTACGGCAAGCCGGTGGGCCCCCTCCCTGGCTCACTGTAAGCGGCTCCCGCTTTGCTGCTTTACGGACAGGAGCTGTGGCTCCCGAGAGGACGAGCTGCGCAGCTTTGCCAGCACCCCGGCAAAGCATCATAGCTCCCCCCTTTCCCCAACGGCTCAGGGTACTTGGGAGTTGTGGGGGTGGGGGCACAGAGGTGTAGGAAGGGGGGCGGACCACCCCAGGTGTCATCGCTGATGGGGTGACATTCAGCGCCTGCCCGCGACTCCCAAGCCTACCCCGAGCTGTTGATGGGGGGGGAAGGTGACAAAAACATTCCACACCGGGTACCAGCTGGGCTTGCTATGCCTCTGCCAGGGTCTCCCAGCTCCAAAATCCCCAAGCTCCTCCCACTCCTTGTCAAGATCCAACCACCCCCTCTATAACACAAATTGTGAGTCCTGGGCCATCATTCTGCTTTAAGCTCTGGGGCCAAATAGCAAGAGCTGAGCATACACAGAACAGGCATATCTTCCACTCCTATCCATCGCCATTGTGCCTCATCGGCCAAGCCGTTTAAGCTTGGGAGGGATTGCAAAGCGGGCGAGTCCTGATCTTCCTTGTAAAGCTGACAGGCATCCTGTGCATTCCTGCCCAGGCTTCAAAGCAGAAGCCATTTCCCTTAGCAGGACTCACATTGTTATGGCTTCAGCTAATAATTAGAGATGAACTCAAACAATTCCAGGGAGCCAGGCTGCCTTCAGATTTAACTCATTCAAACTGAGCTATAAAATTTCCTCCTAGTTGTTATCCCCCCCTGCCCCCATGCTTTGCAACAAGCCAAGTTTCCGAAAGGGGAATTCCCTAAACAAACAAACCTGGGCTTTCTTGGCACCTGTGTTTCACCACCGAGCTTTGCTTTTTCTGCACTAGCCCCTTGCTTATTTCACAGGCTGTTCCCGAGCTGATTCATCTTCCTCTTATACTAGCGACTTTTGCTCGTCTCCTCTCTAGTCTGCAACACTTTACAATTATCCTTGCTGAATTTCATTTTACAGCTATCAGTCTCTCAGCCCTGCAGTTTATTCATTTTGAATTTCTAGCTTTTTCCTCCCGGGTCGGACTGTGTTTAATATCTTTGATAAAGCAGCAAACGGTACACTTATCAATTTCACAGATGATGCTATGCCAGGAGGGATTTCAAAGCCTGCATTTATTTGTTTACCTTTTGTATTCCATCCAAGCACGATTGCTTTCTGGAAGGGGAAGCGGCAGCATCAGACCCTCAGACCTGGAAACACTGGTCCTAATCCCCAATAGATGGCAGCTGGCTGTTGTTTCCCAGGGCTCAGGGTGTGCCAGGGGTTATGTCCCAAGTACTTTTCATCCAAACCAGAGGGCCAACCCTACCGTTAGGCAATTGTCAAGACCCACAGCAATGCCCAACACCAAGGCTGTGCCTCTTGCTTGTCTGGAATGGGGGGTAGAGGTGGGTGTGTGAGAGTGTGTGCAGAAACTAGCCTACTTTACAAAGGTAAAATGTGCATTTGTTGCTCTGCCTACCTTAGCCTTTTGCCCTACTCGCCACTGGCATATGGCCCTGGAAGAAGGGTAAGTGGCTCTTGGGCCAAAAGAAGGTTTCCCATAGGCATGCATATCCACACAATGTTATCTAGCTAAGATCATACCATGGAGAGAAACAGAGCAAGGCTCACTTGCCACACAGGCCAAAGGGTTATATCCCACTTGCTTGAGCTCTGGAAGATATGAGGAAGGAAGGCTCTGCTATGGTAAATTAATGAATTGGGCTTCTCCTGACTCAGAGCATATGGGTGCCTGACCCTCTTGCCCAGCCACCCCCAGCTGCAGCCTGAGACTGACTTTTGCCCTTTTCCTCGGCAATCCACCTACTCTGATTAAATCACTACTTTGTGCCCAGGGGAAAAGGGAGGATGGGGGAGGAGACAGCTCTTTGGACCCCAGATATCAACTGGGTGGGGGTCCCTTCTGTGGAACAGATTAGGACAGGATTAAAGATTAGAACCCCTGGCAGATGGAGGGAGGGAGGAGGGAGACAGGGAATATTTTTCACTGTGGTGTTTATTGCAAACACTATAAGGAATTCAGCTGTCGGACATAGGAAAAAGTCTTTGTGTTTGTGTTTGGGGCGTGGGATGGGAGGGGGGAGAAGAAATGACCCTGCTTGCTATAGTGTTCTTCTGTTGCAGCGACAGGGTATTTAATGGTTAGAGTTTTGGACTATGTGGTGTAACATTACACCAGTGTGGTGTAGTGGTTAAAGTGTTGGACTATGGCTGGACAGTAAAGGTAAAGGGACCCCTGACCGTTAGGTCCAGTCGTGACCGACTCTGGGGTTGTGGCGCTCATCTCACGTTATTGGCTGAGGGAGCTGGCGTACAGCTTCCAGGTCATGCAGCCAGCATGACAAAGCCACTTCTGGCAAACCAGAGCAGCACACGGAAATGCTGTTTACCTTCCCACCAGAGTGGTACCTATTTATCTACTTGCACTTGATGTGCTTTCAAACTGCTAGGTTGGCAGGAGCTGGGACCGAGCAACGGGAGCTCACCCTGTCGTGGGGATTCGAACTGCCGGCCTTCTGATCGACAAGCTCTAGGCTCTGTGGTTTAACCCACAGCGCCACCTGCATCCCATGGCTGGACGGACCAGGGTTCAAATCCCCAATCAGCCACGAGGCTCACTGGGTGACCTAGTCACTGTCTCTTAGACTAAAGGGGGAGGGGGAGAATTATGTGCTTTGAGCCCCTTGGAGGAAAAGGTGGAATATACATATGAATATAAATAAATAAAAATCCACGCTTCCCAAATAGATGAATGGCATTACAGTGGTACCTCTAGTTACGAACTTAATTCGTTCTGGAGGTCTGTTCTTAACCTGAAACTGTTCTTAACTAGAGGTGTGCTTTTGCTAATGGGTCCTCTTGCTGCCACTATGCTGCTGGCACATGATTTCCGTTCTCATCCTGGGGCAAAGTTCTCAACTCAAGGTAACTCTTCCAAGTTAGCAGAATTTGTAACCTGAAGCGATTGTAACCTGAGGCATTTGTAACTTGCAGTGGCAAGGGTGCAGTGGCAGTGGCAAGGATGTTGGTGCTGCAGCAGTGGCAAGGCAAAAGCCCTGCAGGGCTGGCAGCAGTGCAGTGGCAGGAGCAGTCATCAGATCTGCCACCTGAAGCAAATGGCTTCACCTTGCTTTGTGGAAGGGCCACCCCTGGCAGTTACTGGAGGCATGGAGGATCTTTGGCCTGCCAAATGTTGATGTACTGCAACTCCCACCATCCCTGCTCATTGGACATACTTGCTGGGGCTGATGGGAGTTGTAGTTCAGCAGCATCTGGAGGGCCTGTTCCTAGTTTAGAGGAGGGAGGAGGAGCCTTGTGCCTTGGAGGTGGAAGGGAGGCATTCTGGACCGACCCCTGGGTCTCAGAGTAGGACATCAGAGCAGACAGGCCAGTTTCTTGGCACAATAAGAACCAACAGTCTCTGATTAATTGGATTAAACTGCCCTCCATCTGTCTCTTAGGAGCTCGCCTCTATGGTTGTCCAGGGTGGTGATAAACCCCAGGCTGTGTTATTAAAGGGACAGATTGTATCCCTTGGCCCATGGATAGTTGGTTGCCAGACAGAGAGACATTTGTGCAGCCTGGAAAATCCCATCCACCCCATCCATGCACCTGTTGCATGAGCTTGGTCCATCTGGAGTCCCCTGTATGTTCCTCCAGATGGGTCTGCTCCCCATCTTTTCCCCACTCCATGCAGCCAGAAGGAGTAAATTGCTGACAGTGCCTGGAGAAGGGGCCTTTCTGTCTATCTCTGAAAGAAAAAGGAGGTGCACTCAAGACTCCCCAAGTGCTTTCTCTGAATTGCTCATTTCTGGATGTTCCTATGACTTGCCAAAGCTATTAGGAGCAGAGATAGGGGAGAAATTCAGTACAGGTCACATTTAAAAGGAAAAGCTCCCTAATATGCACTTTCCAGAACAATACAGCAACTGAAACAAAACCATCCTTCAGAATTCACACCCCTCTGAATTTTGCAGTGCAGTTCTGCCCAGTTCCTTGGGGAATTTTGGTTATTCTGGATCAATTCCAGAAAAGGAGGCCTGTGAACTAGGAAGGAAGAGTCTGACTGGTGGCTGAAACTTAAAAAAAAAACTAAGTAATGAAACAAAATGAAATGAAACCAGGAGTTTCTTTCATTAGTCTACAGCCTAATGCATGACAATGTGGTGTGGAAAGCAGGTCAGAGGTCCTGAAGAGGGAGACTCCTGCCTATGAAAGCTCATGTCACAAAAGAATTATTTGTTGCAAGACTATCCTCTATATTATTGCTTTGACAGTGCCTTGTTTTAGGAGCAAGCAATTATATGGTATGGGTGGGGGAGGGCCATAGTTCAGCAATAAAGCACCTGCTTTTCATGCAGAAGGTCCCAGGTTCAATCTCTGGCAGCATCTGCAGGCAGGGCTGGGAAACACAGGAGAGCTGAAACACAGGAGAGCTGCTGCCAGCCAGTGTAGATAATATTGTGCTAGCTGCACAAATGGTCTGACTCAGTATAGGGGGTTCCCTATGTTCCTGTGCCCCTGATCAGCCTCACTGTTATTTTGTTCTTGGGGTTTTTGGTTTTTTTTGTGTGTGCAAAAGCCTAACCACTCATGCTCCCCCCCCCCTGTTTTTTGGCTCACTGATATTTGTGGCCTCCTTCCCCACATGCCTCCAGTGGTGCTTTACGCTTATCCTGAGTCCTGCTTTCTCCCCGTTCCTTCCTCTCTTTCCCCTACATTAAGCAGCTCCTTGATTAATTATAGATTGAAGCAGAAGCTTTTATTGCACTGAGGTTTACTTGCGACAGTGTCCCTATTTATTTTTTAAAAGTCATTACAAACGTGGCATAAAAGCTGCTGGTTTATATTGGAGGCTAAATATGCAATGGGGTCAGAGGTGTCATATTAGTGTCGATTAGGGAGTCCCAAGAATGAGCTTCAAAAGCTGGCCAAGGGCCTGGGAGGTTGGCCTATCTTCTGCCCAGCAGAGAGCTCTGCATTCAGGGGGGAGTGAGTTGGAAAAGCGAAGCTGTTTGCCTGGTTTCCCTGACCCATGGAAAGGAAAGCGGCATTTTCCTATGTAGGGGGACCCCTGACCGTTAGGTCCAGTCGTGGACGACTCTGGGGTTGTGGCACTCATCTCGCTTTACTGGCCGAGGGAGCCGGCATACAGCATGACAAAGCGCTTCTGGCAAACCAGTACAGCACACGGGAACGCCGTTTACCTTCCCACCAGAGCGGTACCTATTTATCTTTGCACTTGCACTTTGATGTGCTTTTGAACTGCTAGGTGGGCAGGAGCTGGGACTAAACAACGGGAGCTCACCCTGTTGTGGGGATTCGAACTGCCGACCTTCTGATTGGCAAGCAAGCCCTAGGCTTTGTGGTTTAGACCACAGCACCACCCGCGTCCCTGTGGTAGGGTCTCCTACTGCCCTCCAAAAATTGCACAATGGCACGAATCCTTGGATCTGCTATCCCAATTCAAACAACCAGCAGGTTCTGCCCCTTTCCGCTTTCTGTTTTCCTTCTGCGTTGCCTTTTCTTGGTACGTCACATTCTCACTTTGCACCTGGCAAAGGTTGAGAGAATTCAGGGCTACAAAAGCTGCTCATTCCTCCAGCACCACCCGCTCCCTTTGGTCTCCTGGGCAGTTTGTGCAGAAGTGAATTCCTGACTTTTGCAAGAGTTTGGGATCCTTGTTGAGTCTGGAAGAAGAGCGAAGGCATAGCATGGCACAGCACGGCACTTGTTAATATTCCACCCCAAGCCATGCAGAAGGGGAGCTTGGCATTTTCAGCATTCCCCACTGACAATGGCAGCTTCTGATTGAAATGTTTTGTCTCCCACTTGACAAATTCATTATTGCCAGTTCACAGGCTCCTTCCTCTTCAAGGCCTGTGGGATAATGTTACCTTTGTATTGAAAGCGTGTGTGCATGGAAGAGGCCAGGGAGGAGGTATAGGGATGTGCAGTGTGCCTGTGACCCTGCAAGGTCATTGCAAAGGAACACAGAAAGCTCCCTTATAATGAGCCAGTCCATTGGTCCATCTAGCTCAGCAATGTCTACACGGACTGGCAGCAGCTTTCCAGGGCTTCAGACCAGTGTTTATGTGGCCCCTTTCACAGTCCCCACTTGGAGATGCTAGGGCCTGAACCTGGGACCTTCTGCATGCAAAACAAGTGTTCTTATCAGTGCACTATAGTAAGATAGAGAACATAGCAAGCTGCCTTATACTGAGTCAGATCCTTGGGCATAAGAAGTGCCTGCTGGATCAGGCCAATAGTCCATTTGACCCAGCATCCTGTTCTCAGTGGTCAACCCATTGCCTGTGGGAAGCCTGCAAACAGATTTTGAGCACAAGAGCACCCTCCCCTCCTGTGGTTTCCAGCAGCTAGCATTCAGAAGCATTACTTCCTCCAACTACAAGGGCAGAACACAGCCACCATGGCTAGGAGCCACTGAAAGCCCTCTCCTCCATCTAGCTCAGTCCTGTCTACCGTGACTGACAGTGACTCTCTGGGGTTTCAGGCAGTGTTCTCTCCAGGTAGGGCTGGAGATGCTGGGATTGAGCCTCCGACCTTCTCCATGCAAAGCATCAAGGAACTTGATAAGACTCCCTGAATTGCTCTGCGTTTTCCTGGAACCCTAGTAGAGAGGGAGAGGAAGACCTTCCTCATTACCCACCAAGGCAGAGGATGTCCAAATTTAAGAAAAGAGGGCAGGTGAGCCCCCCCCAAGTAATCACTATGTTTAAAAAGAAGAAGAGGGGAGTGGGAAACCCCAGGATCACCTGAGCCCATTGTTCCAGAATGGAAGCAGGCGACATGGGAGTGTCATTGGAGTAAGAGTCGCTCCTGGCTTGCCCCATTCTAAAACTGAAGAGCAGATTTCAATCTATGCTGTTCTGCACCTTACAAATTATGCTAATCCTTTTAAGACTTCTCTGATCAGACCTCATTTGCGCAGGAGCAAAATGCTTGCTTTTGTTCTAAAGATTGCTTTCGTAGGGTCCTATAGGTTGCATCTGTGCCATACATATAAAGCACATTTAAAGTTCATGACTTATCTCCAAGAATCCTGGGAGCTGTAGTTTACCCCTCACAGAGCTACAATTCCCAGCACCCACATCAAACTACAGTCCACATGGTTCTTTGTGGCCACATATGAAAAGCTGACCTGTCACCAGTACAAAAAAAATCCAGGAAGTTTTCAGACATGTGGACTGAAAACGTTTGCATGACTGCTGGAGTAGTCTGGGCCATCAGCTGCACCACCCCTCTCCTCCTTTGCCACCACTGGATAATGCAGAATGCATTTTGTTTCATTATATTTTATTGTGCCTTTTTTAAACTGTGATTTCCTTTCTTTGTTCTGCTTTATGCACTTCTGGTTTGGTGCAAAAGCTCCAAGCCAGGAGCTACCCTGCAAACCCACTTTGTAAATCATATTTCCTTTCCCCCATATTTATTTGCAGAGGAGATGGCTCTTTCAGTATCACTGCAAAACTTTGCTTATACCTTTCTTATGGAAACTGAGCGAAATATTTTGTTGCCACTGCTGGGAATAGACATGGACAAGCAGGAGATAAAGCAGGCTATGCCAAATTCTGTAGTGGTGGATTGCTTGAGACAGCCCCTAAAAACCAACCAAAGAGTTGGCCAATGCAACTATCCTCACAACCCACAGAGCCCGGCCATGTGCTGGGAACTGTCACTGAACACCACTGCCCTCTGCTGGATGGCAGGGTTATCCTTTAATGTGCTTAGCCAGCCTCAGGCATCTGGGTAGAATTGCCCATTTGATGCTGCCTCCTTGTTTGAAGGGGCTTCTCTTACTGCTTTCAAAAGCACTCTTTGCTTCCACAGCTTCCTTTTGTTTCTCTAGCTTGAACCAAGCTCCCTCCTTAGGGGCAATGCACTTCTGGCTCCCACTGACACCTGACTCACCGAGGGGCTTTGAAAAGGGCCTGCTCAGCCAGAAACATGCTTGTTTTGCTTGAATGTGAGGAGGCTCAAAATACTGCTTTGTTTTTGGTTAACTTTGTGTACCTTTAAAGCACATTGCCCCCTCCCCCTCCTGGGAACAATAGCGTTGAATTTTAAGAACATTATAACCCAAGAAGAGTCTTGTCTGATTAGACCAAAGGCCCATCTAGTTCAACATCCTGTTTGCACAGTGGACAACCAGAATCCCCAAACGGAATCTCAGAAGCAGAACCTTCTCACTTGCAATGCATACCCACCCCCAACATTTCTCCAATGGAAATAGGGAATGCCTAAGGAAAAGTGGGACATTACTGGATCAAATCAGAAACCGGGACAGCTTCTGTAAATCCTGGATGGTCCCTGGAAAATAGAGACACCTGGAGGGTCTGAAGTCACTTGTGATTCCCAACAGCAGGTATTTAGGATCATTAATGCATCCAGCACTCTTGGCTAGAATCCAATAGGCTAGCCTTAGCCTATTGATTTATTTAAAACCATTTATAAACCGCTTAATAGTTTTAAAATCTCCAAGCAGTGTACTATACTGTATACACATTCTCTCTCTCTCTCTCTCTCTTTTTTAAAAACAACCATTATTAAAATGTATTTGCAAGCCATTGAGGTACTTCTTTCTAAACAATCAAGCGGGCCATAGATTTTATGAAATAAATAAATATCACAGCCTAAAATCAATAAAAGGTCAACAAAAAAGCATTCTAAAAAATGTAATTGAGTGATTCAAACAAATAAAACAGGGTCTAATCTTACGGTTCCAGGAAAGGCTGGTGCAAACAGATGAGTCTTTACAAGATGTCTGAAGCAACTGATGGTTACTGCTTCACATATGGCAGAGGGAAAGGCAACGACAGGTTGCTGGAGAATGATGAAGCGTTGTTGAATTATTTAACCGGAATCTGCCACCCTGGTATCGTCAGCCAAAAAAGTGGGATTTAAAAACAAGCCAGCGAATAAACAGAACGAGCGGAAAAGGCACGCTCCGAAAGCATGTGCCACTATTTGGAAACAAATCCGTTTTGCAGCTGCCTGGTGCTACGGCCGCAGCCACAGGTAGCTGACAAAGTGTTACTCTGCCTGATTTCCCTCAACCAGAGTGGCAGAGTGGAGGCAAAGAGGCAAGCCCCCTTTGCAGCTGCTTTTGGAGCTGGCAGATGCGCCCAACGTTCTGCCATGTGTCTGAAAGCAGAGCCAGAGTCTCGAAAGCACAGGGCTGTGCCAAGGCCGCTCACGTCTGCCACACAACACACATGCAGCAGGAATCCCCTCATAGCTTCTGCAGTCCAATAAGCTTTCTCCACGCCAGGCTGGCCAGCACGCCTGCAGTGGTGCAGGGCCTCAGCTGTCTCTGCCCTGACTTGAGGACCTATCTCCAATCCCAGGTGTTGGGAAGCTGCCTCTGGCTCTGCTAGCCATTGTGGCTAAGTAATGGAGCCTCTGTGTGCAGAAGCAGTATACCTCCAAATGTCAGAAGCTGGGGGAAATAGCCAAGGAAGTCTAGCATCTTCCTGCCCCACTTAAGGGATTTTCTAGATGGCCACTCTTGGGAAGAGAATGCAGGACTAGAAGGTAAATATTTTCTGCCCTCCGGTGTCATTCTGAATTTGAAGAGTGGCTTGCAGATCTAATAAAAGAAAGAAAGAAAGAAAGAAAGAAAGAAAGAAAGAAAGAAAGAAAGAAGGAAGGAAGGAAAAGGAAAGGAAAGGAAGGAAGGAAGGAAGGAAAAGGAAAGGAAAGGAAAGGAAAGGAAAGGAAAGGAAAGGAAAGGAAAGGAAAGGAAAGAACAAATTATCCATAAAATTCAATATTTTTTTTTAAGTCAAGCTAAGTCTACACATGTGTGGAATGATGAGAATGAGATGTGATCTAAAAACAGCAGCAGATTAACCTAAGTGCAAAGGAGGAACCACAACAGTACAAGAATATCCCAGGGTAAAGTCTAAATCCACAGAGCCTACTACCTTGCTGACACTAAGCAGGCCTGAGTCTGCTGATGGGAAACCACTTGGGAACCATGTATATACCATCTTGTATCCCAGAAAAGTAGGATATGAATGTAAGTTTTTTTTAAAAAAATGAAAGCAGAAAAAACAGAGGATTAAAAAGATTAGGGTAGATAAAAAGGTCTACATTTGGTACTGAAAACACAGTAGGTTTGGTGCCTGACATGCCTCTCAAGCAAGAGAAACCATAGGCTGGGTGTCACTACTGAAAAAGCCCTCATCCCCATTCACCACCCACCTCATCTCAAGTGGCAAGGGTACTCTGAGATGTGCCTTTGAAGATGCTCTATAAATAATGTTTAAAAGGTAGAAAGCCCCAGTGGAAAAAAAGGACTGTACCGCTTAAGGATGAAGGTGAATTGCTCTCTAATGTCTGATTTTTTTAAAACACACACACACACACACACACACACACACACAACCTCTCTGCAAATAGAGAGCTAGCAGGTCAGGGAGAAAGGCCCTTTTATGGCTCTGCTGTTGTGTGTGCAATTTTTATGAAGTCACAGCGAGTTTTTAAATATAAGGGGGCATTTAAATCTGAGACCTCCCGTCTCTAGTCTGGTGGCACAGTCCATTTTCCCACCTCAGGATTCTAACACCTTGTACTTGAAGTGTGTGTAGACTAAGCTTGACGTAAAGGGCCCTAACAAGTGTACAGTGTTTCACAGATGTGTGAAGGGGCAACAAGGGTTTGGCAGTCCCAAAGGCTGATCAATTATACATCACACCTCCAGGAAGAAGAAGAAAAAAATCATGACATTGACTTAAAGATCACAAGGCCTTTATACCAGAATACTCTAGGGGCCTGCTTAATTGGCGTTTTCGTTTCTGAGCCTTTAGGGTCTCTGTTCCAGTCAGGTTTGCAAGCTGCTCTGTGCATTTGTGATGGGCTTGACATAGGCCTTGTTTAAATGAAAGCTGAAAACAGGGAGATTTAAGATGAAACTGTGCTCTGGAAGACTTCTGTAGGGCATAATTCAGGGAAGCATCTGGGTGAAACCCTTTTCTGTCCTCTGTTTTTGAGAAGTACTCTTAAACCATTGAGTGGTGGGTTACTAAAATAGTAATATTTAAATAAATGAATAAAACACACATGCCTCTAAATTTGTGAAGACCCAGGAGCAAGACTAAAAACATATATTGTTGCAGCACCTCATGCATTGCTGATGCATTAAAAAATTTATACCTAACAATATTTGAAAGAGAAAACTATGTATAAGAAAGCACAAAAGTGAAAATCTTTTCAGCTTGAATGTATTTTTAAAACAAATAGTTCCACAACTCTGAAAGACTCCCTTAATATTTAGACATCATTAATACATATTTTTATTATCCCGCTATTATAATCTCACTTCAGAAACATAAACAGGACCACAATCCAGAGTTTACATAAAATTCCGATTTTAATGAACATAAGCAAATTCTGTGTTTCAAGTGTCATGTCAGAGAGGCAATGGGGCTGATCTCTTTTGTGTCCTTGGAACAAAGGAACATCACTTAAAATACTGTACAAAGATGCATAAACTTTGCATATGTGCAAATTTAGTAATAATTGCTATAATTTAAATTGAAATACAACATATATCACTCCAATGGGCACAACTACGACCAGGTGATCTGTGTGCCTGCTCATTCTGCTGCCAGGTGCTAAACTGTGGATGGACAGCTTCAAGGTGCCTGACCACATATTTACAGTATATTTAAATGAGACTTGGACCAGAAAGTCCTTCAAACCCAGCTGCCCTTCAAATAGATGACTGTGCACAGATCACATGGTCAGCACTTACGAGTCTATAGTACAGTATAGCAGTGCCAACCAAATTGTAAAAGATGGCAAGTAAATTCTAATATTAGGCACAGGTCCGATGACGTGGGGAGGAGGGCAGCAAAACAATATATGATGAGACACTGATGAGGGTGCTGCTGAATGATTATTATGCATATTATGGTGCGTTTGTTTTCGCGGCAAACCAAATTCTGCAAATTCAGCGATCAAATGGCAGTTTTGTACGATTCTGAGCATGTTGAGAACCCCCGAATTGTGATCCTGATCCTCTTGGCTCAACACATGAAGACGTCATAGGCAATGTAGCAAAAAAAACGTCATCACAGGACGCCAATGACATCAGATCGGACTGGGGCAGTGTCGCCACCCTAACATCCAGTGACGACGTCAGGGCTCTGCATCGACGTCACGCGCGCGGGAGCTGCCCTCCTTCCCCGACACCTTCGCCGTCCCACGCATGCCCCGGAACTCGCGTGGCCGCTCCTCGTTTGCACGGGGGACGTCGTTGGCGGACGGACCGGCAGGCTGAAGCACGAACGCCGTCCGTCCGTCTTGATTTGCGGGTGAGAACAAAAGCGGGGATGGAAGCGGAGGCTGACCCGGAGAAGGGAAGGGGCTTCCGTCTTCTTCTCTGCTGAGGAGTGGAAATAATGACCGTCGGCGGGGTGAGAGGAAGGTGTCACTGCTCTTTCCTTCCCCTCTCTGGTCCCTGAAAGTGAAGCGGGGACCTTTCATCTCCACCTCCACCCGCCCCCTCCCCAGCCCAGGCGATGCACCTCCTGTCTCTTTAGGTACATTAGTTAGTTGACGCCCTGGGCTCCTTCGGGAGAAAGGTCCGGATATAAAGGGAATAAATAAATATTACCCCCTCTACACATTGGGCGTGGGGGCGGGGAGGTAGTAGGGTTTTCCTTTTCCTCACCCTCCATCTTCCAGCACCCCTCTTACCTGACCACATTTTGCAGCTAAAGTCCCCCTTCCTCCACCATTTCTCTCTCCGTTCCAGGAAAAGCTTCGTTTGCTGAACCCTTGCAGTTAAATTGCACGGGAACAGGGCTTATTTATTTCTTTTCTGGACCACCGTTTCCTCCAAGCAGCTCAAGATGGCATGCATGGTCGTCGTCGTCCCCCCCCCCCAAAAAAAATAATCCTCACAACAACCCCATGAAGCAGGCTAGGTTTAGAGACAGTGACTGGCTTGAGGTCACTCAAAATGAGCTTCATGGCCAAGCTGGGATTTGAACCCTGTTCTCCCAGGTCCTTTTCCAACCCTCTTAAGTGCTACACCACACTTGGTTGTGGTAGAGGGAAGTGGCAACCCACAGCCTATCCCTCTGTGTAGGAACTATTTATTTGTCTCTATGGGGGATATCTATCTGATGGCAATGCTATCTTTTGTGCTGTGCTTTTGTTTCTATGAAAATGTTAGATCAACAGTAGGGGTACCCCCATTTTCTTGCCTGTTGACCCTCCTTGGGGGTCACATTAGTTTTTTACAGCATCATGATCCCTGTTTACAGTGCAGGTCTTGCCAGTTAATTATAAAGCACAGCATGGGTAAACTGGAAGAGGAAACTGAATTCCCTTCCCATGAAGTTTTGGAGACTCCAATATTGGCTAACTCCCACAAGAAGTAGTGACGACCACTAACATAATAATAACACTAATTATTATTATTATAACATTAATGTCTTTAAAAGAAAACAAGGCAAATATTGTCACAGGGATTGTGCTGATGTAATTAGTTTGGGAAATTGATAGAGAATAGTGCTATCAATGGCTGCTAGCTATGATACCATAGCTATGTTCTATCTCCAGTGTCGAAAACAGTAATGCCTCAGAATACCAGTTGCTGGGAATCACAAGTTGAGAGGGTCATGTTTCCCTCAAGTCCTGCTTCCCCAGAAGCAACTGGACATCATGAGAGCAAGAAGCTGAACTAGATCAGCCTTTGGAAGAGATAAAGTTGCGACCACACTTGGAATGCAGTTCTGGTCTGAAAGCAAGTATCATAGAGCTGGAAAAGATGCAGAAAAGGGCAACCAATAGCTTGAACAACTTGTGTTTAAGAAAAGGTTACAAAATTTGGGTTGTTTTTTTTAGTTTAGACAGAAGGTGAATATGGGGGCACGTGACAGAGGTATGTACAATTATGCATGATGTGGACACAGGGAAGGTTATGTCCCTTCTCATATTACTAGAACCCAAAGGTGTCATCTAGTGAAGCTGAATGTTGGGTGATTCGGGACAGACAAAAAGAAAGATTTTGTCACACAGTCAAATTATGGAATTTGCTGCACATTCATGGAAGATAAGGCTGTTAATGGCTACTAACCTATGTATTGTCCAGTATGATAGGCGGTATGCCTCTGAGTACCAGTTGCTCAGGAATATGACGGGAGAATGCAGTTGTACTCATTTTCTGCTTGTGGTCTTCCCATTAGGGCATTTTATTCACCACTGAGAACTAGATGGGTTTACGTCTGATCTAGTAGGGCTGTTCTATTCTTATTAAAAGGGTGGGAAATTAGCATCATTTCACAACTCTGGTTGTGAGAACAGAAGGTTAATATGTATAAAAGGGTATCTAATGTGTGCCAGATTTCCTGAATTTGGCTGTTTGTGTATATACACAGAAAATCCTTTGATAATTCCATTCCAGTGTAGCAACTCGCACCATAGTATTTTCTGCTGAGGATACGTGGCCTATTATGGGTTGGTTCCATGCATGTGGAAGATATATAAGATATACACATTCCCAATTATCACCCTTGTTAACAGGTCTCACACACACCTTCAGCAGCAAGAATTTGTCTTGGGGAGGGGGCTTTAAAGTTATAAAGAAGGTGATTTGGTTTTTGCTAACGAACCTCATTGTTAGGTATACACACACACACCTTTTTAAAGTTGTGCTGCTAGGCTAGGGAGGAATGTGTGAAATGGAAAGAGGGTAAGCTGCTGTCATCGGATGTGTTTTTCCTTCTCCACTGGTGCGTGACACATTTGGTTAAAAGCCCTTCCCACGCAAAATCAGCAGCTTCTTTCAGAGTGGTTTAAAAAGTGGAGAATGTTGAAGCCAAAAAGTTTATGGCTTTTAGCTTAGAGGAAATTAAGGCGGGTGGAGAGAATTAAGCTTGTTGTCAGCGGTTATGCACATTAATGCGTACAACTTGGCCAAGCTGGGCTTCATATTAAAACCACACCTTGTTCATTAATGCATTGAATCTTGGAAAGTTTTTCCCTTTGAGTTTTTAAATTTAATTGTGAGGTGGCTATAAACAGTCCTATAAATTGCTTCAGTTCCTGTGAGCAGCCCCCCAACATGCCATCTTACACTTTTCCCTTCCACTCGGTTCCTGCTTAAACTTTCAGCTTTGTTACATCCTCTGGCTTAGTGTTCCTTAAGTGAATCGCCTGGATGCATGGAAACACCTCACATTTTTGCTGTTTTGTGCCAACATTTTCTGCTGGGTTACATCACTACAACAGTACTGCTGAGCCCTAATTACCTCCTATCCCAGGGTTTCCCATTCTTAATGTTGAAGATGAAACACATCTCTAGATCCAGCAAGATCACTTCTCTTGTTGGACCGATGTCTGTTAAACTGAAAACACAGTATACTTCATGGCCCATCTTGTATCCTGAAGGGCAAAGTCAGCTTTGAGACCAGAGCACTGGGGTGCATGATATTTTTCTGGCAGCACTTTTGTGATGAGAAATTATTATTCAGTCCTACAGAATGCTGCATGTTTTTTCTTTACAATAAAGTTTCCATTGGCGGTCTTTGATCTGAAAGGAAACATGTCTTGCAGGGTGATACCATTGCCCTTCTTGTGTGTCTTAAAAATCTAAGAAGAGCCTGCTGGATCAGGCCAGTGGGCCATCTATTCCAGCACCCTGCTTTCACAGTGTCCAACTGGATACCCAACAGAAGCCCACAGGCAGGACTGAAGTGCAGCAGCTTCCTTCCTTCCTATGGTCTTTTGAGCTGATCTTTTGTTCACGCTCTGCATATTGACTGAGTTTTTCTTCTTCTTCTTCCTCCAGCACCACAGCTAGCCAGGAGGCACCAGAGAAATGTTAGGCTCCTTGTTAATTTCAAATAGGAGCTATCTGGCCAAATGTCTAGTTCGTGGCTTATGCCTTCCAGTCTGGGACTCCTCTGGCCTAAGCGCTGCTCACTGCATCTTTAAAGGCCTACATACTAGCAGGACACCTTGTCATGGACAGATTGCTCCTGTCTTCACCAGAGCACTGGCCTTTGGAGATAAAATTGCCATTGTTGACCAACATGGAGAGCACTCCTACAAAGATCTGTACGCTCGAAGCCTCCATCTATCCCAGATGATCTGCAAGACTCTCGGAAGCTCGGGCGGAGACTTGAAGGGTGAACGGATTTCATTTTTGTGCCCCAATGATGCTTCCTATGTAACTGCACAGTGGGCTTCATGGATGAGTGGAGGCACAGCTGTTCCTCTTTACAGAAAACACCCTGTGTCGGAATTGGAGTATTTCATCAAGGACTCTCAAAGTGCTCTCCTTGTTGTAGAGGAAGAGTATGTAGAGAAGGTCACCCCTAGTGCTGAGAAACTTGGGGTTCCTGTGCTTTCGCTTCCCAAATCTGGGAGATGTGGCTCAAAAGTGGACGCATCCCTTCTCAAAGCCAGTTGCCCCATTTCAGAGTGGAAGGGCAGGGCTGCCATGATCATTTACACAAGTGGCACAACTGGGAGACCCAAAGGTGTCCTCAGCACCCACCAGAATGTCCAAGCTGTGGTGAGTTTATTCTTCACCTGCTCAATTGCGGCTCACTTAGGAACCTGTTTTGTTGTGGATGGGCTCAACTGGGGAACAGTAGTAGTAGGAAAAGAGCGGTGCCTCTGAGTCTGTGTGGGGCGATGTTTGTTTGTTTGTTTGTTTGTTTTGTACAATTTATATACTGTTTGATTGTTAAAAAAACAAAAAACCTCTGTTAATCACAGCCATCATCCCTGTGTTTAGGATCAGGAGCAGAGCTCTAGGACAGGTTTAAACACCATCACTCTAATTTTTAAGACACTTCCCAGTACTCTGCTGTATTTCTTCCCCTGCAGAGCAGAGGTGACAGTTCCAGCTTGGAGCAGTTTCTTCTCTTACCCATTTGCATTTCTACAAGATGACTACAAAGGCATCTTGAAAAGTCTGTTTACTCTTTAGCTGTGTATCCCCAAGGCAGAAAAAATCCATTAGCTCCCTGAGCAATTAAAAAAAAAAGTTGGAAGTTTTAAGTCTTGCTGACTGCCATGGTAGCGCAAGGTCTCTGCCTGCAGTGGATAAAATGTACCTTTAGGGAGGCAGAAACACACAGACATTGTGGCTTGAGCAAATCAAAGAGATTGGAGCTCTTTTCTCCATACATGCTCCACAATCTGTGGGTTTCTGTTGTTCACAGATAATGGTTAAGAAACACTTTTCTTTCTCAGCAGTAATAATAATAACAACAAAAACAATAGCAACTAAATTCTAACAGGGGTTGTTTGTTTTTTTTTTTAAAAAAAAGCACCAATCACATGCCTGCTTTTTCTGTGGCTCATGGTAAAATGGGCTGTTGGCCCTCCTGACAAGGACCTGAACAAAGACTTGCTGTAGAACAGGGCTCAAAGCAGACACACCGGCTGCAGTCTAAATCCAGCCAATGTTTAGTCTAAAGCTCTTTTCAGAGGGGATGGCAAAGAGGTAGCAGGTTGATGCAGAAGGAGATGCTGTAGATGCCCTCTAAAAGTGTCTGGATGGATAAACTGTATTTCTAACACACCTTAAAGGTTTCCTCTTCTATTCTTTTCATGTCTCCCACTGACAGTAGTCTAAGCTCTGGGGCCCTCACTTTTGAAACAAATGGCGTGCATGCTTGTTTGTAGCCTCTACTCCTAATGCTGCCTGTTTAAATTTCTTTGCAGATAACTGGGCTGGTTAACAAATGGGAGTGGACAAAGGATGACATTATTCTCCATGTTCTGCCTTTGCATCATGTCCACGGGGTGGTCAACAAGCTGCTATGTCCCCTCTGGGTTGGCGCAACATGCATTATGCTTCCTGAGTTCAGCGCAAAGGCGGTAAGTTTGTCAGGGTTGCTGGGTGGGGGGCTGCCACCTGTCTGCTAACCTTTCAGATGAATTGCTGCAGGAGACTTTATATTAGAGTGAGGATGGGGTGGGTGGGGGTGGGCTTGCTGTAAATAGGCTCTCACAGCAGGTAACAATCTCTTCCAGATGAGCAAAAATGGAAGCCTTTGTAAATTAAAATAAACAAGAGTGGGATCTTTTCTTTCAGACTGGAAGTGTGCAATGAATGATAAATATAATAATTTTGTGGTTGGCTAAAGAAAATCTTAGTGGTCCAGTATCTTTTGTGTCATGACCTCAAAGGTGCACAGATTGTGGTTTATTGGCCCAAATGTGTTTTGAGTCAATTGTCTCTCTTCATTGGAGTAACTAATTTGACTTTTCCAACGAATGACCAAAAACACCTTCCCATCATGTACCCATCACCTGCGCACCTTTTGAGGTTTCCTTTCTGCATCCCTTCATTTGCTGCCCTCCCATCTTTCCTTTTCTGGTAGTTTTTGTGGTCTTCCTTCAAAATGATGTTGTTACTTCATGCATGTGAAGCAGGTTCGTGTCAAAACAGTGGCTGTATTGCTCAGTACAAGAGGTGTACCTTGGGCTCCCTTGCTTTCAGAATGGCAATGGGTGCTGGGACCAACTGTCTCCCATCACTTCTATGACTTTCAGAGAGAGGAAGGTGAAAATACCCAATGCTCTTTTAATTGAAAAGGCCTGTAACTCTATGGCAGAGCGCACACTTTGCATGCAGCAGATCCTGGGTTCAATCCCTGGTATCTCCAGGCAGTGCTGGGAGTGACTGGAGTGACTGGTCAGAAACACTGGAGAGCTGCCACTAGATGATGGGTCAGTAGTCCGACTCACTTTAAGGCAGATTCCTGCATTTTCATTCTTGTACTCCCCTTTCTCTACTCCATTCTTTTAAGTAGTAGTCTCTTAACAAAAACCCTTGGCTTTACCATGTCCAGGCTCTGCTGCCTTTCTTTGTAGCCTTCACCTTTCAATGGTTCTTGTTGCTCTGATTGGCTTGGGCCATGTGTCATGTGGTGAGTCCTAAAGGCTTCAGAGTTCTTGCTGCCCTAGGTAAGATTGGCTGGTTGTCTCTGGTACTTTGTATACAGCCAGTGCTTTCTGGCTCTGATGTGTTCTGCAAATGTTGATTCATTCATCCATGCCAACACTAAGCAGTAGATTTTTCCCTTTGCTCCTAATAGCTTAGCCTTGCCTCACATATACCAGCCCAATTATTACATTTGACTGGAATGGCGCAGTTAAGGGTGGCCCATGATATATGCCTGGCTTCTTTAAGATACAGAGGATATGTAGTGCATCGATGCCTCAGTTGTGGATCTTCTTGCCCGCTACTATCAAGCAAGCACCAGCAGTGCTGTGTTTTCAACACCTGCCCAAGACCATTCTGTTTACACAACCCTTTTCTGATGTGCAACTCTGGCATCAGTTATTGTGTATCGCTGTCCAGATGTTGATAAAGCTTTTTTTTTTTAAAAAAAAATGGTGCTTTACGGATGTGTTACATTCACTGCCAACATGCATTTTTCCACTGTGGTATATAAGCCAATAAATAAATAAGCAAATAGGGGAGAGGTTTAGCAAAATGGAGACGCCCTTGGAATTTCAAAAGAATAAAGGGCTGCAAAGTCAAACTGCCCTTGCCAGCTCAGGAGCATGGAAGTTCAGCTAGCATCACTTCTGTGCCTGTGTTTTGCTTCCCTCTGGCTGGAAGTGCAGATATTGCAGCAATTCCTCAAAGGGTAGTTGTTCTTTTAATGGTATGGTATAGTTTTATTTATCTACTGCTTCTATGAACAGCATTAATAAACATTATGAAAGAAATACACACTAGAAATGTATATTTCTCAGAGAAAGAGACAAACAGGTCTGGCTGATCTTCTGCTGGCATGGCCTTTCCCATGCTTTTGACAATTTCCCAAGGAATAAGTGAGTCCCACCATGTGCTCTTTCTAGCCAGTTCAGTGCCTTGTGGCAATGGGGGTGGCATTAACAGGAAGGACACCCTGTACTGGTTGGCCTCTCTCACACCCAGAGATGGTTGTCCTTTTGTCACCCATTGCTGTGATGATGGAAACTCTGTGCCAGATGTTGAGATCATGGCTCTGCAAGAGGAGACAGCTTTGATGCGCGCTCTCCATCCCTGGAGACAGCGCCACAGTGGAGCAGATGAAAAGCACAGCAGCAGCCCCTTCATCAGTGCTTGTGATGTGAGATGGTATTGAAGGAGATGAAGAGGCCTGAGCATTTGGCAATGGCATTTACACCAAGGTGCCAAACCCACTTAGATTATTTAGAAGAGGAAAGGGGTCGTTTTCTTAAAATGATCTGTCTGTCAGGTAGGAATCCAGGTGCTTCTAGGAACAGTGAAAATTTCATTCCTGTTGTCTGGATTCCCAGCCAAAGCTACTGTTGGGAAGAGGGGCATATGAACACCCTTCTTAAAGTTATTAGCCCTCCCTCCCCAACCTGATGCATTCCAAATGTTCTGTTTTGAGTGCTGGGAGGTTGATAAATTTGACAGGCTTCAAAGGAGAGTTGCAAGGGTGATAAAATGTATGGGGCCAAATCCTTTTTAAGGATTGATTGGAGAACTTGGTAATATTAGGCTGAACCAGCAAGTACAATCTGCCAGTGTCAGGACTGAGGATCTGTGGGAGGTTCAGCTGACGACCAGGCTAGGAAACGAACTAATAGCCAGGCCAAGCCAGGCCCAGGAAATACTATCCTAGCCCAGGCAAAGTCCTACACTGAACTGGAAGCTTTAATAGTCCTTCCTGTTGAGGAAAGCCAATGGCCAGCCTGATTTCTAGTCTGGTGGTTCATCACATGATGTAGCTGTGTACAGAACTGTGGGTTCCCCCTTCTAATCACAGAAGCATCAGCCCCACTGAAATGTAATCTGCCTCCTTCTAACATGCAAAACAGTTTTAGCAAATGCTGCCTGCCTGCAGTGTATTGCACAGACACATGTTCTAGAACACGTATGTGTGGGCAGGGGTCCAAGGAGAACATCGAGTGGCATTCAACCAGAGGCCTACGCAGAATAGACCCATTGAAGTTAATGGACATGACTAACTTAGGTTCATTCATTTCAGTGCATCTCCTCTAAGTAGTTTAGTACCACGCAGTGTTTCCAAAGTAATTCCCCTTGTGTGTATGTGAATCCTGCGCTACTAAGATACTGTTTGCCCCTTACAGACTTGAGTTTTTCTGCATCTCCTTCCCAACATCTGCATGTTGCAGCCTGTGTTCTGGTGGGTGGGGAGAGGGAGTCCAAACTGATGTGTGCTGACCAGAGAGCTCAGTGGAGTCTGACAAGCAAGGGCAAGAGAGGGCACCAACTCGAGAAGGTTAAGCGATGCCCCCACTTGCCCTGCCTTGGCCCAAGAATGGCTGGCCAGGGACCAGCTGCCTGGCCTGTTCTTTTCCGCAAGCTCTCTGGTGCAGTAAAGGCCTTGGGAGGACTTTATGTGCCTTTTTATTTTTGTTTACTTTCCCCCCGTTTCTCTATCCTTTTTGTGAGGGCCTCCCGAGGGAGTAGGAAAGTGGTTTGATTGACATGACAAAGGAGGTGCAGGAGGGTAAATCGGGCTTTCTTACGGAGTTTAACACAAGCCGACTTTGAGTTCCAGTCTATTTTCACCAGCTGTTTATAAAGTGCCCTTTTGCTACCGAAATCGGCTCTCGGGAAAGCGGCACAGTTTCAGCGGCGGATTTCGCAGAAGGAGCCTGAGCTTTTCCTTCCGCCTTTTGTATTTCTGTTTCTTTGCACCTCGAGAGAGCAGTCAATTACAGGGCGATATAAAGAAACCCGAATGGCAGCTCAAACACTCGACACGCCGATCAAAACAAAGCCGGGAACCTTTCTTCCAAAGCTACTGCTGCCTCCAGAATCAGCCTTGAGTAATACTGGCAAGGGTTCAGGAGAAACCGCAGCAGTGTGCCCAACCTTTCTAATCACTAACACTTCATTATGCGCAATAAATACTTTATTATTACAGTGTTTATTAGATTACTTAATTCACGACGTGCCTTTACAGTTACACGTACATGTGGCAGTCTGGTTCGGTTGGTCTTTGTGACAGTAGGCTCCTTGCAGGGTCAGCACAGTGGTGCCCTTAGGTCACTAGTCATTGTAGCATCTTTCCCTGTAACCAGTCTGTGCATCCAAGGGAAACAGCAAGAACACCCCAAGAGACACTTGTAGTGGCTGCTTTCCTCCTCTTCTTTCAGAGAATTTGGCATTAGTGTTTGGTGGGATCCCAGTGGAACTATGCCCTTGTGAGCAGAATATCAGAAATGCTCAAAACTTCCTCCAGCTGGGGTGCTGCACATCTCTTCTAAGCAAAAGTTTATTTGAAGTCAAATAGAAGCAGCAACAGCAGCAAATGGCAAGGCCGGAAGGGACCCTAGAAAGCAGGATACAGTCAAACCTCGGTTTACGACTACCTCGGGGAGCGACTGCTTCGGCGAGCAACTGCTGCGGACCCGGAAGTGTTTACATCTGGGTTCTGCGGCGTCGGATGTGCAGACGCGATCTGCGCAGCATGTGTGTGCGCAGAAGCGCTCTATCGGCGCTTCGCGCACGCGCAGAAGCATGCCTTCGGGGAGTGACCGCTTCAGCGAGCGACCGCCTCCGCGGAACAGATTGTGGTCACAAACTGAGAGACCACTGTATCTTGTATATGGGGAACCTTCACAATATGATCATTCAGGCTCCTCTTGAAGGCTTCCAAGGAAGTACATCAGAATGTAATAAGAGGCTGATGGAGCCTTTCATATTCAGCGTACTCTTCTTGCAGTGGCCAGCAAGATGCCTATGGCAAGCCAGCAAGCAGGATCTGAGCACAACAGCAATCTCTGCACCTGGTATCCAGAGGTTTACTTCCTCCAACAAAATTAATCTGCTGCTAATGCACTATTATTGTGTCAATAATATGTTGCAGAATACACCTGTGGTAAAACACCAGACTGGAGGGGTCATCTTCCTGGGATTGGAGCCTCTGGGTGTGAACAAAGTTGGGGCCTGCCTCTTCCTTTCTGCACTTGTTCTAACAGCTTCATTTGGCTGCTCCAATTCCTGAATCTCACCTCCTGAGTCCCTTATTCCTGGCCTTGCAGTAACCTTGATACAATGGTGGGATGTGCCTGTGGGAAAGGCAGCAATCCCTACCATCCTTCACTTGCTCTCCCCCCCCCCCCACGGACTGCCCTACAGTCACTACAGGGAACCAGGTGTGCAGATTACTCCTGCCTGTCCTCTCTATGAGGAAAGATCAGTTTGGGCTTTGAATGCACCAGCTGTATGGACTGGATAATGGGTAAATGGAATCCCGGGGCATATTTCATGGCATGTGGCTGGGGCAAAAACCCTGGCTCTAGGAAACAGGTCTCTTATTAAGGAGGGGGGTTTCCCAATCCTATATTTCCTGGAGAAAGTTGTTGGTGGCTTCATCCCTTCACTTTTTTTAAATTTCATTCTCTACCCTCCACCCCCTACCCCATCTGAAAGGGGACACTGGCAAGAGCATAGAAGGGGAACATCACCATTGAACAGTTTATACTGGATCATTTTTCACAATCCTCAGCTTGGGGAAGGGGTGAAAGAAAAAGTTATATCTTTTTTTCCTTCTTGCCAGATCTGCCATTTGTCCTCAGCATCTGTTGCAGAGTAATGCCTTTTGAAGTGTGAGGGGGGAGAAGGGAGATGCAGGAGGGAGGGAGATGATGAGAAGAAGAAGACGACGAAAGGAAACTGGAGCCTGTCATATTTTGTTAGATTCCTGGGTCCTGGGGAAAGTGTTTGCTCCTTTCAGCATGCCCGCAGCGTAGCGAGGGTTTAAAAGCTGTAGCCTGGGATGCTCAGGGAACAGCAGAGCCTGCAGATGAATAAGTGATTAAAACAGAATCATGCAGAGCACACAAACAGTTGGAGGGTATCACAAACAGCAAGAGCTCAGGCCGCTTTTGAAAGAAGGAGGTTTTTGCTTCCTCTTCTGTGCTGAAAACTTCTTACCTTAGCCAAGGAGTCAGTAGAGACTCAATGGGGCAGGGTGATGAAAGAATTGCTAGGTTGCACCAGATCCTTGGTCCTCAGCATTCTGCCTTCACAACAGCAACCAGGTAGATTCCTGCAGGAAGCTCCCAAGCCAGCCATGGCAGGGTGGTATCCCTGCCCTGTAGCAGTATGTCGGGATTTGATCAACCAGGTGGGGGAAGTCTGAACAGAAGTTGGCAGCGACTGAACAGGCAGGTACAGTCTTGTCACCTAGAACTTAGCAATGCCTTTGTGGATGGGAGCAGAGCCACCCGCCCCAATGGAGCAATCTCATATTCCCGCAAGGCAAGAGAGTATCACGAGTGAGCATGCCATGCCTCATCTTTAAAAGCTGGGTGGGAGGGATGGGGAAACTTGTTGGGATATCTGTGTTGCCCCGATCTATTTCTGAACTCCTTTTCCTGCACCTGAAATCCTGAATTGTGACTCTTGAGATATATGCTGCTGAGATTGTACCTTTACTTTCCTGAATAAAGATCTCTTACTTACAAGTAAGAGCCTCTGTCTGTGTGTGTTAGGCGGGAGCCAGGGCACCTGCCTTTGAGCCCAGCAGCTGTGTGTTTGGCTGTTATGACAAGAGAGAAATGGGGAACATCTGGCCCTCCAGACAACACTGGACTACAACTCCCATCAGCCCCAGCCAGCATAGCCAATGGTCAGTGATTATGGGAGTTGCAGAAGAAAAACATCCACAGGTCCCCCACATCTGATTTAAAGTAAACTTTGCTCTCCATGTATTCACCCAAACCAGAGGTTGGGAACCTGCAGCCCTCCAGATGTTGGACTCCAGCTACAATGCTCTCTGGCCATTTGCTGTGTTGTCTTTGGTGGTATATGAAAGTCCAACAACGCCTAGAGGGCAACAGGTTTCCCCACCCCTTATCTGAACCCTTTTAAAACCATTTGGGGTTAACTGTTCTTCTAATACAGGCATCCCCAAACTTCGGCCCTCCAGATGTTTTGGCCTACAACTCCTATGATCCCTAGCTAACAGGACCAGTGGTCAGGGAAGATGGGAATTGTAGTCCAAAACATCTGGAGGGCCGAAGTTTGGGGATACCTGTTCTAATACCATGTTGCAGTGAGTTCCATAAGTTAACTATACATTGAATCCAACTTCAAGGCTGGATTCTTGAGGCATCTCCCCCCACCAGAATCCATTAGCAGAGAATGGCAATAAAGTGTTTGTGTAGCAGTGGGATAAAGACAGCATTAGGCGACTCAAGGGTAGGGATGGGCAAATATTTCAGTTTTAGTTACTTGTTTCTACATTTTAAGTTCAGTTCTTCACATTTCTACATTAGTCATGAAAATTCAGTTTGGGGCAAGTTTCCCCCCCCCCCCCTTCTGAACACGTTAGGTGCTATTTTTCCTAATCTACACATTTTTGCAAAGCAGTTTTTCCTACTGAATCTGTGTGTGTTATTTTCACCAATATGTGCATTTATACACAAACTTTACTCTGGCGTGTGCAGTTTTATACGCGTTACTTGGGTGGAGAGTTCCATTGCATAATTTGGAAAAGTGCAAATTTCAAAGGATGAAATGTGAATTTTTAGATGCGAACTGAATGAGAGTTCTCCCCCCATCCCTGCTCAAGGGAACCAAGTTCAAAAAGCAAATCTCTACACAAGTTTTTATCCCACAAAGCAGAACACTACCAAGTAGCACTATTCAGTTGGATATATTTTGTCACGAAGATGCTCAGCTATCTGGATCAGACTGAAAGCTTTAGAGAAACTGGGTGGGGGGTGGGGGGTGGAGAGAAGCCTGGCGCATTTTATTTATTTCTTTGCAGGCGATGTAACCAGCACCCTGTCAGTCAAGACGGGAACACAAAGCTGCCTTAGAGATCAAAAGAAAAGTAAAGGGGTGATTTAACATGCATTAGAATATTGTTACTTGTGAAAAGGCCCCCCTTCCCTTTTCTTGGTAACAACATGAATTAATATGCCAATTTGAATTTGGTTCACCAAAGAGGCTCTTGTGGATTGCGTATAGATACAGTTATCTGTTTAGGGCAGGGAGGTTGGGGTTCCAACTTCGGTTTTTGTTTTTATTTAATTGGAAAACTGATTTGAGAATTAGAAACACTCCAAAGGGAAAGCTTGGGGGGGGCTGTTTAGATGAGAGGGCATGGGAGAAAAGATTGAATGGAAACCATGATATTCCGTGTTTCTCCAAAAATAAGCCATAACCCGAAAATAAGCCATACCCCGAAAATAAGCCATAGTGATAGGCAGTTTAACCTTGTAGGTTACTTAATTACTTAATAAAAAATAAGACATCCCCTGAAAATAAGCCACCGTGTTTTTTTTTGAGGAAAAATAAATATAAGACGGTGTCTTATTTTTGGAGAAACACGGTATTTCTCAGGGATTTCTGTATTAACTTGTGCTATTGTGCACCTGTGTGTGTTTGTACCAGGGATCAAATCTTTTTTTAAAAAAAATATTTATATTGTATTAAGGTGATTTCAGTTAAAAGAAATAAAGTGATACAGAAAAAAGAAGGGAAAGTTAGAGGGAAGGAAAACAACAACGATACGTATAAAAGTGAAAATATGTACACACACACAAAGCAATATACGATATTCACATACATTCATGTATAAATTGGTATAGTGTTATTGTCCTAGTTCTTATGTAAATGTTAATAGCCTACCACATTTTGTATAAACTCATTCCAAATGTTATAGTATTTATCTATACAGAGTCTGCGCCTGTAATCAATCCATTCATAAATTGCCAGTGATATCATATCATCAATCCATTGATTGAAGGGTATCGTATCTTTATTTTTCCAATTCCTCAATATCAATCTCTTGGCCACCATTAGGGCATGGGAAATCCATTTCCGTTTTCCTTTTGATAATTTCCATACTGCAGGTATGGGCGGGGTATAAATAAATTATTATTATTATTATTATTATCATCATCAATAAAATATTCTCCGCTGAAAGGTTTAACTTTTTCTGCACAGTCATAGTTACACAGTCCAGCACTTTCTCCCAAAACTTATTAAGCAAAGAACACTGTATAAGTATATAAGTATGTGTTTCAGAGAGGCATTGTCTAAGCCACATCTCCAACACTGAGCTTTCTTAGCTAACCCTTTTTTATACAACCGTAAAGGAGTCCAATAAACTCTTGTATTAGTCTTAATTTTAAATCTAATGACACCTTAGGTATTGAAGCTAATACATTTTCCCACTGTTTGGGTAATAATGAAAGTTCCAATCATCTCTTGCAGTCTGCATATTGAACTTGTGTATTGTTAATAGATATCTATAGAAAGTAATTTGCTGGCTTTTTATTTTTGAATTGAGTTGTCCAATTGCTCCAATATCTCAGGTATCTCGGAAGCTAAAAGAGCTGATGGCCCAAACACACTTGTAGATGTTGTAATTGAAGATATTGCCATTTGGCTGCATCTGATAGATGATATTTTTGTCTTAAAATAGCAAAAGTATAAAATTCATCTTCCCCATCTATCAGTTGGTCGATACACCTGCTTCCATCCAATTTTTCCATATCGCCATCTTTTTTGCAATTCTTAGTATGGGGTTCCCCCAGAAAGTAAGCTTCCTGCAGCCAATCATAAGCCGTGCTTTAGTTTTTGACCTTTTGGAAGTCAAACGGACTTCCGGAACGGATTCTGTTCAACTTCCAAGGTAAGACTGTTTCACAGAACCCCTGTGGTTCTCAGAAGGGGTGGCGAGCCTCCTGGACCTGCAGCTAGTTTCTTCATGGCCACTTACTTCCAGGCATCGTAAGGAAGGTCTCCCTCCACAGATGCCTCTGAATGCCAGTTGCTGGGAGCCACAAGTGGGAAAGAGAGCTGTAGCGCTTGGGTCCTGCTTTCAGACTTACCATAAGCATATGGTTGGCCACTGAAAACAGGGTGATGGACTAGATGGGCCGTTGACCTGACCGAGAAGACACTTCTTTTGTTCAGAGCACCCTCTAGATGTGGGAGTCATCTTTCTTGGATGTACTGGAAGGCATTTCTGTGGCTCAAATAGCTGGTGGACAGATCTGGCGTCAGAAGAAGGGAGTTTGGTTTAGGAAAGAGAGTGAGTTGATCACCTTCAGTCATATCACGCCTTCCTTCCCTGTTGCACACACCTCTTTGTGCCTGAGCATGCTGAGCTGGCGGGGGGGGGGGGGAGGGGAGGGAATCACCATGGTGTCATGAATTGTTAGAGAATACATTTGTCAGCAATGGGGCAGGAGCTGGGAAGAAGGGCAGGAGGAGGAAGGTTACCATAACAGTACAGGCAAGGACTGTCTCGTTGTTTATTTATGGGGTTTCTCCCTCTTGCTTGGCAGCACTGAGGGAGACGAGCAACAGCACTGGGGGCACACTAGCCAAGCTTAAATATTCATTTCATGACTTGGCCTCCCGATGCTCTCGAGGCTGGCTGCTCAGTCAAGCCCAAAGACCCCAGAGTCAGCTTAGCCAGATGTGGGAGTCTGACCCACTTTGTGCCTGTTGTGGGGCACTGCGAGTGAGCAAGATGTTTCTTTCCCCCCTTTTTGGATGTGAAGTGGCTATTTGTCGTTCTCTGAGTTTGATCCCAAAAGAGTTTAGGTATGGCTGATCAGGTTCTCCTCTCAGTGCAACTCTCTGCTTCTGCCTGGTCCTTTTGAATCCTCCTCTCAGCTACAGGGGGATGGAAAAAGCTTTCCTAACAGGCTGATACACTATGGTGCCAATGCTTCGCGTGTGCGCTGGCTTCCGGTGCATTTCCAGACCCAATTCAAAATGCCATTTTTAAAAATAAATAAATTATTTTATTAGATTTTCTTCCAACCATACAAAACTGAAAATCACCATAACAGAAACAATAATAACACAGAGAGACACAACTATATGCCAATTTTAACCTTGAAAGCTCCAAATGACCTGGGGCCGGATTCCCACACATTCAACCGGGATAAAGGAGACAGAGAGACCCTTGCAGGAAGCATTGTTTAGCTTTGTTGGGTTGCCTTTTCAAGTGGCTTTTCTGTGTCCTTGTTCTAGGTCTGGGAGGCATTTCTGAAACCCCAAGCTCCCCGGGTGAATGTCTTCATGGCAGTGCCCACCATTTATGCCAAGCTGATGGAGCACTATGACAAGCATTTCCGACAGCCTCACGTCCAAGATTTCATTCATGCTGCCTGCCGGGAAAATATCAGGTAGGTGGTCCTACCTGAGCCAAAGCCACAGCCGTGTTTTCCTCTCCCTCTTCCCCTGACTTGAATTTAGTTGCATAATGGTAACATTTTATCCCTTCCTAGTTGCCCACCCTATCCCAGAAACGGGCTAATTTATTCTGTATTGGGAGGCTGGTACTGGTTTGCTGTAATTGAAAGGAATCGCTCTGCAGGTGCTTAAGGTCACCTCCAGCCCCTCTGAATGCACAGAAGACAATCCGCATCAACACATGGTCAAATTCCAGATCTGATGCTGATGGGTTCTGCCTTGAATTAAGCATGTAGGCCGTTCCTTCAGTTTAGCAAAGGCACACTACCTTTGCTGGAGGGTGAGTGATGTCCACATCATGGGCAAGGGATCAGTCCCAACAGCAGGCAGATCATCTTGATTTCAAGTTGGAAAAGAGGGTGAAATAATGGGAGGGTGCCGATTAGCAGACTCCTTTCTTTTTCTCATTTTTTTCCAGTCTTAAATTCAGTTCTCCACATCTCTTTTTCAGTTTGTGATATTTTTTTTAAAAAAAAGCATCATCATGAACATTCATCAGCATTTTAGTAAGAATTTCTCATAATGTACACATTTCTATGCAATGCACATTTTTTGCAATGCTGTTTTCCCAAAATAATGCTATTTTCACTAATATATGAGCTTTTTATGGACACTTTACCCCAGTATATACACTTTTGTTCACATTACATGGCTAGAGAACTGCATTGCAAAATGCGGGAAAATGCAAATGTTTCAGTTCTCGTATATTGTTTAGGAAAGGGTGTATTAGGTAGATTTGCCTTTAAATGTGAACTAATTGAAATTCTTCCATGGCCCCTGCCAGGCCCTTTCTGAGAGTTGTGGGAAAGGGTTGTCCAGGGACCCATGGAGCTGCTGTGCTGATTGCAGAATCTGATTTCCTAGATTTCAATGGGCACTTCTTTTGGCCCCCACTCTGAAGCTCTTCAAGGAGCTTTGCAGTTGTGCAGTGAATTAAACTGTCCACCGCAAATGATTTCCTTCTTTCAGAAGGAGGCTTTCAGAAAGCTGAACCAGGCACTTGGCAGGGGATACTTCAGGGACAGGATATTCTGCTTCTGGGGCGGATGTTGAGCTACATGGTCACCTTCCAATCTGGTGGTGCTGTTCCTATGATTCCATACAGCTTGCCCTCTGAGAGACAAGAGCCAGGGATCCAGCTTATTCTCCAGGCTAACCTCCTACTATCTTGTTAAAAACCATCTGTCATGTCTCTGCTCTCGGGTTGGGTTCCAAGATGTAGATGCAAAGCCCTTTTTCTGTTCTGGCTGGTGCCCAGCCCTCATCGCACTGTCACCACTTTGCAGCAGCGAATGCCGCCCTGTTTTCTTCTCTGCTTGTGGAGCGATTGCCAAGGAACGTCTTGCTCCGGGGCAAGACTGGCCCTAGAGAGTAGCCTGTCCAGTACGTTTTGCTTTCCTGGTGGCTGTCTTATGTAGGTGTTTTTTCTCAGTTACATTTTGTCCAGAGGCTATTCCTGTGCTCATGGGGGACCAGCACTTCTTGCAACCTGTATTGCATTTGCAGGAAACCAGGTCCATTACTTAGTTACTCAGAAGTTTTGGGGGAAGGGCCCAAAGAGGCAAACATGGATATTCTAATCTGTAGGCTGAGATTCACATTTAAAACATTAATATCACAGAATGCAAGCCAACTGATTTCCCATCCAGATCAACGCAGATCAATTCTTCAATTAACCTGCAGCCCACCACAGATCACTCCAGATCAGTTTCTCTTCCATTGATTTACCCCAACTTAATTTCCCAACAGATCCTGCTCCAAATCAATGCAATTCCTTTTCAGTTACCCCCATTCATTATCTCTACCAAAGTCATCTTAAATTATTTTTTTCTCACCACTCCCAGTTAATATCCTACTCGGTTACCCACCCAGACATGTCCATCCTGTCTGAATCCATCCTAAGGTGTAAGGGAGAGGTGGCATGATGCTGAGTTCCCCTTTTCTAGGTAGTGCTGCTGAAAGCAGAATCCGGCAGGCCCCTGCACTTGGTTCTAAATAGATATTGAACAGCTGTAGCAATAAGCCTGCTCTGCAGTTGTTAAGCAACTTAACTCTTGCTGGCATCCCTCCTTGCAGACTGATGGTGTCAGGATCTGCAGCCCTCCCAGTCCCTCTCCTGGAGAGGTGGAAGAGCATCACTGGGCACACACTGTTGGAGAGATATGGGATGACGGAGGTTGGGATGGCGCTTTCGAACCCGCTCCATGGCCCTCGTATACCAGGTAAGAATCTAGCGAGGGCTGCAAGCTGTCCTACAATAATTAAAGTGCTTTAGGTACTGTACGTTTGGAGAAAAGGGGGAGGTGCTTTCAGATCAGGACTGTACTAAGCATCTGTTTTGGCAGGTAAACCCTCACCTCTTTAAATCCATAAATAAGGCTGTTATTGCTGTTTAAATGTATATATCAGGACTGGGGAAGCCTGTGGCTCACCTGATGTTGTTGGACTCCAGCTCACATAATACCTGACATATGAGTTGTGCTGTCTGGAGCCAACAGGAGTTAGCTAATGACCCACAAGTGGGACCCAAGCTCAACAGCACCCCCCACTCCCCACCCCAGTGGTTTCAGCAAGTGGTATTCAGAAGCATACTGCCTCCACCAAGGAGGCAGAGCGTAGCCGTCATGGCTAGTAGCCATTGGCAGCTTTCATGAATTTGTCAGATGGCTTTAAAAGAGGATTCAACAAATTTGGTAGCCATCACTGCCTCATTTGGGAGTGCATTCCGTAGTTTATCTATGTGCTGAGTACTTTGGTTTCCCCAGAAAATTCAGCTTCATTGGATGTCCACAAGTTCTAGTGCTATGAGAGAAGGACAAAAAATTTTCTCTATCTGCTTTCTCCATGCCATGTATAATTTTTGTATGCTTCTATAAGTTTTCTTCTTGCTCTTCTATGAACTGAAAAACCTCAAATGCTGCAGCCCAGACCAGCAAAACTCTCATCCTCAAACACATCTTCAGCTGATGTGCGCGGATATTGCTCCCCAGAGACTTCACCCACTGTGTCATAGCAGACCCAAAGAACAGGGTTTCTTTAGAACTGCCCAGCGGAGGTGGCGAAAGGCAGCATCCTGGGCCCTGTGATTGCAGCTTTTCAAGCTTAAGGTGTTAAGCAACAGTGGCACGATCAAAGTGCTCCAGCGCCATGACGCTCTTCCAGCGCTGTATTCGGTAGTAGGATGCATGCCAAGAATCTCCCTAGAGACAAAGATGAAAAAGGAGCGAGATGCTGAGGTTGACACAACACAGACAAAAGAGAATAATTAGAACAACCAAAAGCTTCAGGACTGGACAGCTGGCACTGCGGGGTATGGAGTCGTCAGGCAGCATGAGAAAACGTATTGTAAAGTCAGTTCCCAGGGAGCCTCACCATGGGGGCAAACCTGCACAAGGCCAGACTTCTGAACTCCGTACTAAAAGAACAACCCCAGTGAGTCTCTGTTTGGAAGGAGCGTGAGCAGATAGAGGACGCACTCAAGGAAACCTGTGGCCTGTGCCCTCGGATAACCTCTCTCAGGAACCTGGCTGGCAACTGGGTGCCCAGATGTGTACAGGGTGTCTCATTCATTCCAAAGGCAGGTACAGCTCTGCACATGCAAAGGAATGTTCCCCACAGATCTGCTTTCTCTGTTGGAATGACATGGGAAGCTGCTGTGTGCAGGCAGATCTGCCTGTGTCTTCTGCTGCCAGGACTCATACCCCTGCCCAGTTTTTCACATGTAATATACGTGTGCAATATATTTTTCATCCTAAGTTTATTTTAGAGTGCTGGCAAAATGGGGGGGGGGAGGATTCCCCTCTCCTCCTGCCACCTTTGCAATTCGCAGAGGCATTTACGCCCCAGTCCCCCCTCTCCACTGCCTCCCAGTTGTCTCCTTTCCACCCTCCACCCCTAGCTCCAGGGACCATGTCATGTCATCTGTAGAGCCCTGACACTTCTGTTCTCAAGGTGCTGAGATCTAAAAGTATAGGAGAGGTTCTGTCCGAAAGAAGAGGAGATGAAAGATTTGGAGATAAGCGCTTTGCTCGTACATGGTTAAAACCCTGCTTAAAATGCTTCTGTTTTCTGCAGTGTGCACACACTCTTTCTCTCTCTCCTCCTCTTTCTCTCTCTCTATCCCCCCGGTGTTGTTACTGTGAAGGGAGATGAATAATTCATGGCCAGCGAATGCCTCACTGGGCCTAATCACCACTTTAATTGGAGGTTTAGATCAGAGGCGGCTAATAGCTCCTACAGCGGGGACTCCATAGATTGTTGACAGGGAGAGTGCTGAGAGCCTTATCGTTGGCCTGTTTCAATTCTCTGAGGACACCACCACACATAACAGCATCCAGGTCCCCTGATACTGAAGGACACAGACCGCAGGGCCAATTAAATTTATCAGGGAAGAACTGACAACTAACTTAAACAGGGGTGGGGGGGGGAGAACTGGTGAAGGGCTAATAGGGTTGCTCCCTTCTCTGACGGCTGCCTGTCTTGGGTTGCCGGGGCTGAGTTTAGCTTGGCAGGCAGCTTGCCAAAGGCCCAGGAGCTCACAAACTAAAAGGGGACAGGTGCAGAGACCTCTCCCCTGGTTATATGGCAAGAATCAGAAAAGGCCACGGCTGCTTTTTAAAGAAAACCCCCAAACATCTCTCCATCTGCATAGGATTGAATCTTCCTTTCTCTTCTTCCACTCCCACTCCCTGGCCATCTTTGCCTGGCATCACCGGGGAGCTGAATTGGACCCTCTGTTACCCGTACAGACTTAATTTTTATATGTCACTCGGCCCCGATGAGCGCGAGTCATTGTCTTTGCGCGAAGACTTTAATTGCACTGCCATGCTGGTATCACTATAATTAACATTGTCAGCGTTTCCCAGCCTTTTATAGACCTCTGCTTTCAAAGGTTTGTCATTTTGGGTTGGGAGGGGAGGGGAAAAAATAGACCCTTTCTGGAAAGAGTGTGATAAGTCAGCTCTCAGTGGGTAGCTTTTTCCTTTTAAAATATATCTATACATTGGGTTTATTTTGGCAATATAGGGACTGAATTAAAGTATGGGAGACTTACGGTTGGTTTTCCTCTGCACACGAGGGGGGATTGTTGCATAGTCTGAGTACAGAGACCTCCTTATCTTTGCAATAATTAAATTTCTGTCATGTCATGCACTGGTTGTGAATCAGACACACATGTACAGCTCACTCAGGAAGATGCACCATCCATTGTTTCCATCTTTTGTAAATTGGTGTTGGAGGAATCGCTGTCAAAACACTGCAGTGCCTTCAGGTCCTGGGTGCGGGTGGCTAGAGTCCTTTCATTTCTGATCGATGCTTCAAAGCCAATTGTCAATAGCTTAGTCAAAGGGCAGGTTTGAAATGGTCGTTTTCTGCAGAGGCAGCCACAGAAAAAGCTGCTGTTGGGCCAGCACTCTCCACTCCAGTCTTCTGGATGCAACTGGTGACACCCCAATAGGGATGTTCTACCAGTTAGTTCCGGGCTCAATACAGAGTGCTGGTTTGGGCCTTTAAAGTAGGGCCGCCATACGTCCGGATCTTCCCTGACATTACTGGGATTTCAAAGGTGGAATTGATGTCCGGGTTGGGGGGGGGGGGTAATTTCTGAAAGGCGGCACTTTGTCCTGGATCTTAGGCAAGTTAATAGAAAAACCGCTCAACAATTTGGGGGGGTTCTTAAAAATATGGCAGCCCTATTTAAAGCCCTATGCAGCTCAGAATACAGTACCTCAAGGACTGCATCTCCACATGTGCCCACACCCTTCATTAGAGGGCCCCCCTCCGTGTGCCCCCCTTCAAGGGGGGGTGCAAAGGATGGCCACCGGAACAGACCTTTTCAGTAGTATGTCCCCTCTCCTCCCCCTGTAGAATGCTTTCCCTAGGAAGACACACCTGACACCATCCCTGCCAGTCTTTTGACACCAAGCTGAAACCTTTTGGTATACTCAGGCCTTTGCCTGCTATGCTGGTGGTCACTTTTTAGTGAGGTGGGTAGGACTTGTCATTATTATATTATTGGATGGGAATTTGATTTTTTGGTGTGTTGTTGATCATTTTAAAATTTTCAGATTTTGAAATTGCTTTTGTGTGTTGCATTTTATCAAGTTTATTTGAGACTTTTTCTTTTGTATAAGGCAACTGATAAATGTTGGCATAATAATAAAAATGATAATAATTCTGCTGGGCCCCTGCTAGTATGCAGTATCCTTGGTCCTTAGCTGCCTCTGCCTCTTGCTTGGTGTTCTCCCCTGTCACGTCAGGGCTTTTTTGTCCCCATTGCATCCTCCCTCATGCTGTTGATGCAAGCTGGCATACTGCTCAAGGCCCTCTCCTCCAGCATCAGGGCTATCCTGCCTCTTCTCTGCATCACATGACTTCTGGGTGAAATGAGAAGTGTGTGGCCTTTACCCTCTTGACTTTCCCAGCTCCAGCAGGGTTTCTCGGCACAGTTTGTGGCCCTCTTCAGCTTGCCTGCCCCTTTGTAACTGGACCTGTGCCCTGGACCAAGGGCTGTGCTGCTGTACTACTTCCCAAATTCTATGCCAAGATAGCTACACTGTGCCATCTGATTCAAATTAAAAAACCAAACTGGGCAAAAGCTGTTAAATTTTTCTTTAATAGTAAACACTTAGGATGTTTTTTTGTGTGAGAGAGCGCTTTTATGGAAAGCCACAGTTGAGAGAACTCTGAAAATGGATTTCCACTGAAACAAGGAAATGTTCTGCAAATGTCCTGAACTAAATAGCTCACATTTTGACCCATTGCTGTTAGCAGTTGGTGCTGGGCTTGCTGTCTGTCCAATTGCTCCACCCACCAGCTTTCAACTTCCTCTTTCTTTCTTTTTTCTTTTTTATATAAACTTTATTGAAAATAATACTAAAAATCAACAAACATAAAAACATACACTTTACAAATCATAGGTTTACAAACCTTCAAGTACTATAAATGTATAGATATACCCTATTACACAACTCCGTCCTTTCCTCATACTACTACTTTATCATTTACACTCTAATCGTTTCTCAAACTTAATCACATTAAGCCTTCATATCATAAATAACCATACTAAAAAAAAGACATAAATTAAAGCAAATAAACTTATCCTCTCTTCCCATACGACTTCCACTTATCTTCATCCCGGAATGGCTAACTTAACTCAATACTGCTTCTGTTAAACTAACACATTTCCTTAGTTATTCCTCTTATTGTCATAATTTTCATAAATGGGCCATTCCATTGTCACGGGTGGGACACTTGGACCATGTTTTTTGGTATTCACACATGTGTAAGAATGTAAATATACATAAAAATTAACAACCAAAATTTGAACTATGTTCTTAATAAGATACTGAACATTTTACTAATTTTTTATTATTTTTATGGATATTTTTGACAATTTTATTAAATGTTAAAGTATTGTCACGGGTGGGACAAAAAAAGGACACGGAGCTTGAGATAAGTTTGATTTATGGAAAAACTCTGTGAGTTGGGAGGTGAATCAATTATAAACTCAGCATATCTGTTTAAATCAATGTTTATTGGTTACAACTATGCAATCAGAAATTTAGGTTAAGAAATTTAATGATACAAAATTAAGGAAAAAATGCTGTCACGGGTGGGACAATGAAATGTCACGGGTGGGACGCGTCTGGCATACACTTGATTTAACATACAATTAAGGTTGTTAAAAATGGAATAATTACAAAAAAACCTTTTGCTATTACTATACTTACTATCTACTATAGCCTACAAAGTATAATGTTGTATTTACTAAAATTAAAATCTATTTTAAAAATATTTTCTTCTAGTCCATCTCTGGGCCAATTAACCACTTTCAAACACATCTACATTTTCAGTAAATTCATAAAAAATGTTCCTTCTGACTCGTTTAACATTAGGTTGGGGTAAGATACTAAGAATATGTTCAAACTGCACATATGATATGTCTTTTTCATCAACTTGAAACAGCTTTCCAGAATTGTTAACTGCTCGCATACACATCACCTTGACTTCTCCATCATCTTCAACATTACTTTGGCATATTGCAGCATATCTATATTTAGTAGGCCTGGTTCTTTGTCTTTTTGTAGTTGTTTCAAATTCAACTAAAACATATGTCCCAATAGTCACTCCATCAACAAACGGCTTCACTCCAACCACCGGCACATCTGTTTCATTTGTACAACTTGCTACACCATCTTGTTTTTCTGTGTCACTATCAGAATCTCTGTAAACATCAGAAACTTTTAACTTGAACAGTTCTGTGAAGACTACGTGGGTGGACTTTTGAAAAGAAGGTCCATAAACTAAACTTCTTTTGTCTTTAGCTTTAAAAAAATGGTTGGACTGCACGTTTGGAATCTTCCTCACCAAAGTCCAGCGCTCATCTAGCATCGCCATATTTGCACTGATATCAGTAGGTGTTAAAAGGACAAACTTCACTCTCGGTACTGCTTTTTCAGCACATTTAACAAAATCTGATGCTGAATTGATTACTACTCTCCTTTGTTTCACTGCATTCCAAACTGCTTGCTTAGTTAATCCACCAATCCCATCCACGGCACCCTTGCCGTGGGATGTAGCAAAAAAAAACCATTCCCCATCAACACCAAAGTCTTCAGGCATAAAACACAGATTGGACAGTGTGTACTTATTTTTGAACTGACCAGCACACCCATCAGAAAAGATTTTGACCTTTGTCAGTCTGTTAAATTCTTTCTTAAGTTCTTCAATTATGGCTTTTAGGCATGCATATACTGAGTATTTGTCGTGGGTTAAGTGATCCGAAACCACGGCAAAAGAACGTACTTTGCCTTGAGTCCAAGCGCAACCAGTAAATACTGTGATTTGGTTGTGGGTCCAGTGTGCACTTTGGATTTCATCTTGCGATGTTGCCAAATAGTTTTCAGCAAAATCCACTTGAAGAATCACCTCATCATCAGCTACTGTGTCCTTCATATTTTTGAAAGCTTTAGCTTGTAATCGCTTTACAAAGAAGTGCTTCTTAAATTTACTAAATTGATTTTGTAGCTCATTGACAGCTTCTTCTATGGTTCCTTTTGCTTCAAAAACCTTAGGCCGGCTAGAACAGTCATCTTTCCATTGCTTCCAGAAAATCTCAGACGACATGTTTAAGTCTTCATCAATTAGGGTGTGCAAATTAAGTACACACTTTTTGCATTCACCATTCATGCACTTTTCATTTTCCAAATCACAACAAGTAAGGCTCAAAAGATCAGAATGTGTGGAAGGAAAAAAAATGTCTTTCCTACTTATGGCTTCAATTAGGAAATTGAAATTAGCGTGGTATTTGCAAACGCAAACATTGTGTGGCATTTGAGAAGCTAAGTCAATATTTTTAGGCCTCAGTTCATAAAATTTTGATTTGCTGATTTCAACTGTTGGGTTATCAATCTTAAATAAGGCATAGGCCTCTTGGACTGTCATATTCATATGCCGCTTTTGGATTTTGATTCTTTTTCCACTTGTTGGATCTTTAATAGATTTGACATCCTTAATTCCTGGTGCCTGCCTGCTAATATCATCTGAATTATAAAACTCATGGACCTTTGCGATATTATCTTGTGAAATAATAGAACTTTTGGTGTTCTGTTTAGGGCTTTTATCAAATAGTGTTTTTGACGCTTGAGGTGAACTCTCATACACAAGCTTTCGTAACACGGCTATTCTTTTCCGTGGACTTAATGGCAACACTCTTTTAACTTTGGTAACAGCCTTTCCAAGAGATTGTGGGCATTTAAATGACCCAATCTCTGGAATAGTAGTGTCGCCAATTGGCCTAGATTCTTTTTCTTTTATCTTTTGTCTGTACTTTCTTTTGCGCTCAGTTTCTTTCCGTCTGTATTCCATAAGTGATTTTGCAGACAAATTCTTTACCAACTTCATCTTTTCTCGCCTCTTCTTATCTCTGACCCTCTCCTTTTCTTTGAAGCTTTCACATTTGTTTTTATCTTGTTTTAGTTTTTCACGCAGCTTTCTCATACGTTCTGCAGATGTAGTCTTTCCCATTTTGTGTATTGATTCAAAGGTTATATTATCTGTATTACTGTATGTATTCGCATTAGGGTAAAGTAACGGTAACTGCCTTTGTTCCAGAAGGAACAGCTACTATTGGTTCATTCAAGCAGCTGCATTTGGCTCCTTAGTCTTATTGGTTTCCACCAAAAGGCAGCTTTGTGATTGCTTGAGATTGTTCCCTCCAAAATGTATCTCTTTCTAGCTAGTTCCCCTCTCCTCAGTCCCCTCAGTCTTGTTTGCCAGAATAAAGAATTATTACATGAGGAATCTGTCTCCTGTCTGCAGAGAGCTGAAATCACTTGCTGAAATCACTAACTCAAGCTACAACAGTTAGCAACCTAATAAAACAAGCTGAAAACTGTCACGGGTGGGACAGAAAAAAATTATTAAAATTTCATGGTGTTTACATTAATTAACTGCATTTTTATTATTGATAGGTGTGTTATACTCTAATACATACTCCCACAATAAAACAAACATAACCTATAAATTAGTTTTATCACAAAATAAACTTTTGTACCTTTTGCTGTCACGGGTGGGACACTGAAACAGCATCCCATTCAATAATAAAAATAAAATAGAAATAACTTACCTATTTAAAAATTTTCAAGTCCAATGTGTAGACAAAGTTATTCACTTTAATAATATACCAACAATGACAACCACAATTTTTGTTTATCTTTAAAAAATAATGCCAACCTAAATGAACAAAATTAAGCTACACAATCAGAAAAGTGATACTGAAACTTCAAGCTCAAATTTCTCATGAAAAAAATAATTTCAAATTCTTTTTTCCTTTGGAATATTGAACTTTAATATGTTTAGTTAATGAAACTATAAGTAAAATAAGTATATTTTAAAAATAATTTTTTTCTTATCAGGCTCATTTTTCACGGAATGGCCCAAATAGTACAGGTTGTTAGAGACAGATCCAGGTTTTTAGTGTGGGGCAGTGCTTCCTCATATAATCTCCAAACTTCTCCCAACTCTGATGAAATTTCTGTTTACTTCCACCTCTAATTGAATTTGTTAATTTCGCTAGATCTAAATAACCGAATAATTTCTCTTGCCATTCGCTAATTTTTGGTATTTCTTGTTTTTTCCAATATGCGGCAACCAAGATTCTTGCCGCTGCTGTTGCATAGAGTACTAACTTTTCATCATTTTTATTTATAACTTCATCCAACATTCCTAATAGAAAACTTCCTCTTTCTTCCCCCCCCCCCCAGGGTCGGTGGGGATTCCACTGCCCGGAGTGCAAGTGCGCATAGCCTCAGAAAGGTCGCAAAAGGAAGGCCCCGCCTACACCATCCATGCTGAAGGCGATGAGAATGACACAAAGGTATTAACAAACTTGTGCAGAGGACAGGAAGGGCAAAGAGGTTAGGAAAGGGTTATTTTCTTTTTTTAGTTTTTTTTATTCTTTTCACACAAATTTACAACAAAAAATATCTTAATCAAAACATTATTACAAAAAAATTAACACAGGCTAACTTAGAATACAGTAACTAATAACTAATCATTACTTTATTGATTTAAAAAAAGGGTTGTTGTTTTTTTCATTTCTTCAATTCATTGAAGAAAGGAAAGGGTTATTTTCTCCTGTCTGCTTTGGTCCCCTTGCCAGGAGGAGTGAATTATCACCGAGGCTACTTTGGGGGCAGTTGGTGTTTTCTTCTTTTTGTTAGGTGGGGAAGCAAACTCAGCTTATGTTTCTAAGTGGGCCTAGGCCCCCCTGAACGCATGTTGCGAATACTGGAAAGGGGCCATAGCTGAAAGCCAGAGCACCTGCTTTGCATGCAGAAAGCCTCCAGTTCAGTTCCTGGTATCTCCAGTTAAAAAGTGGGTCAAGCAGGAGGTGATGGGAAAGGTTTATCCGCCTGAAATCCTAGAGAGCTACAACCAGTCGGAGCTGACAGTACTCTGCTAGAAGGCTGCTTCCTCTGTTCCTACTACAATACCGATTCAAATGGTGAACCTCCAAAATGTGGTTTCTTGGTTCAACCCAACCTGGACAAATGCTAGCACATTCAGAAGACTAGCTGAGCACTCTAGGATCTACCGGGAAAGTTAACTCAGAGGAGCTTGGCCATGAAAGAAATATTTGCATAAATCACTTATTTAGTCCTTGGCCTGGCATACACATCTATCTATCTATCTATCTATCTATCTATCATCTATCTATCTATCATCTATCTATCTATCTATCTATCTATCTATCTATCTATCTACGGTACCTACCTACCTATCTAATATAACTATAAACAGTTTTCTAGTAAAGAAATCCATACATGGCAGAACAAATTTCCACAAATTTAGCCAATGATTTTAATCTTTTATCTCTTTTGCAAGAAGGCAGTTTAGTCAATCATGCATTTCTCCAGGTCCACTTGTGCTGGAGGTTGTGCTCTGGGTGATTTCCAGACAGAAGCAGTGCTCATTCTAGCTGACATTAACAGGCCACCCATTCCTCACTTTGCTGCTGCTCCCCACCCTAAACCCGCCGATTTTATTTTTTTGCATTCTCTTTTTGAAGGCAGGAACCAAAATAAGTTATGCAAAGTGAAGAAAATGTTTCTCTTTGAAAAAGTTGGGGTTCCTGGTTGTTGAATTCGCACTCTCTCCCCTTTCATTCTTCCCCTGTCAGCCACATCCACCAGAGGGTGTTATCACCAAGGCAGCAACTTTATAATAGCAAGAGAAATCTTATTGCTGTATTACTGCTTGCCCAAAGCACAAGAAAATAACAGGTTTTGGGTTTGGTGTGTTAAAGAAAAGTAGGCACCCGGCAGATATATCCGCAAAGGAAATTTCAAAATTAGATCAGAAGAAGCTGCCTTAGACCTGGTCAGACTCTGAAGGGTCCCTCTAGTTCCCACCATCAACTCTGACCAGCAGTGGTATTACAGTGTTTCAAACAGGGAGTCTTTCCCAACCCTACCTGGAGATGCCAGGGATTGAACCTGGGACCTCATTCATGAAAAGCAGGTGCTCTGCCACTTCCCATGGCTCTTCCTCATAATTGGGACACCTGCAGAGAAATGGTCCAGTCCCTAGTTGCTGCCTGAGGAATGAAGGGGCACCTGGAGCAGCATCCCAAATGATGATTTTAAATAGTGGATGGGCTCATATGGTAGAAGGTGGTCCTTCAAAAATGTTATGAATGACCATATGTTGCTTAGAATACTTCCTTCCTCCATCTGAGGTTTTCTCTTTATAACTGTAATGTTTGGACGTACCTGTAGTCTAACTTATTTGAGTGTTTACTTCTGTAATTCCTGTCTCCAGTTTATGAGATTCATAATTAAACCTTCGTCTCAAAAGAGAGATAGAGATAGAAAGTTTAACCCACAGGATTAAATTCGATGGACAAGATTCTTGCAGTCATGTCAGAAAGTCGCACTTGGAAGTCCGAGAGCCATGCGATAGTGTGCCAAAAGAGCTGATGTCATTTGCAAAGCTAGTTTCTGGCACAGCCCAAAGATCAATAAGCTACTTAGCGGGAAGTTTGCTGGCGCTGCCTCTCTCTCCTTTCTCCCACTTTGCTTCATTAGAGAAACCTCACTCTGAACCTCGGCACCATCCACACTTTCCGATTTGGCTTCAGCGATTATTAACCTCCATCCCATACTTTTGCCCTTGAGATACGCTTGAAGTAGGGCAAGGATCAGCATCAAGCCCCACTGCGCTGTTGCTAATCGTTCCTTTTAAAAGTACATTTTATGCGATATTATATATGATTGCGATTTAGTGCCTTTATAATACAAGTAAGAAAGCCATAATGCGCAAATTTCCAGAGCGGTAGCTACATTAGTGTCCTGTAGCAGAAACACTCAGAGCTTTGTGGCACCTTTAAGATGACTATCTTTAACTCTTGAGAATGGTTCCCTGCCTCACTGAAGGTGTTAATATAATCATTTCAGCAATTATCACTGCTGTTGTAAAAGGTTACAAGTGTGCCTGTTTAACAGATATTTAAGCTTTAATTATCACTGGCTGTAATTTTTGCATCTCATTGCCATTCAGCTCCTGCCCTGCCGTTTTCTCCTTTGTATACCTGCCAACTAAGATGTCATTTCATGTCTCTGACAAAGTGGTCTCGAGTCCGCAAAACCTTATGCTGTAATAAATTTGTCAGCTTTTAAGGTGCCCAAGACTCTTTTGATTATAATACAGAAGCAGTGGGTGATAACTATTAGTCTGGAATCTGGTTTTTCCTCACACACATATATTTATATAAAGCATGTTTATTTACCATGGTTTATTCTGTATATTAATGATACCTGAACTGGTGGTGACTAGCCAGGGAAAGAGCTCTTGGAGTCATGGGAGATATGAAAATGTTGGCTCTGTGTATTGCAATTGAAAGTAGAAAAGGGCAACCAAAATGCTCAAGGGGCTAGAGCAGCTCCCGTATGAGGAACATTTGGGACTTCTTAGTTTAGAGAAAAGGTGAGTAAGTGGAAATTACGCATGGCATGGAGAAAGTGGACAGGGAAAACTTTTTCTCCCCCTCTCATAACAGTAAAATTCATAGACACCCAGCGAAGCAACATGTTGGACGATTCAGGACAGACAAAAGAAAGTACTTCACACAATATATAGTCAAACTATGGAACTCACTCCTGCAGGAGGCAGTGATTGCCACCAACTTGGATGGCTTTAAAAGAGGATTTGACACACTTTCATGGAAGATAAGCCCATGATAGGGCTATACTCTGCCTCTGATCACAGAGACAGTACAGTACAGGCAACCGCCCTCCCCCATTTATGCACATTCAATATGTGTGTGACTACACACATGGACATCACATCGAACCCAGAAGTCACCCGGAAATGTCACATAAAGGGGCAGAATGGAGCTGGGACAGCAAAGGGTGTTTGCAGGACTTTTCAGTGGTGTTTCAAATATAAGCGATTTCACTGGCACGTGCGGTGCCTCGGAAGTAGTAGTAGTACTTAGTAGTAGTAGTAATAGTATTACTACTAATAATAATAATAATATTTATCCCTTCCCATCTGGCTGGGTTGCTCCAGCCACTCTGAGCGGCTTCCAACACATATAAAACATAATAAAGCATAACCCAGAACATTTGTGATATGAAAAGGTACAGGATTTCAGCAGGTAGTCACTAGTCATTCCCCAATTGGAAATGGAGTGGTATGACTGCTATGGAACTTTTGCAAACAGCATGACATATAACTGCCCTGGCCCCAGTACGATTGTGAGCGCAAATTATTGTGAAGGCAAAATCACATTAAAAAGGACATCTGGAGGGGCACTCTAATTTTATCAGCATTGAGGCGCAGGAAAGGGTTAATCCCCCTTTCTTCTTTGTTGCTCAGCTCTGGATATTTCATCTTGCTTTGTTCACTGGGATGCATATTTCATAGGCTGTAGCTTCCCAGCTGGCAGGAGCTTGCAAACTCTTGGAGCATAGCGGGTATTGTCTGTCTGTTTGTTTGTTTATTTTTAAAGCCGCCCCCCCCAACTCCGCCACCACTCTCCCCCTCCCCTTAAAAAAGGGAAAGAAAAGAAGCGCTTGCTTAGATCCAAGAGCCGAACTCTGAGCCTTGGCAGTGGGGCGCTGTCAGCAGATAAAACGGGCTCTGCAGCTGCACAGAAATGCCACGTCTCCTAACTGGGAGATTTTTTGAGAGTGAGCAGTTTTGTTGCTACAGGGGCTTCAGGAGGAGAGGAAGCAACATGTGACTAGATGAGTGGTGGAGCACACTCTTCCCGACTTTAATTCATGTCATCTCCCATTTTTAAAAAGAAGAAGAAGAAAGGGCCGTGTAGCAGGTGACACCAAAGGCCTCTCTCTACCCGAGCCCCCGGAGAGCTGCTATCAGTCAGAACAGACTGCACTGGGCTTTGATCAGGGCTGGGGAACCTGTGGCCATCCAGATGTTGCAGGAGCATGACTCTCATTATCCCTCACGACTAGCTGTGGAAGTTGGAGTCCATGTGGGGTGCAGGACCACACGTTATTCCTCCCCCCCCAACTGAGATGCACAAATAGTCTGACCTTACTTCCTACGCAATTGGAGGTGCTAGGATTGAACCAGTGGGATGTAGTGGTTAGAGTATTGGACTAGGACTAGGGAGACCCAGGTTCAAATCCCCACTCAGCCATGACGCTCCCTTGGGTAAGTCGCACACTCTCAGGATAACCTACCTCACAGGGCTGTTGTTAGGATAGAACAGGGAAGGGGGGGGAACAGTGCATGCCCCCTTGAGCTTCTGGGGGGGGAAAGGTGGAGTATAATTATAATATTTAATAAATAAAGTCTGGGGCCTTCTGCATGCAAGGCAGGTGCTCTAACTATGGTCCCTCTGGGAAACCGTGTCCTTCCAAAGAGCCCAAGTCTGCCACACCTCTTATTGGACTCCTGCACCCCCCACCCCCACCCCCCACCCCAAGGCCAATGCAAAGGGATGCACCGAGAAGCATCTCGAAGAGCTGCGCTGGAGCTGGATTAAATATTTAGCAAATTGTGAGTGCAGGTAATGTTTCCTTTCCAGTGGTGAGCTGGTTAGAAAGATTAGCAAAGTAGACTTTTCCCCCCAATGAAAGGCTGCTGCATTCTGCATTACTCAGCAGGTGGCATTTCCCTGCAGGGGTGGATGGAGGAGAGAGTAGCAGCAGGCTGGTCCAGAGCCAAAACTTGGCATTGTGCCCTCTGGGAGAGCCCATTTTCTGTGGGACTGGTGGTTTTGTGGATGCTAAGAAGGAGACACCACAAATGATGCAGAAGGGTATCGTCTTTTTCATTGGCATAGGCCATTAGTTTTTCCAGTGTGTTTTTAGTGTATGGTTTCATTCTGCTAACCCGCTCTGCTGTTTTATTGGGGTGCTGTTGTATTTGGGATTTATTTATTTATTTTGTATGTTCATTCATGGCAGGGATTTTGAATCATAAGAAGTAGAAAGTACATTTGCGGTCGCCTAATCCAACCCCCTGCTCAGTGAAGGGTCTGCTACACAGGATGCAACTATAGCACCCCTGACAGGTAGCTTGTCCAACCTCTGCTTTAAATATTTCCTGCAAAGGAGAACTCACCACCTCCTGAGGTAGGCAGTTCCACTGTCAAACAGCTCTTATCATTAGGGCTTAAAAAAAAAAACTAATGTTTGATTCTGCTTCCACTACAATTTTCCACTCAGCTGCTCTTGTTCTCTGGAGCAACAGGGAACAGGCCTGTTTCATCCTCTGCCCTTCACATATTTGAAGATGGCTGTTTATCTTCTCTTCTCTTCTTTCTAGGACCATTTGCTGTGTTGGGTTGCCTGTTTTTACCTTTTATAAGCCACTTGGTGATTCAGTGTGTGTGTGTGTGTGTGTGTGTTTTTAAGCAGAAAAGTAGAGTATAAATAAATAAAGGATAGACTGGCATAAGAATAGGCAGGCTTTTGAATTCCCAGTATGACAGTTCCTCTTCTGATCTCTCTCATCTCCGAGGCATGCCTGTGAATTAAAATTAATCACCTCTTTAAAACAGAATAGACAATGATTTAAACCATGCATGGGAATTTCTGGGTCATTCCAACTGCCTCCAATTCCCCACTTGTGAGCACTGAATGTCTTGAGGGATGCAAATTGGTTCAGTTTCACGAGCAAAAAAATGGGTTTTGGACTCTCTGCTTTTAGATTTGTGTGTGTGTATGTATGTACAGTGTGTATTGCATAACAGATTCTTTACCCATGCAAATAAAATCATTATTGATGATTTACAGATTGCGCCAACTATTTAGGATCTTTCTCCTCTATGCTTCCTTTATCCTCCTCCTCTTCTCATTTCGATTTCTCCCTTCATTTAAAAAAAATAAAATGTGAAACCTACCAAAATGAAAAGCGAATTGATTGCATTATTCCAAACCTCCTTTATGAAAAGTTACCGTTGCAAAGCCAGATGTGAAATGTGGCTGTTGCAGATTACAGTCTGGGCTCTGGGTGACTTTTTTCTTCCCTCTTCTCCTCCTCCTTGGTGTTGTCTCCCCAAGGAGCTGAAATCTGCCTTCTCTCCAGCAGGAGGGAAATGGCGCTGCCTTGCAATTGCCTTCTGTAGCCTCTGCTGCAGGACACGCAGCTTGTAGCAGAGATAATGCCGCTTGTGTGGAAAGGGGGCTTATGGGGGAATTTTTAATTACAAATGGGTATGAGGGACCAGGTTGCCTAGGAGATGGGTAATGTGCTGCTGAGCGTTTTACTACTAGCAAATCTGCCAGAATAGACGATTAAAAGTTTATTGCTTTATCTGATGCCTGGATTGGTGGCCTTGTGAAAAACAAGCCCCTTTGCTCTTAGCTCACCCCTTGCAGAGCCACAGCAGGATGCCGCTGGCCAAGTGGCGCTTGTGCCCCAGGGCACAGGTGAGGTGTGTTTATTGCAGAAGGCAAAAGGAGGCTGGCTGCCTCTGCCGTCCTCTGCTACTACTCCCTGTGGGGAGCTGGCAAGCGAGGGTCCCGTTTCTGCCAGCTTGTGTTAGTATGACTGGTTTCCCCATCATTCTGTTGAGGCGAGGAAGCCGTGTGGCGAGGCAAAGGCAGGTTAAAGGCAGTGTCCTGAATTAACAGGGAAGCTATCCAGCAAAAAGTCATGTTGGAATGCAGGTGGCTGGGCAGAAGAAGGTGTCACACCAGCAACAGCCAGGCAGCAAGTGACCAATTTCTTCACCTACCTGCCCAGTCACACCCATCCTGTTGTGGAATAACAGCAGTATCCTGATCTCCAGAGTACGCGTTGATTGGTTGCTGCTTCGTTTTTCTGCATAGGCCTGATGCCGACAGATGAGGTGGGCAAGAACAGGTCCTGACGCAGGCAAATGGTTCTCCTTTTGGACAGAAGGTTGAACTAAATGACTTCTGTGGGCAGCATCCTCTGGACGACAACTCTTGTTCAAGGCACGCACAAGAATATAAGAAGAGTCCTGCTGGGTCAGGACCGAATGCCCATCTAGTCCAGTGTCTTGCTTCCCACAGGGACCAACTCGATCCCTCTGGGGAATCTCCCAGCAGGGCATGAAGGCAATAGCCCTCTTCCACTGTGGCAACTGGTATTAAGGGGAACTTGGAAGTTCCACACAGCCATCCCACGAGTGGTGAGTGCCAACAGAAATGAATCCAAAATGGGGCCAACTAGAAGGAGGTGCCAACTTGCTTGGGAGAACTATTGAAGTTTGCAGAAGTACAAAAATTACTTTTAAAAAAAACAAAGCATTTTAGAGGGTTCCCCCCCCCAAAAAAAAAAACCAGTCCAAGAAGGACTGAGCAGCCAAGGAATGTTGAGTGTCTATTTACAAAGAAAGACGTCCTAGAAGAGGCCGTGGCTGGCTGGAACCTAGAAGGAGAGCACTGCTCTTAGTCATGAGAGGTGAGGACCTGCAACCCAAATATTGCAGCATATCTTCCTCCCATTAATAAGACTTTCTGCCCATGAATTTGTCTAAACCATCTGACCTAGTGGTAGCCATAACATTTTGGGCCTGTGAATTCCATAAATAGATCGCACACAGTTTTAAGAATGTGGACATTTGCAGTGGTGGTGGTGGTGCCTTGTGGTTTGCCACTGGTGAGCCCTTGGCTAATGTGGATTTAACCTCTCTCCTGGTCAGCTCCACCCTCCATCCTTGGCATCAGTAGCATATACCAAATGTTATGCGCCCAACTGCCTGTGTCTGTTCCACAGCCTGGCAGGTGCTGTATGGCCAGTGTCACGTGGCCATGTCAAACCAGGAGGGGGGGGGGCGCCGACTAAGAGCTCCCTACTGTTTTTTTCGCTCTGATTAGAAATTATTTATTCAGATTTCTGATTTTTTGTTAAGCAAATGGATTAATAAAATGACTCATTTATGCAGACGGCACAAGCAGAAATGATTTTCTCCTGCTTAACTCCCCACACCCCCACCAAGAAGAAACTTCCTAGTATTCCTTAAGTACTTTGATTCAGGTAATCATTTAATTGCAAATATAAACCAGCAGTGCAAACCCTTTGCATTTTTAACCAGTGCCAGGCGGTGATGATGGTGGGAGTGGGAATATGCCATTCTGGAAGTGCTTCTTTAAAATTTAAATTTTATTGCTTTTTCTGCGTGCCGCCGCCGGTGATCTTGGAGAGCACAGCTGGTACGTTTACAACCACGTCCCACTAGGAAGATTAGCATTTAAAAAAAAAACTTTTTGCTGCCTTTTCTTGCTCTTTGCAGGGAATGCTGGTGCCCATGCATGGTGCCTAAGCTTGACTCTCCTCTAGAGCAAGGGCACAATCCGATTGGGAGCATCTCCTGTGTAAGCAAATGGCATAAGTTCCCATGGTGCCATGAATTTTCAAGGGACTCTCGTGGATTTCAAAGGGGCTTGCACAGGAGATGTGCCCAACATGTTACGTCCAAGGACAGTAAGTGATCTTGACTATCTAAATTTCATGATATGCAGTCTATTTCGACTCTCCCACCTCAGCACAGGGCTTTTTACCTGGCAACTGGCAGCATCTCCCAACCAGAGGAGTTCCCAGAGGCCATGGTCTGCTGAATATACAAATTTCCTTGGTGGTGGATCTGAAAGTCTCCTCTAGCGTTCTCTTTCCAGTAATGGTCAACATGAAGCAGGACACAAAGGGCTTCCCTTTGATTTGTCTCCATCATTTGTTGCCCAGAAGAGGTATGCTTCAATCTTTAATGAGAACTGCCTGAAATAATGTTAGAAGAACCCTCCTGGATGAGACTGAAGGTCTCAGGTAGTTGAGCATCCTCTTTCACGCAGTGGACAAACAGGTGCCTCCAGGATGCTCACAAGCAGGACACAAGAGCAATAGCCGTCTCCTGCTGTCAGCCCACACTGCTGGATGTACATCAGAGTGCCATATAGGCATCACAGCTAATAGTTATTTGATTTGATTACATTTATATCTCACTTTTTCCTCCAAGGAGCTTGCCTAGTTGCTTCTGATATCTGGAATCCCAAGGTGTACTTCCTCGGTGCACAGACTTTCCATTTAATTATTGCTGCTGATGGATACAGCAGTGTCAGCACGCAAATGCAGAGCATCTGGTGGCTGGTGAATGGGTGTGTTAGCCAAGGCCTCAGGCAAAGGGCCATAGCTCAGTGATAGAGCATCTGCTTGAGAACCCGGACTGAAATCCTGGAGAACCTCTGCCAGTCAGTGTGGACTAGCACTCAGTAAGCTAGATAGACCAATGAAATGACTTGGCATGAGTTCACCTGTTCCTTGAGTGGCATGAATAATAGAATCGTAGAGTTGGAAGGGACCTGAAGCATCATCTGGTCCAACCCACCTGCAATGCAGGATCTCCACTAAAGCAGCCCTGACAGATGCCCGTCCAACCTCTGTTTAAAAACCTCCAATAAGGAGAGTCTACCACTTTCCAATGGAGTCTGTTCCACTGTAACTTACAAGAATATTTGGCTCATGCAAATGTTCCATTTAGACATAGACATCCTGTAAAACAAGTGAAGACCATAACATTGCTGGGCCAGAGCAAAGGTTGTCTAGCCAAGTCCTTTGCCTCTAGCAGCACTAATGTCCATCTCCAGTTCCTCTGCTGCAGTTTTTTCAGGGCAGCAGGCTTTAGGGCTATCCTGGAACTCACCCGTAAACAACTGAGCCTTGCCTGGGGAAAGTATCAGAGAAAAGCTCTCACCTCTCTACTAGCCACCTTGGCTGCCTGCTAATAGAGAGGTAAAATTGAAGCATTGAAAATATGCATTTTATAATCACCCGGATTTATTCCTTCAGAGAGTTTATTACAACCTTTTTATTTTCATGCGTGGCAAATGTAATCTTATCTGGCGCGCCGGCTGGCCTAGCTCAGCTTGCTGAATCCGTTTTGCGGCGGAAAGCTATCAAACGCCAGTCTTCCAGGGCACACCGTGTCTGCATGTTAAAGTTGCTTGAACGCATTAAAGCAGCTGAAACGTGCATTAAAATATGGCACTTGGAGAATAGGATATCTATGCAATTAGCCATCTGATGCTTTCAACAGCTGCTTGTAAGTTAGATCCGGTGTATCAACAAAAGGGTACCTTGGAGATTTTGAAGAAGAAAAGAAAGCGAGCTGACTGGCTGCAGAAGAAGCCCTCCATTGGGAACTTCAAGGGGTTGTGGTTGTTGTTGTTGTTTTCAAGGGATGTCAAGTTTGTGGGTGTGCCATATATGCACAAGCATCTTGAACCTCCATTTTAAACCCCCCGGTCTTTCTGCCTCTCCCCCACCCCACCCCCTGCCACCGCCTCTAGTGTTCAGGCATTGCAAGCTGATAGTGCCAAACTGGTCCACATGTTCCCAGGCACTGGGGAGCACAGCTACGAACCCTGCGAGTTCAAGAAGCAAAATCCTATTAAGATAACGTCACGGGTTTTCTGTTTTACTGTTTGCAAGCCAGCTGTAGTATCGCAAAATGGCACAACAGGGAGGTGCCTGCTGCCAAGGAGCCGTGCTGTAGATAAGATTCGGGAGGGGAGCATTGAGCCTCTGCTAGAATCCAAGTTCAGGTGATAAGGAATTTGGAACCCATCCAGCCTTTTGATTCAGACAAGCAGGGGTCCACAAACTCTGCTGAAACTCCCTTTTGCCCACCTGGCTGGGGAATTGAGCTGCTGCTACCACTATCCCCACACCATATTCCCAGGGCATAGGACATGCTGCATTAAAATGAAAATGAAAGGGTCAGCTTGTTCTGCTCACTGCAGTCCAAGATGACACATTATGTAGGTCAGCAGCAGTTGGGTCGTTCTATTTCCTGAAACTCCAGGAGAGCTGGGGAAGGCAGGATCTGAAGCCTGGTCACCTCCTGCAGACATCAGCCCTGTCATGAAGAGACAGCAGTCTGGGACTTGGCTATCCACATCCGGACGCTGACCTGCCATCTTTGCTCTAGGTATTGTGAAGCAGGATAGGTCTGAGAAGGCTGCAGTTGCTCCGTCATGCAGGTGCCTTGGGAGGGTCAGGATCTCCTTGCTTCATTGCTAGAGTGCAGCTGTTTTGGGTTGGTGGGTGCAAGCAACTTGTGCTAGCAGTGGAGTACATGGCATCTCTCTTTCCCCAGGTGACCCCAGGTTTGGACGACAAAGAAGGGGAGCTCTTTGTGAAGGGGCCTACGGTATTTCTGGAATACTGGAACAGACCTAAGGAGACCAGGGATGCCTTCACTCCTGACGGCTGGTTTAAAACAGGTACCTTTGCATGCAAAAGATCCTAGATTCAATCCCTTACAGCACCTCCAGTTAAAAAGGTCAGGTAGCCAGTGATGGAACAGTCCCTGCTGTAACTGAGACCTTGGAGAGCCACTGCCAGCCAGAGAGATGAGATGGACAGAGTAACTGACCTGACATAAGACTACTAACTACCGTACATTTTTTATAGGACCCCCAAGCAGGGCCGGTGCTAGGGCTTTTTGCACCCTAGGCAAAATCACCTTCTGGCGCCCCCCCCCCCAGCACATGCGTCATGACGCATGCGTCATACCCCACGCACAACGCCGCTGACGCCCCTGCGTCCCCTCCATAGGCGGGAGGAGCGCAAGCCAAAAGGAGAGCTCAGCCCCCTCCCGCCTGTGGAGGGGGCGCTGTGAGCTCCTCAGCGGCTGCAGTGAGTGAGCAGCAGCGGCAGCACCCATAGCTGAAGGCTTCAGCTACGGGCGCTGCCACCACCGCTCGCTCTCTCCACCGCTGAGGAGCTCACAGCCTCCCCTCCATAGGCAGGAGGAGCGCGAGCGTGCGCCGTGGGAGGGCGGCGGTGGCGCGGGGGTTTTGCGGGGCAGGCTGGCCAGCGCCCCCTCCATTTACACGCCCTAGGCAACTGCCTAGTCCGCCTAAATGGACGCACCAGCCCTGCCCCCAAGTGAGAGAGTCTTAGTGCGGTTGCCCCGTGGCAAGACTCCTCCATATTGGTTCACGGCACAAGACTATGGGAAAGATCTTCAGCCCTGGTTTGTTTGGCTGGGAACCAGGAACTGATGCAGCACTTGCGCCTGGCTGCTGCTCGGGCAAAGTTACTGGACCAGTGTTAGTAATATTGATTCATTAATACAGGAGTAGACATTGTGGTGTCCTCCATCTCCAACAGCCCCAGCCAGTGTCACTAATGGTCAGGGATGATGGGAGTTGTAATTCAGCAACATCTGCAGGGCACCGTGTTAGCTAAGCATAAATTAATATATCATTTATATCTCTTGTATGCAAATAACTCTGGACTTGGCTAACTCAATTTGCCCTTGCAACAAGTCAAGAGTAGCATAGTTCCCATTCGGTGTCCACTTACCTTTCCTGTTCCATGTTGAGCAGGGATTCGAACCCAAGCCCTGTTGGGACCTCCTTGTGTTCTGTCTGCAGCAGTAATGTGGTTAAGTGGTGCTTTGCTCATAGGGTTCAGTCAAGGATTCTCTGCTGATCATATGAACCCCTGGCTGAATTGAGTCTCAGGAACTGAAATTCCCATCCCTGATGGGGACACCATACAGTTGTGCCCTAAAAATGGAATGGTTCCTTCTGCTAGCTCCATCCCTCAGCAGGGGAACCTGTTAAGAGTTACATTTTGGCCTCTGAAGCCTCTTGACCCAAAACCGTCTTGTTTTTGGCTCTTTCCCATTCCTGTTACTAGTGACAGTGTAAGTGTGTACACATGGGACATTTGCTCTCTCTTTGTTCAGCCCTGGTTGTCATTAATCTTGTAGGCTGCAGAAAGCTTGGGTGTCTGGTTAATTTCATTCCCGCCACTCAGTCTATTCCCACCCCTGCCCAGGTCTTTGTTTGCACACAGGGGGCACTTCCTTTCTGTATCGCTGCTTGTTTAATGTAATTTGGGCTGAGAAGGAATGTGAGAGGAAGACAACTATCATGCAGCATGGCACCAAATAAAATGAGCTGCAAACCATCAATGCCCCCAGTTCAAATCTCATCACTGTGATAATTTGCTGAGTGTTCTAGATCAAGCGTCTGTCAGCATCTCATCTGCAGTATCAGAATAATACACTGGCCTACCATGCAGGCCTGTTGTATGGATTACAGCAGGATAACATATGTGAAGCACTTTGGACAGTAAAATGCTATATAATAATAATAATAACAACAACAACAACAACAACAACAACAACAACAACAACAACATCATTAATAACTGACTTGAATGCTTCAACCTGACTTTCTGGTGCCTTCTCTGTGACTTTACTGTGTGTGTTCTATTCATTTTGTGGTTGGTTGGTTGGTTGGTTGTGACTTGAATGAGAGCTGCAGTTTGGCAAGTTTTGCTCATGCCGCAGTCCTCCTGTGAGCAGCGAGATTTTGCGGCTTGATGTCAGTGGGCAATGCAGCATTGTGGGGCAATCCATTTAAAAAAGAAAAAAAGAACGAAAGGATTTTTAAAAAGTTGACCCTCCTGATGAATATTTCAGATGCAAACGAATGGCATGCATTAATTATTGTAAAGAGATGTCTTTAGGAGAAAATGATTTTGAAATTCAGTTTAATTTCATTGTAATGCATTGCAAACAGGAAGGGAGTATGTGTGTTTAATTGGCTCTCGGGGGTATGGCCTGGAAGATGCCATGCCTTTGTCACAGACCATTAGCGATACAGACTGCATAATGAGAAACTACAATCAGCTCACAGCTGCTGGCTCCTACGGGGAGAGAATGATATTAAATGGAAATCAGTATAAATTAAACTTAACCCTTTCGCTGGGCAAATTTTAACTTCCAAGCAAGAAATGCTGGCAGCGGGGTGGTGGTGGGAGAAAATGACAGCTCTTCTGAATTAGAGGCAAGTTGGAGAAGCCTCAGAAGCCACCCTCCGTCCTACCACTGTTAATCTCATTTGACAGAGAGTGATGGCATTTTGATTGTTTCCCTCTGGTTGCACCCCACCTTCCCCTCCCTCCAATCCTCCTGTCCCCTTTTGGATCCTTTAGGGAAAAAATACGGTAGGCAACATATTTCCAGAGCTGACACCTCTTGATCCATAGTGAGATGCAGGTTTGCAGGTGAGACTGCCTTGTTAGCTATTCAGAAAACTATGTATTTTGTATGTAGGCACATATGATGCACAGGGGCACAGGAAGGAATATAGGGAAGCTGTCTTTTAACTGAGCCAGGCCATTGGTCCATTAAGCTCAGTATTGTTTACACAGGCTGGCAGCCAATCTCCTGGATTTCAGACAGGAGCTTTCCTCAGCCCTACCTGGAGATGCCAGGGATTTACCCTGGGGCCTTTTCCATGTAAAGCATGTATCACAGTCCTTTGGTACACAAATGCTTCACCGAGAAGAGACCAGCTCTTCAGACTGAAAGGCAGAACTCTTACGAGTCCTACTGAGCTCCCCACTTGTATTCTGCAGTTTTAGCAGATACCGTCCTTGTGCCTTGAAACTTGATCCCTGTAGCAATGAGGTCTACAAACTTTTTTTTTAAAGAAATCGAGCGAATGCTGAGATACTCAGAAGGTTGGATTCTGCTGTTGTGCTGTGGGTGCACAGAGCATACCCAGCCATACACAAAAGACTGAGCAGCAGCATGCTCTTCCTCTTCTATTGTTATGAATCCCATAGAGGTACCTACTCCAAAGCATTTTGTAGCAGCAGCAAAAATGACGGTTACTAAGTGAGTTCTAGAGGAAGCATTTGAATGAGTTAAACAGAGTTAATTACTGCCATGGTGTTCCAAAGAATGCAAATGAAGCATATTATAACTGCAACAAGGGCATTTACTGACACAGCTCTATCATGGCTTGGGGAAAATACCTTAAAATCCTACTTGCCAGCATTAGAGTCTTAACTGCTCGTGCAACCAGGCACTCAGGATTTTTCCAGTCCTAGTCACATAGGTATAAAGAGAAAAGATAGAGAAAGGCAGCAGTGAACAAGGGAAGGAACTATTACCTACCCCAATTTAAAGGCAACCTGGGCCCCCAGACTCAGTTCCAACCTTAGGTCTGAATGCGGCCACTTATGTCCCCCCTTCCCATCCTGGGCATGGGGCCCAATGTGGCAAGGCTGCTGCTGAGGTATTATTCAAGGGCATGTGGAACCTGGCCCTCAATTGGGGTGGGAGCACAACTGGAGCAAAGTAAACCTGGCGATGGTGTGCTGCTCTGCCTCTAATAACTTCTGAGCCATAATTGAGCATTCTGCTTATTGCTAATGACAATCCTAGAAACCAGCAGGTCAGCAAATGAAGAATAATCGCTAGCAGAGAAAGCACATGCAGATTCTAACACGCTGCACTTGGTGATGGATTGAGCCACATTAAGATGGAGCTCCAAAGTTCTAGGCAGGTAGGGTAACTGAAGTCTGTAAGGGTCAGAAAAAAAGAGCTAGAGGTGGGAACAAATGCCCCATGGATATAATGGAGGGCTGTTAATGGTGTGTGTCTTTGTGTACTTATTTATGAAAGGAAATAATGCAGCTGGCCTTGGCTCTCCTTGCAACTGTTTAGGCTCTTACCTACATAAAGAAGCATCTTCTTCTGCGTCTTGACATGCCAGTAAACAATCCCACATATGATGGGCTAAAAACTTATGGTTGCCTAGCTGTGTGTGAACAAGACCCTCCCTGTCATTGGCTGAGCTTCCGTGGTGTCATGAAATGTTCACTAACACTCTGACTTATCCATGGAATGATGACAAACTGCGTGTTCCTGTGAGGGATGTGAAAGGTCACTTTGGTGCAGATAGACCTTTATACATGAGCCCCATAAAATGCAATAAATGCAGTCCACAACACCAAGACCACTGTTCTCCACAAGAAGAAGTGACCCAGGTGAATTCAGTGCAAGTAGTCACAAAACCACTCAAGCAGTTACAGGCAGCGTTCTAAAGCTCACAAAGAGTACGGTACTTCCTAAATTGCAAAGTGCTACAAAATGGTGGGGTGAAAAGCAGCACTCCTTGTGCATTAGCATCATGTCTACGGTTTCTTGAATCCCAACTGTTGCTTTTGTGTTCTCCCAATACCTTGAAATAAGGACATAGTCCGCCAGGAGCTTTTCCTGCTGTAACTCTGTGGAAGTGAATATAAGAGCGCAGAGTGGCTACACTAGTTTGGTTGAAAGATGGGCTTTCATCTTGAGTGTCTATGTGCATCCCCCTCCCACTGTGCAAAGGATTTCTCCCAAAGGAAAAGCACGCTGTGCAGCATGAGTGGCAGGGAGAGGCAAGATCATAGAGCTATGTTCTCCCCGAGGATAGCCTAGCTCCATTCACATTTGCCCACACGTCTAGGAAAGTAGAACCTGGGAGTATTTGGTGAGATTTATTTTCAATTACAGGTTGAGGCAGAGACATGAAATAGTGCCGACTTTGAAAGTGGTGCATAAATCCTGCAAGCAAATCCATGTATATCAGCTCCATATAATAAGACTTTATTGATTGCTATATTGTATCTGTCAGAATAAAACTCCCTTAATGCCTGCATCAGGGCCAGGAAGATAGAGGCCTTGGCTGGTAACGGAATCTGATTCAAGAATCAATGCAGTTTGATTAATATGTTGTTAAGAAAGTAAGAGTTATTTAACTTGTTTGACGTGGGCTTTAAACCGATGACTCATTTCTATTAAGCTCCCCTGCTTTTGAGCTGTGCAGACAACATAAATGCAATCAATGTTGCTCTTTTGCAAGTAACCAAATCCTGTATTTTGGTATTCAGAGCTTATATTACAGTTCCTTTTACGGAAGTCCCAGTCTCTACCTTTCAAATGCATTTCTTTTGGTTCAAAATAAATATTTGCATATCCTAAGCTTCCAGGGCTGGCCCAAGACATCTTGCAGCCTGAGGCAAAGGATAAGATGGTGCATGCACACACAGGGGAGTTGACCGGACTAGTGGTTGAATCTTGCCTGAACACAGGTGATGGGACAACATTGTCCATGATACCTGAGGGTAGCAAGATAGTTTAAGGGGCCCAGGTGTAAGCAGCAGGTTATACAGGTTGTATAACACACAGTGATCTGTCTTCCAGTCAGGGGGATACAGTCCCGCCCGCTGCCCAGCTTCTGCAGCAGTTGCCTCTCTCTGCCTAATAGTGGGGCTGCCCGGCAAGTTTCTGCAAATGCATTGTGCACCACACAGAACAGACTGCTTGATTTCACCATTCTGAGAATCTTAATTGTTGTTTCTAAGTAGCGAAGGCACCCAGAGGATGTGAGAATTTCTTCCCTGCTATTTCTGCAGAGTTTTCTGCTTTTCTACCCAACAGTCTCAGACTTTTTACAGAGCACCTTGAATATCATTGTTTTAGGGATCGCAGCTGTAAATCAGACACATTTTGGAGTGTGGGTTGCAGTATGGATGATTCCATTGTTTAGGTAGGATGCAGGTCTGTTGCTTTTCACATTTCCCCAAATTTGGATGCTGCCCGCGGCTGGTGGAATGTGACCACAATTGAGAGAATACAAAAAAGGGGGCAGTGGGGGATTTTCAAATCATGAACATGGCACTAATGTGCAATGATAGTTATTTTTAAATCTAACATTTCTTAACACTTTGCAGTTCAGGAACTACTAAAGCAAACAGCTGTCACTGTATTTCCTCATGAGCCTCAGAATATATTTTCACAGCAGATAATTGCCCCTTCACCTATGGAAAGTAAATCTGGTAGAGTCCACATAATTATCTGCACCTGTGGAACTACTTGGCAGTATCCACTTCAATCATTGATGGATTTCCTTCTGGCAGGTCAAGTTTTAAAATGTTTGGACCCTTGAAGGCAACCGACCAGGACTTCTAGCGGTCTGAGGGCAGAATGCCAGTGCTCTGCTAAACTCCTGGCCCTCCCCCAATGGCTCATAGAAGAAGGATAAATTATGCAAGATTTGCAGATGTGCCTGATTTGCAGAATCCATTCAGGTGTAGAATAGATGTCACATTGGCACAGAATTTCAATCTGTTCTGTGGTTAGCCCTGAAGGTTCTGTTCATTCCCCTGTGAGTCCTTTTGACCTTCAACCCTAAGAGGATAGAAGACCAAAAAAACCCAAAAACACCCCTTCACTTGAGCTTGGCTGGTCTTGTTCTGTTCCCTTCAATGCCAGCTAGCACAGAGAAGGTTAAGCAGATGGCACGCTGCAATACTACACTGAGTTGGCAGTGGCTTTTTCTGGCTCTTTCCAATCCCCAGAGAGAAGCAGGTGTTCCCCACTCCAGGGTGGGCATTTGTTTCCATTCATGGGCGTTCACACCTGAGATAGAAATCACTTGCGCCTGTTCGGCACAAGCTATAAATAGGAACATGTCTAATTAAAATCCTAGCATGCAATATTTTCCCCATGTTTGTTTACATTGTCTCTCCCAGTCATAAATTCGATTAATACTATTTTTTGTTTTAAATTATTGCTTAATTATGAGCTCCTGCAAGTGTTGCATATGACTTATCAGCAGGGTAAGCCCGCTGCATGAAATACACATGCCCAAGGCTGGGAAGAGGGAGAGTTTTCTAGTAAGCAGAGGTTAAGATCCAGAGAGTGGCCTGGTGGGATGATGTGATTAACTCAGATGGACTGGGAAGATCTGCTTAGCCTTGACCTCTAGGATTATGTCTCTTTTGACATATCCTTGCCTATAGATGGTCCCCTAACTTAATTAGCTCCAGCAGCAAGGCACTGTACTCTAGCTTTGCCCAGGGATGGGAACATCTGGCTTAGGGGTCATGTGCAGACCTCGACTTAATTTCCTGTTGGTTGTGGAGGAGGGACAGGAATGGGGGGGCGGGTTGTCCACCACTGGCTCTGCCCCTGTCCATCACTGGCACACAGTCCCCAATAGATTTCTCACAAGGGAATATGATAGGAGCAAATCAGGAATACCATTACGGGGCCGATAACACTACCAGGGCTTCCTCAGTTCCACAGGAAGGACGTCACTGCCTTGGATTCTCAGAAGCCATTTCTAAATGCCCAAATCTATATACCGTACATAAAAATGTAAAATGTTCATGTTTGTTAACTTCCACTTTTCTCCGAAACTGCTTGACCGATTGCGTTCAAATTTGGACACAACATTACATTCCAATATGTGAGTTTCCATAACCTTAGATTATACAGATGTCAAACCTGTCACAGGTAAAAACATGAATTTGTCTTTAAAAAACATAGCACCCTCCAGTGGATGTCAAAGGAACAGATGCCATATCCTTTTGTGTAGCAATAGCGCCATAATCCCGCCCCTCCTCCTCCTCCTACCTCCCCATCGAGGCCTCTCCATAATTGCATGCCGTCAAGAGCCAGGCCAGGCCCCACAGGCCCCACCCCTGACAGAGCCGACGCCCCAAGAGCCAAGTCTCCCCGGAGGCCGCGCCGCCAATGGAGCCGACGTCCTGTGAACCAGGCCGGCCCCAGAGGATGCACCGCCGCTGGAGCCACTGCCCTGAGAGCCATGCCAACCCGACAGGCCCCACAGACAACGGAGCCGATGCCCCGAGACCCACACTGCCATGGCAGGCCCCACCACCAACGGAGCCGATGCCCCGAGAACCAATCCGGCCATACAGGCCGTATACTTTCTCTTAACTTTCACTACAATTTCTCACACTGAGCTACAGCAATGTGTGGCCGGGTACACCTAGTACTATACATACATAAATACATAAGAGACCACCAGTCCGGGTTCCATCTCTGGCATTTCTGAGTAGGGCTGGGAATGTTTCCTGCCTGAGACCCAGGAGAGATGCTGCCAGTCAGTGTATACAGTATGCACTGAGGTGCATCAATGGTCTGACTGAATATAAGGCAGCTCCCTACATTCCTAAATAGGACATTAAAGATGGACATTCCCTGGGCAAATCTGTATTTGACCTTATAGCTGCTGTACTTCAATTAAAAGAAACTCTGAGACCGTTGAAATGAGCAGCTGCAAAATTGGAATTCACTGAATAATTTTATCCAGTCTCTCAGGATAGTATGGGTAGTTACTGCACAAAGAAAATGTAATTGTCCCTCATTTACTGTTCAAACTTTGATGCACTAGCAAGCATAAATTTATGTTTAGATTGTGCATTATATTTACGTTTTCAAATGCCAGCTATCAGAATATATGGTCTTCTCTCTCCAACTTAGGTTATAACCAGCTATGCCATAACCTCAGCTGTTCTTTTCCAAGCAATGGCCGCAGCAGCATGGGGATTCTGACCCAAGCAGGAGTTCATGGCAGGGTCAGACAGGGCAAAGCAGTGCAAAGTTCTGGTTTCAAAAAGGCAGGGTCAAAGTAGAATCATAGAGTTGGAAGAGACCACAAGAGCCATACAGTCCAACCCCCTGCCAAGCAGGAAACACCATCAAAGCATTCTTGACATATGGCTGTCAAGCCTCTGCTTAAAGACCTCCAAAAAAGGAGACTCCACCACACTTCTTGGCAGCAAATTCCACTGTCGAACAGCTCTTACTGTCAGGAAGTTCTTCCTAATGTTTAGGTGGAATCTTCTTTCTTGAAGTTTGAATCCATTGCTCCATGTCCACTTCTCTGGAGCAGCAGAAACAAGATAGTAGAAAAGATGAAACAGAGTCCCAGGTTCTAGTAATAGAAGCAAGGTATATTCACATATATTTGGCGTGGGGGACCATTCACCTTCGAGAACTATAACTCCCATCATCCCTTGTCATTGGCCATTCTTGCTGGAACTAATGGGAGTTGTACTTTTGAAGGGCTAAAGGTTCTCCACATTAGAAGGAAATCAGCAAGATGCAAATAGCACTTTGGACAGCTCCACTAAGCGCTTAGGTCAGGGGTCTGCAACCTGCGGCTCCGGAGCCGCATGTGGCTCTTTTACACCTTTGCTGTGGCTCCGGAGCGGATACGAGGAGAGGCGGCGTCCGAGCCATGCGCCGCCTGAGCCATGCGTGGCACCCGCCACGCTCGCCAGACACTCACGCGGTGCCCGCCGCCGCCGGAGCACACAGCTGCGGCGGCGCGCTGTGCGCCTGCGCCCCGCACGGCGCCCGCCGGAGTCCACAACTCCGCTGTGCGCATGCGCTGTGCAAAAAGGACGCAAGGTGACGTTAGCAGCCCGGGGAGCGTGGTCAGCCCCCTCCCTGCATCAGCCCCTCCCCGCCGCATTTCTGCAGCCAATAGGCTCACGGGGGGCGGGGGCGGAGTTATTTATTTTTTAAAACGGGCGCGCTTCTTCCCGCCCAGCAGCAGAAAAGGCTTGCGGGCTCGTAGCGCGTGTTTGCTGCTGCTGCTCCTGCCTGCAGCCTCCTGCCGGCCTGGTCAGGAGATTGAGCTAGATGTATTAATCAATGGGTTGATTCAATATGAGGAAATTTTATAAGTTCACTTGATGGGAGCAACACACATGAAACCATACAGGTGTCCTAATAAGGGAGTCAGAGTATTGCCCATTCCCAGTAATCAAGGCAGCCCAAACTCAAAGTTATTTTATAATGACGATGATGACATTGGGCCCTCATTATTAATTTTTATTTACATCAGGCACTGATTATGATTTATGGTACACTGGGGCCCTGATTAATTTTCTATGGCATTTTGGGGCATTGATTATTGGGCATAGCACATTTTGCTATGGGGCCCTCTGATTTCTAATTACGTCCCTGTTTTGCGGCTCCCAGTTTATTTTTTTCCTTCGGAAACGGGTCCAAGTGGCTCTTTTTGTCTTAAAGGTTGCAGACCCCTGGCTTAGGTAGTTGACACATAGAAGCAACTCAAATTTTGTTTCAGCAACAGGCAACCCCAAAAGAAACACACATTAAACACAGCTCCATCTCCAGCTGTGCCTTTGTGAGAGGAGTCTCTTCAGTTAAAGGGACCTGTTGTCGTTTAGTCGTTTAGTCGTGTCCGACTCTTCGTGACCCCATGGACCATAGCAAGCCAGACACTCCTGTCTTGCACTGCCTCCCGCAGTTTGGTCAAACTCCTGTTCATAGCTTCGAGAACACTGTCCAACCATCTTGTCCTCTGTCGTCCCCTTCTCCTAGTGCCCTCAATCTTTCCCAACATCAGGGTCTTTTCCAGGGAGTCTTCTCTTCTCATGAAGTGGCCAAAGTATTGGAGCCTCAGGTTCAGGATCTGTCCTTCCAGTGAGCACTCAGGGCTGATTTCCTTCAGAATGGATAGGTTTGATCTTCTTGCAGTCCATGGGACTCTCAAGAGTCTCCTCCAGCACCATAAAGGGACCTAGCCTGCTTTAACGCCTGTTGACTCCAGCCACACAGAGGTGACCATGATTCTACTGAGGGTACTGTCCTGGAGTCAGAGAAAGGCAGTGGAATCTACTCGAGCCAGAAAGGCACTGGTGCAATGGGCTGCTTTTGTGCCAGCAATTCTAGGGTAGTAGAAGGTGATAGTTCAGGGGCTGGCTCTGAAGATGTTTCACTCTTCCATGCAGAAACTTCCTCTCAATCCATAGTATTCTGGAGTCATGAGACAGCCGTACACGTTGAGTTCCATTCATACATCTGATAAAGGTTTTCTTTCTTTTTTTCACTTTCTCTGTTATTTCATGTAGCACACTCACATCTTCAAGGCTTGGCAGGTTGGTTGGCAAGTGCCCACTGTGGCTCAGAGGTAGTGGTGGGAATGTCCCCAGGCTGAAACTCTTGGAAAGCACTGTAAAGAATATTGAGCTGACTCTGTAGCAGGCAACATCCTATGATGATCCTCCTCTTCCTTGTATGTAAGGAAAAACAGCATCCCAAAAATGGAGGTGGGGTGGAATCTGATAAAAAATAATATCACAGTATCCAGGGCTTTGTTTTCTCACTTTTTAAAGCTTTCATTCCCTCTCCCTCTCCTCTCCACACTGCCTTCTGTCACCCCAGTGTCTGGAAGCAGTGACTTTGTTTGCAACCTCCCCAGTTCAAGGCCAAATGCCTTGTAAGCAGTTAGCCTTTTATTTAACTCAGTGTTTTGCCCAGCCAGCTGATAAGGACATATGAAAGAAGAAGAAGAAGCCTCTGACTTCTAAGGGCTTCCAATTCCTTCCCACTCTGTAATCCTGGGCAGATAACATCATTGGGAGTGATAGCCCCAGGCTCTTTGCTTTCAACAGAAGCCTCCCTGTGGGCTTCACTCAAGACAATTGAGAACATATTTACTCAGAACTAATGGCATTGTGATGGAAGCAAAAATGGGGGGAGGAGGGAGGGTGGCTGCAGCGCTTTGCTTACAGTGGTTGGTGACGAAAGCTTCTCTATTTTTAAATAAAAGGGCTACTTGGACACCTTTTGCAGGGAATCCTCTGCACCACTGCCACTGTGCCCACCTGCTGCTACCTTGGTGGACTATTTAACAACCCTGCTCATTCACGAGACACAACGGGAAGGTCACTGCATGGGCGTAGGGGGGAGAGAGTTATTGCTTGCTTTAGCTAGATGTGTAATTGATCCCGGAGCTGTTCTGCAAAGGGCAGGAGCGGAGCAAAGGGGTTTTAACTCCAGCATCTTGGTTATTGCAATTATTTTTGCCAAGCTTCAGCCTCTCAAGCTGCTGAGTGGCATGGCAGACTCTCTTTTTTCCTTTTCACCATCTGCAGGGATGCCTATGAATACTTAAATGCTAATGTGAGAGAAAGTAGAAAAAGGGAAGGAAGGAAGGAAGTTAGGAAGTTTCCTATTTATGGTGACCTGTTTTTTTCTCTAGAAATTCCACAGCACCTTGACGGCAGTTGACAGGGAGGAACATTTTTATTTCATAATACAAGAACTCAGGGTCACGCAATGAAATCAGATGACTGGAGCTTCAGGATTGCCCAAAATAATCTGCACCCCAGAGTACATTGCATAATTAACTTATGGAAATCACTGCCACAAAGTGTGGTCTTGTCCACTGGCTTAGGTGCCTCTGAAGGGAATTAGACAAATTAATAGAGGATGGATCTCTTGGTGGCTGTTAGTCATCATAAGGGGGACATGCAACAGAATGTTTCAGTGTGAAGTACTCCTTTTCAGCATGCTAGTCAGCCAGCCATGTCTTCTTTTAGAATAGTCCATTCCATTCCACCTCTTTGCTTGTTTTCAGTCTTCCTTTCCTTCAGTTCTAAAAGTCAGCCAGCATTCCATGGCCTCTGTGTATGTTCAGGCCTGGGCTGTTTTGGGTCTCCTACCCACCTCTCCTTAGAGACCCCCACCGCCCCAAAAAATGTACTTCTGTAAATCCTTTTGTGCTTGTATGGTGCTATCTTGACTGCATAAGGCTCTGCTTTCAGAGAATGAGTTCGCCATGTGGAACCATGTTTAGAGGCAGTATGCTGCTGGGGAGCAACAGCTGGTCTGAAGAGAGGGCTAGGTGCCTCTATGGGTGGATATGGCTTAACTGGGGGGGGGGGTGAAATATTCTGCCCTACAGCTAAGAGACAAATCACCTAGGAGGGTTGGGTAGTTGGCAGTTCAGTCAGCTCTGGCTTAAGAATAAATATAAAAATTTTACTATTTATACCCCGCCCATCTGGCTGGGTTTCCTCAACCGCTCTTGGCAGTACTCAGCAGAATAGTAAAAACACCGTAAACATTAAAAACTTCCCTAAATAGGGCTGCCTTCAGATGTCTTCTAAAAGTCAGATAGTTGCTTATCTGTAGGGAGGATGTTCCACAGGGAGGGCGCCACTACTGAGAAGGTCCTCTGCCTGGTTTCCTGTAACTTCACTTCTCGCAGTGAGGGAACCCACAGAAGACCGTCGGAGGAGGATCTCAGTGTCTGGGCTAAACAATGGGGTGCATTAAACACCCAGTGCAGGTACAGCCCATTGGAGGCCCATCCTTTTAGGATACCAGATTTGCACCTTATCCAATTTTAAGGCCTGCAATCTACACACACCCCAGAGATTTCTGCACGTTCCAGTGACTGATCTGTCCTTTCTGCCTGCAGGGAGAAGTAACAACAGAGCCAGTATGATCTGCACAACAAGGAATCAAGGCTCTGGCACATTATTAAAAAAAAAACACCTGTGCTTCAAGGCAGGCACTTCTTGATTTACCCACATTTTCAATTACCAGCTTGACTTTTGTGTGCCCAAACCCTATAGCGCAGGGAGCTTGCCAGGCAGGCTCCTCAACAGCACTATTAGGCGTTAGTAGCCAAATGGAGATGTAGGAGTGAGTGGCTTGGCATTCGTCAATGGAAGGCTACCTTTGCCGAGGCTCCTGCCTCCTAGGTACCTGAAGCAAGTGTGTGAGAGAGAGCACCTCTGCAGCCTCTCCCAGAACTGTTGGCTTGTCTCCACCCTGCCTCTTGTTGAGGAAGAGCTTATTAGCAGAGTTCTCTGCAAAAAAGAAAAAAAAGCCCTTGAGTGGGTTTCCTTTTCTGTCTTTCTGTTGTTCTTTTTTAAAGGTGTAAATGCCAGGGGAGGCTCTACCAGTGCCTCGCATTCTTTCATCTCGGCAGGGCTTTGCCCTTTCTCGCAGCATGACTCCGACAGCAGGCTCTGTGCTGCTGTGCGCAGAATACAAACAAACTCATGGAGTTCGGAGCATGACAAGAATTCCATTGCAGGCAGGCAGGATGCTGCGTGCTCCAGGGCCCTCCATGGCGAGAGCTTCTGAGATCTGCTTCCCTGGTTAACTCCTTCTCTCCTGACCACAGAGTGCCAAAATCCAGGAAGGGCAGCAGAGCACAGCTTCTCCTCATGGAGAGTGTGAGAAATGGAAGGAAAAACAGGGCACTCATAAATAAATATATGCGGTTGGCATAGAAGAGGTGGACACCAGCTTTTGGGTTTAAAATACAGTCGCAGCTTTATTGACTAGATAGAGTTCATAAATGAGAAACTGTGACCAGGACATTTGTCAGAGGTGTCTCTTTTTTCTGTCCAAAAACATCTGAAAGGCTGCAGGTTCCCCATCTTTGGCCTCAAGATTTTTATTATGTTAAGCAGTATAAACTTTTTTAAAATAAATGCATAATACAGTCATACCTCGATACGAATGCTGCGGGTTGTGTACAACACGGGTTACGAACGCGCCGAACCCGGAAGTAACGGAACAGGTTACTTCCGGGTTCAGCGGTTCGCGCATGTGCAGAAGCGCCGAATCGCAACCTATGCATGCGCAGAAGCGCTGACGCGGGTTGCGAACAGATCCTGTTCACAACCAGAGGTACCACTGTAAACCTACAGGCCTTATTGTCCCACCTGCCAATTGTGATTGGTATTCAGTATCTCATAACCTCTAGAATGGTGACATGCACTCCCCACACCCACACCGCAAGGAAAGGAAAGGAAAAAAATATGCCCACTCCTAGCTGATAATCCTACCTGGTTCCTCTAGCCTAAAACCTGGGGGAACCTGTTGTTGCTGTGATGGGGCTGTGTCTTCTGTGCAGCCTGCTGGCCACAAATGAGTCTCAGCAGGGTGAAACCTAGATACTAGGAGAGGGTGGATGACTACAATGGAGAATCAAGTTCTTTATAAGTATTGATAGATAATAAGCAGATGGCAAGGTTTTGAGGAAGGTTTGGACTGTCCTTTTGTGCCGTCTCCTTTCCCCACAGAAGCCTTTGATGCTTTATTAATCGTTGCAGCAGTAGGAATCCAGAAGACACCAGGAGTCTATAGGAAGAGATGCAGAGGGAATCTCTAGCAGCCACCTCAAGCCAAACTTTCCTTACAGTGTGTTTTGTTTCAGGCAGCAGTGCCTGCTGCTCAGGTGAGATGCAGCTGGGAGACAAATCCACCCACAGTCTGGTGATCAGAATCTGGTCAGGCCAGGGTCAAAGTCCAGCAAGGCTGATTAGCAGAAAGGAGTCAGATTCTGACATATGTGTTCAGACAAACTGGAAAGTCAGGTTTAAGACAGGGTTTAAGACAGGGATGTGGGTGGCGCTGTGGGTTAAACCACAGAGCCTAGGGCTTGCTGATCATAAGGTTGGCGGTTCGAATCCCTGCGACGGAGTGAGCTCCCATTGTTTGGCCCCTGCTCCTGCCAACCCAGCAGTTCGAAAGCACGTCAAAGTGCAAGTAGATAAATAGGTACCGCTCCGGTGGGAAGGTAAACGCCGTTTCCGTGCGCTGCTCTGGTTCGCCAGAAGCGGTTTAGTCATGCTGGCCACATGACCTGGAAGTTGTATGCCGGCTCCCTCGGCCAGTAAAGCGAGATGAGCGCTGCAACCCCAGAGTCGTCCACGACTGGACCTAATTGTCAGTGGTCCCTTTACCTTTACCTTCCCACCACACTCCCCAACAATGGACCACTTGAAAATTGCTGAGGATCTGTGTGGATTCTCATGCCTGTTGTAGTCATTGTATTGCATGGTGCTGGATGCTGGGTGGTTTTTATTTTTGTGTATACAGACTACCCTCACAGACACCTCGGCAGACCACAGCTGGGAACCCCTTGTCTAAGATATGCAGAGCAGGGAGACGGTCAGCACCATGGAGAGTTCCAAGTGGAGTTTGGCCTAGATTAGAAGCTAGTCAAGCTATATTTGAATGTTGCTCCAACAACTAGTCTCCTCTGACTGAGCCTTGAGTAGGGTTTTGGCTTCTTTCAGGGTGTTGGCTCTAATGAATGAGGCTTTCACCTTTAAAGGGACTTTGTTTACTCTGGGAGTCTTTGACTGTGGCATGGTGGTGAATTTGGAACAGGAATCTGAGGACAGTAATGCAGGCCAAAATGGGACTGGCCTCATGTTCCTTCCTGGCGACGAGAGTTCAGAGGAGAATAGGGGTATCAGGAATTATTTGGAAAGTTGAATCCTCTTCTGAGAGATTTTCTTTTTCTCCTCAAGGAGGAAGGAATCAGAGCCCCACTTGGTAACACTGGCTGTTTCCTCAGAGTGATGTTCCTGAAAAAGAGCTGCATTCCTTGGGGCATGTAGGAATCTTTCTGCCTCCATACAGTAATCTCAGAGTTAATTTTATTGAAGAAGAAGAAGAAGAAGAAGAAGAAGAAGAAGAAGAAGAAGAAGAAGAAGAAGAAGAAGAAGAAGAAGAAGAAGAAGAAGAAGAAGTTCAAATTCTTAAACTGAATTCTGCATCTCTCGTTTTTCCTGCACTCCCAATTCAGTTACATCCCTCTCCCTGAAGACTTGCTTGCCTAGCTAAGCCTTTCCTGAATGTTTTGGAGTTTTTTTATCTCCTTCTCTTCCAACTCACTTCTCTCTTCCCTGCTATGTCCAGCAATATAAGTTGCAAGCCCTCCAAGCAGATACCATACTGGTTCTTTGTCTTCTACAGCAAACATTTGGCCCTGCATAAATGAAATATAAACTGTGTCATCCACCAAGAGACAGGAATTATGATGGGGATCCATAGTTAGACTTATTAGGGGTAGAGGTGAACTGTGAACAGGAGTGGGAGTAAGTTATTTAATCTTAAAGGAAATGTACATTAAGCAATTAGAAGGAAGATTTGAACCACCAGGGGAGTGAAAATCTGCCCCAGAGATAGTCAGGGGACAGCAAAGAAGTCTGATTAGTATTAAAATGGATCTTGGTGAATTTATGAGTGGTGTATAATTTCTTCGTCTGAGGCATTGTGTCACCTGCAGAGGTATGGAGCTTTGCAAATTGATGAGTGATATAATTTCTTATTCTGAGGCATAGTCGTCACCTGCAGAGATCTGTCAGTTTTTCTCTTCCCTCTTCCTCTTCACTTATTTTGGGTTTACTGGAGTTGGCTCAGCTTGTTTTAACTCAGGACTTGGATGCACACGAACAGGAGATGCAACATCACATGGTCCCCTGCTTTTGACACAGTGAACATTGGTTTCATTTTTGGCTTGCTGGGTTTTATTTCGAGTTATAGTTCAACTGGGGTACTGAAGGAGGGCATAGACAAAAACTTCTCATGGATACTCAGAGGGTTGTGGATCAGAAGCAGCTGGTGGAAGACTTATTCACAAAGCACATAATAAATTTATGGAACACGCTCCCATGAGATATAATGTTGCATCTCACATCCTGCTTGCAGGCTTCTCGTGGGCATCGTGGTGGCCACTTGGAGAACAGAGTAATGGAGTCTTTGGCTGACCCAGCAGGGCCCTACATATTTACTTATGGCTGTTCACATTGTCCACCGATAAATAAGATGTTGCTTTCTGAACCCTAAGGAGATTAAATGCAAGGAAGAACCTCCCTGCTATAGGAACAATTTCATTTCAAATTATTGTGACAGAATCTGCCAGGCTTTTATTTGATGGAAAAGTTGACCAGACATCTGTTAGATTGGGAGAGGGAAAGTCCACTGGATTCTCCCTCCCTCCCCAATTCTTTTCCATATTCTCTCTTAGCAGGAGGCGACAGCCTCTTGACAGGTCAGGGGGATGTCCGGTGTGCCCCACAATTTAATTTACACGGCACTAGAGAAAACCAGGCTGATGCAATCATTCACGAGTGCCTGGGAGACTCGGCCCCTGATGGATGCTGCACTTTCTCCTGCAGCTGTGTGGCCCACGTACCATTGAGGGGAGCTTCATCTTGTCCAGGCTGCTTGTGTGCTCTCAGTGCCCTCCCTTTCCCCCAGTGTGCTATAAATACATTCCCTCAGTCCATCCCAGCACACTGTATCAATCTTGTTTAATAGACTGGAAAGCTTAATGCGCGGTGGCGGGTCGCGGGGAGCATCGGGGTGATGGATTGTGCCTTCCCGGAGTCGAGCACCGTTGATGTATAATGAAATATTTATGATTTATTCCGGCTAATAAACTGGAATGAAGTGTGTGATATATGTGAGCAGATGGGGAACTATTGATGCAGCTTTCATTTGGGGAGTGTGGGGAGGTTTATGTCCGTAACACACACGTACACACATCACAGACCCTTGCATGCCATAAACTCTGCACCTCGCATGGCTGTTGTGGGGACAACCGATTCCCATCCCATCATTAATCTCTTACTCCTTCCCTCTAATTGTTTGTCATTCTGCATCCCCTCCCGCACCTGTTCTCCACAAGCCTCCTTTTGTATAGAATGCCTTTTATCCAAGGGCTTTACTGCTCTCTCTGTGTTATATGTGAGCCCCGAGACTCTGCCCCTGCACTGGAATTTTCAGAGTGTGGCACTAACAGCCATGGCTGTTGTCAAGTCCAGCAGGAGGCTGGCATAACCCCTGGCGAAGGATCCCTTTTGGAGCACTGTCCTGCTGTCCATGCTTTGCTCTTCACTGGAGGCTGATCCATTTGGGTGAATGGTCACTTCCCCTTTGACCTCAACCTGCCCTGCCTGCCTTCTTTCTTCCAACCAGTCCAGGGGATGGCAGTGCCCATCAACTTCCTCCTCCTCAGTCTCAGTATTGCCCTTTTTAGAATACCACAGGGAAGAGGAGGAGGAGGAGGAGAAAACTAGAATTAATTGTTGCAGCCTCTTTGGCTCCTCTGACTGTTGGTTTCCTTGCCTTCTGCCCTACCAGTCCCAGTGGGCACTAGCCACCATTGTCCCCAGACAGTTAGGTGCTTGGGGTGGCAAGGACGAAAGGAGCCACCCTTGCTCCTCCCCCACCTCCACCCACTAACAGAACCAGAACGTTTCTCCAGTTCAAAGCATCTTGCACACCGCTGGATGCCCTTCACTTGGTGCCATGAAAGACTTGTCTGTTCTCCACCCATCACATCCTCCATGAGCTGCCCCTCCAGCTATTCCCCTCTCAGCCTAATCAGTTGCATTTGTGGGATAATTTCAATATCTCTGATGAAAGCCACCAAAGGAGCACAGAGATCTGCTTCTGCTTCTGCCTGCTTCAGAGGAGACCTTCCCCGAAGGGGGTGGGGGTGGGAAGGGAGCTGTCTCTGCTGAAATGCCCAGCCTTATCCTGTCAACATGCTAGTTCAGAGAGCAAGGGAACTCTCCAAGTAGCAGGCCTCTGCAAAGGAATCCAGCAGGGAAGATGCCTCATTCTGTCTGTACCTGCTCAAAGTGAATGATCTCTGTGCTACTGAAAGAGTCTGGCAGCTGGGAATTCCCTGGGAGAGTCTGTCAAGCAAAGGAAGACATTCTCGTAAGTCGAAGAGGGACCTGGAATTCTCGCTTCCAGGGAGGCTCCCACCGCCCAACACTTTGGAGCCTAGAGTGGAAGGTGCAAAGAAGCAGAGAGGGGAGCCCTTTTCAAAGCAGTCACTGTTTCTAAAGGAAGGAAGTTGCAACAGCAGATCACATCTGCTTTCAATGATATTCACAGGCCTGCACTGGAATCTTTGTGACGTCTCCTGTTGCACAGCTTGTTGGAGCTTGGTACATCTAGGAATATTTTTGACAGAATATAGCAGGTGTGTGTGGATTGCACCTAGTCAAGGAACTAGGTAAAAAAAGAGGGGATTCATTAGGCACTATTGAGCCTTTTACTATGATCATGTACAAGCCATCAGCCGTTTCCCTCTCCTGTTTTGATTTTAAAAAAATAACCCACAAATTTTCAGGTGTAAAAAGTTCAAAGAGGCATGTCACCAGTGTAATGACAAGAGGTCTGTAAAATATAGCAGCGCTGGAGGAGAATGAAGAGGTGCAGGGTTGCATCTGCACAGCTATGCTCTGTCCAGTAACAGGGTCAAAGCAATTAACTGAACACTGCAGTTCAATTGAACTAAATATCCCCCAGTACCTTCACTACACAACCTCGCTGTTGAAGCTTCTGTTCTGGGAGGCCTTCATAAAAATAGAGATCGCTTCATAAAAATAGAGATTGCTTAGATGTTATTTCTGTTGTAATTGTCTAAGGCCTTGCATAGAAAGATGTTGGAAAGTACTCTAGCCCACCTCCCCATCCCTTCCTTGTAAGAAGATTTCGCTTGCTATCTCTACACCTCTCCCTCACAAAGCTACACTACTTGACACCTCTGCATCTTCATATGCAAATTCCACCACAGGCACTCTTAATAAAACCTGCAAGAATTTTAAAACAGCCACTCTGGAAGCGCTGCTGCATCTGCAGCTTCCTTCCCTTTAAGATAATGAGGGGGAGAGGAGCACAATCCTACCCCCTTTTTGTCCTGCACATCAATTACATGGCAGGTCCTTCCCCCACCCAGGGGAAAGGAGGCCAGCAGTGAGTGCTCTGAGTGAGCGGCCACAGGAGCACCAGCATGGAGAAATGCAACTATGTGCTTTGGGATCTGGGAGCTTTTCCGGATAGCCGGTTTAGTTCCAGAGGATGCAATGGAAGACAGGAAAGGAGTTCTGCCTGAGACTCTGGAATGCCCCTGCCAGTCAAATAATACTGAATGAAATGAACCAGTGATGCAACTCAGTATAAGGCAATTTAGACCACATCCACACCATACATTTGAAGCATTATGATACTACCTTAAACAGCTATGGCTTCCCCCAAATAATTCTGGGAGCTGTGGTTTGTTGAGGGTGCAGAGAATTGTAAGGAGACCCCTGTTCCCCTCCAAGAGCTACAGTTCCCAGAGTTCCCTATGAAGAGAGATTGAGTGTTAAACCACTCTGGGAATTGTAGCCGGGGAAGGGGTGGCAGGGACCCCCTAACAGCACCCGTAACAAAGTACACCTCCTGGAATTCTTTGGGGGATGCCATGATTGTTTGAAGTGGTGACATGATGCTTGAAATGTACTGTGCAGATTTGGCCCTCGTGAGTTCATCCCATTTCTCTCTGCTACCTCGTACCTCCAATGCTAACCAGCTGTAGCCAGTTGTGGGCTGAGGCAAGAGGACCATTACGACCAGTCCACAGAGAGCAGACCCTCCGTATCTATGTTGGGCTGATGTTTCAGAGAATAGCCTTGGATTCAGCCTGGCAGCGGATGGCACAGGCAAGAGAGGAGGAGGGCTTATGCTTCTCTTGCCTAGGAGGCTGCAGATTCCCAGAGTGCTGGAGGATGTGAGGGAGGCTAAGTGAAAGAGAGGGCAGAAGGATCTGGGAGACAAGCCACAAAAGGAAACCCAGTCAGGGCCAGAGTGGACTCCCTCGTGGTGGAAAGGACAATGGTAAGCCTTTGGTCAGGCTCATCTAATCTAACCAAATCAATCCCCCCTAAGATCCATCTAGTCCAGCATCCTGTTTGCCACAGCAGCCAACCAGATTCTTCCAGGAAGCCCAACAGGCAAGCCATGAATGTGCTCAGTGGCATATTGGCTGTGAACTGGTCCTGAAGCTGCTGCACTGGCTGCTATTGAGCTACCAACCCCAATTTCAAGGTGCTAGTTCTAGTATGTAAAGTCCTGTGGCTTGGGACCCAAGTACCTAAAGAGCACATTTCCCCAATGCGACCATCTCAGGCCCTAGAATTGGCAGGTGATGTCTTCCTTTGTGATGGTGCTGCCTCCAGCTGCTGCCCAGTTGGCATGGATCAGCAGCTGCTATAATGTAAAAAAAAAAAAAAGTTTCCAAATTTGAACAGCCAGGTGTCCACAAACTGCTAGGTATGGCTCATAATCTGTCATAAAATAAAAGAATGAAAACAAACTGAACCAATAAGTTAGCAACGTTTACCATAGCCAAATATGTTTCACTCGAGAGCTGCCTCATTGGCCAGAACAAATAACTAGTACAGCAAATAATAAGTCAAATATTGTATGTGCATTGTCATAGGCATTCATTGTTTTTAATTGGTATTAAAATGCTTTTCGTATATGATAGGCACAACATCCATTTGTTCATATTTTTGTCCCTCCTTTTTTCATCCTATTAGCTGCCCTCACTAGCCATTTCCTCTGGTCTTTACCTTCTCTGCCAACGCTGTCACACTTTTTCCTCTTTCATTATTAGTGGCTACCAGGTGTCGATCTCCACCCTGCAGTTCCCCCCCTAGAAATGTTGCCTACCTCATAGTCCAGACTTACCAGCTCCTTTCTTTTTCCAGGTGACACCGCTGTGTATAAGGAGGGCACCTACTGGATCCGAGGACGGACCTCAGTTGACATCATCAAAAGCGGCGGCTACAAAATCAGTGCCCTGGAAGTCGAGCGCCACTTGCTGGCCCACCCCAGCATTGCTGGTAAAGCCTAGCCCCGCCCTGCAGCTATTTATTGATTCACTAATATACCTGTAGTTCATGTACTTAGTGCTTTACAAAGAGCAGCAAGGTCTGACAGGTCCCCCAATGGCATTCCACAGTCCAGGTACCACCCCTGGGAAACCCACCCACCCCCGTTTACTTGCTCTCTCGCTCTCTCCCACCATCTCAAACGAAACTGCCCTGTATACTGAGGCAGACAGTTTGGATTGTATTGTCAACAGTATCTGGCAGTGGCTCTCTGAGGTTTTAGGTGGTCCTACCTGAAATCATCAGGACCTGAACCTGGGACATATTCTCCCATAAATGGCACTCGGGGCAGCTAACGAGCTGTAGTTAAGGCAAAATTTAAAACAATCATAGAGCGTGTAAAGAAAGAGAAAAAAATAGTA